>NW_021940773.1:947511-1541904 GCF_001715985.3 Manacus vitellinus
TTATACTGCAGAAAAATAACTTTGAGTCTTTCACTACTAGTCAAAAACTTGGTCACTGACTGCTAAAAAATGCACAAAAATATATTCCAATGCACACTTCAGAACTTTAATCCCTTACAAGTTCCCCTTCAGGTTTCTTTGTGCTCTCCATCATCTTCTCTCCAGCACTGGCACAGATTGCCCAGAGCAGCTGTGGATGCCCCATCTCTGGAAGTGTCCAAGGCCAGGTTGGATGGGGCTTGGAGCAACCTGCTCTAGTGGAAGGTGTCCCTGCCATGGCAAGGGGTAGAACAAGATGATCTTTAAGGTCCCTAACAACCCAAACTGCTCTGTAATTCTATGAAACACAGAGCCAAACAAGTTCAGTCCTTCTTCAAGAACAGCTTTGTGCTGCTCCAGTCATATCCTGAATCCAAGCACAATCTAAACTGCATTTAAACCAGTGTTGCTGCAGCTTCATCCTGCTGGAACAAATGTTCTAACATCTAATAAGTTCCATTTGAATGAAAATGAGCAGTTACAGTAAACTCACTTCCCACTTCCAAAAGCAAAATTTCCTCTAATTTCATTTTAAAGAGTAAATCCTTCTCTCCCCAGCTGAGTACAAACAAACATCTGGAACTGCTGCACTTCGGGTTTTGTTTATGTATTTAATGGATGGCCAGAGGCTTAGAAGCTGCCAAATAATTCTAGTCTTAGGAGTTTATATTAACTAATTTCTGTGGGATTCAGTATACATCTGCCAAGTTTCAGATACAAGCAAAGCTCTTGCAATTGAGTTTCAACTCCTTGAAAGAATGGTCAGTAAATGGAAAGGCCAGACATGCATCCCTAAGTAACCTTCATCCCCAAGTATTATTGTACTACGTGAAGATGTAACATTTAACCCTGTGTGAATTAAACTGAGTAGGAACTGGCAAACAGCTTAAACCACCCTGTTGGTCCCAGAGTTGTGTTTGAGGGGAAGATGTGGAAGTGACCACAATGTGTTTTTTCTCTTCGGTGACTAATTTTACAGATAACTAAACCTCCATCTGAGTATTTACAGGGGCAACTCCTATCACACTGTCACTGCCAAAAATCAGTTTACTTGGTCAGGTCTTTAAAACTCTTAATCTCTGCAGAGATGGATTTCCAAACCTGTATTTGAGCAACAAAGACAGGATCCATATAAATACTGCAAGTCCACAACCGCTTGTGGGGTTAAACCTATCAGTGTAACAAACATTTGTCTGCAATGCTGCCCATATTTTGGGAACAGAAATATTTTTTGGAATAGAAGGTTAAAGTAGTAGTGATCACTGGATCTTAATCTTGGGGGGAAAAATGAGTCAGTATTAGGAAAAACCATAGATGACAGGTAGATCTGATGTCTGAAAAACATGTCTACATAAGTTGTTTGCTATAGAAATAGATCACAAAAACAAATTATTCAACATGGTATGTTTTCATACCTACCTATACATCTGTTTACTTATACAGACCACAAACATACACTCGTCACAAACCATGACAATTCTATAAAAAGAACCCAAGTGTTGTGTTTAAAAGAAAAAATATGTTGCTACACACGAATTATCTCCCCATAATAATAAAAATATATTCAGATATTACTTGCCCTAGGGATACCTCAGTTCTCACCTCCTTACATCCATCTATAACTGGAATTTTTAAGGCGTGGATTAATCAGAGCTTCCCAGGCTGATTGTTTCCATCCCACAGGCTTTGAAATTGCATGTTGTTATTTTAAATTGCTCATTTACAACCTCAGTCAGTGCTTCCCACTCCTTCCCTTCTCCAGGGCCAGAAGGAGGAGGAATCTGAGCAGCAAGCTCCCTGTGGTGAATCCAGTTCAGCTACTCAGGTGTTTTCCTTCCATTTGGGAGCCGTTCAAAACCCTCAGTTTCAGTTACTGACTATGTGCTTTCAGTGTTGCCTGTGTGTATGTTTGCACAGCTTCAAGGATTTTCATCCCACTACCAGGCTTCCCACTGTGGCCAACCCACACAAGCACAGACAGTTGAGCCTCGCTGAGAATTTCATTTCTTTGTACAGAATCCACTCACGTGGGCAGGCTTCATTCTATATGCATTTTGCTTCTCTTCCCGTACACCTCTTTTTTTATTATTCAAGGAAAAAAATGCATCTCACCTCTACATAGGAAGGGATTTGATGATCAATATGTCTGTGTTTTCTCCCCTCCTAGTGTTGATTTTTCTTTTCCTAAGTACCCATTATTCTCTATTATTTGAAACCCATCTCAAAATGACGTTAAATTTAAGAGTGGCAAGGGCTTTTTTTTTTTTTGTTATTCAAAATTAGCTTTGAGATATACAAACTGTGCAAAATTGGCCTAGAGATATGGAAAGAATTCCACCAAGAGAAACAAGAGCATTTAAAGTTTCCCGTGTACATTTAGATGGTTGATTTTGAATTCTTGATTGATTTTATTTCCCAAATTTGACATAAACTAAGAATTTCGCCCCCCCCCAAACTGATGTACTGAACCATGAGTAAAAGAGGAGTGTATAGTTTTCTTCCAGTTGCCTCCTGCTATTCAGGAGGAGATAAGCCTCCTTGAGCAGTGATGAGCATGAATTGTCTCCTTTTAAATAAATACAACCATTATAAGAAAGTAACAAATCTGATGTAACTACCCAACATGCTGTCATTGGTTCACAATTCACCAAAATTTTAGCTAAAAAGCGCTAATTCCATGTATAATCCTGCCTGGGTAAGTGTCAGGTATAGACAGGTATTTTCAACCACAATTTGCAAGCTGACTCATTTAATTTAAAAAAACCCCATAATGTAATATTGTTTTGTCTCCAACCTGGCAGCTCTGAGAATGAAAATTGTTATTTCAGTCTCTTATGGGTTTTGGTAGATGGCATTGAAAAGGGAAGAAATATGAAAAGAAAACAAAACCATTGTTTCTTTAATAGATTCCTATTCTTTACAACATAGAGAAACTTTCTAAGCTTGCATTATTAATGTGCTCTTATCTTTTATGCATAACAATGCTAAAAAAGATTTACAGTGATTTTCAAGGTAAAATAAGGAAATTGAAAACTGGGGCAATGGCTGGTTTAGTACATTTTTCAAAGTTAAGCCTTTAAAGTAGGTAGAGGGGGAAAAAACTTGTTCACTACAGATTCTGAATAAGTCAAGCAGAAAATTATAATCTGAAGAAAAATAGCTTTTAAAGAAAGAACAGACTCGTAGCATTTTCTTACAATTACTGGAAGATTTTGCATCTCACAGGAGTTCAACACCACTGATCAGAAAGTAGGCTTGGTATAAATACATAAATCAAAAACTGATTTCTAATTCCAAGCCTAAGGTTCCAGAAAAAAACCAAATCAAATGAACATGGCTGCTGTTTTTTAACACATACACCCCCTAACCCCCAACCCCCCCATCTTTTAGTGTAGTTTTTGTTACTTGACTCTTTCACTGTTACACTGGTGAGCTGATTTCAGCAATAACCCCCCTATTTCCACAGAAGATTTAATTCCAACACTATTCATGAGCAGGACAGAGAAGAACACACAGGAGGAACAGTGTGTAGAGCAAAATCCACAAAATGATAGAATAGATTAAGAACTCTAAAACATCAGTGTTCTGACTTAAAGCCCTGAAGAAGTGTTCAGTTTAAAAAGCCTATTTACCATGGAATTGCTTCCCTTCCCTTCAGTGGGATCTGTAGATTGCTCAGAGCTTCCAAGGACGGCCTGCATTTCCAATAACACAGGCACACCTACAACCATGGTCTTCACTCCAGACCCTCTCTTACCTAAGAAAACTAAAATCAACATCATACTAATAGGAAGGGAGGAAAGTTGTCAAAAGAGAGAGAAATCTTCATTTCCCCCCCACCCTTAACAATTGCAGAGTCCAGAGCCCACGTTAATGCACTAACAAGTAATGAATTCAGAGATGAGGAGTTATACTCGTCATAGACTAAGCCACCACTTTTGAAATAATATTTTTCTATCGATACCTTTATTTCAGAGAATGACAAATACTACAGTACAGCTTTACGCCATCTGTGGTGGTCCTAAGCCACTTGATCCCTGTAAATTGTTCAAATTCCATATAAATACTTCCACCTCACCTTTAAGTCTTTATTTCAAAGAATACCCCCAAACAAACAAAAAACAAAACAAAAACAACCCACCATTATAACCCAAGACTATTGTTTCCTTGCCTTGGCCCTCCTACAATAAGCAGCCCACTCCCTTAACTTTTATCTCCTTCCACTCTTTGTGTAACAGTCAGGACTTTTCTTAGTTATCACTTTGCTAAACCATAATAATCTGCTTTGATAAGTCTTTCCAGCTTTCCTGATGATCCCCATGGCTTTTCTCCAAATTCCTTTCAGGTTATTCAGTTTTTCTGTATAAAAATTGTTTTCCTCAGGTTCGTTTGCAGTATTATATAAAACAATTTAGGGAAAGTTCTCAATTGTTCCTTGGATAAGCAACAATAACCTTTCACATTCCATATTTTGGGGAAAAAGTCTACCAAAAATATAAACCTTATAATATTTTAGACTGAACATCAGTGAAATATACTGGAAGGGCACTGCATTAGGAGGAGCTTGCACCAGTTCACTGCTGATGCAACATTAGCCTCTTGTCCACCCCAAGGCTAGTCCAAAGCCAGCTAAAGACAATGGAAGCAAATCTGCTAACCCTATTAAAATATTTTAGTTGACTTCATTAAGTGGAGCTCTAGGCTACAGTTGCATTTGAAAACTATTATGACAAAATTAAAGCTCCTTTAATTTATTAAAGCAGCTACATGCCTGATTATTGTGGTGTTTAGAGTTTAAGTATTGACTCTACATGGCAATTTCTCAAACAGGTTCTAGAGATGAATGGAGAAAAGCCATTCCACAAAAAGGCAGGAAAAATAGCCTTGAAATATGGAAAGGGAAGGTATTGTGGAACATTTGAGTACAACTTTCCCCACCCCAAAAAGTTCAGAAGTACTTGGAACTATAACACCTGAAATCAAAGTTAACAGATACTTTAATATCTTTAAAATATTCTGTTTAACTGGTGACTATTATTTAATCAAACAACAATGGTTTGTTGTTTTCTTTTTAAGATCTCATGCTCTCATAAATAAGATTGTTTTTCTTATTTTGCTTAAGTCTTGAAAACCTGTAATCAAAAAACTTGGAAACGGTTTTGGTATCTGTGTAGGTGCTGAGAGTGGACAGAGGAAACAGCCTTGGTATAGATATGTGTGGTAGTCAATAGTGCCATTTCTTCCTAGGTAAAGTCACAACACATTGTTATTTCCATGCAGCTGCCTATGCCGGAAAATAGAAAGAAGGCAGAAATCTTGGTTCTTCATTACAGAACTGACAGAAAAAGCCTCTAATTGAATTCATGTGTTAATCATCCATATGTAACTGTGAAACAAATGTCCAGTTTCTGGGTTCAGTTTGCCATCAGTACAAGATCCAATCAGACAGATCCAATTTGTCCTGATTTGTTGTGCTGAACCTGACTACCCCCTGTCCCTTTAAATTCCCTAGGTACCAGAGGAAAAGCAATAATGACATTTCTTATGCCTATTTACAGACATTGCACCAATTCATGAGAAGATTTTGACTTTTAACAGTCAGAAAAAGCACAGCTTTCACCAACTGTATAGGTAGGCAACCCCCCCCCCCAACAAACAATTTAAAATGTACTATTTAGCAGGAAGGGACTGCAGAATCCATATGGCATACCCCTAGACTGAGCAGTATGGTCAGTAGAATTCATAGATTTAGTTCTTAAAGCTGAAAAAGACCTCTAAGGTTGAGCCCAATCATTAACCCAGCAATGCCAGATCCACAACAAAAACATGAAGAAAGAGGGTTTAATCCATGGTTGGATTCCCTGTCAAAAAGAGCTTTAAGCATCAATTAGACAACTGAGTTTCTGTGCAGGAATGGATTTCATCCAAGTGAAGGCACTAAAAAAAAGAGGACACACATCTCCATAAGATGCCTATGAAATTTGCTTCAGTAAACAAGAGGCAGGAGGCCAGACGGATCCAACTGGAGAGGCAAAGGAGCACAAAGACTGTGTGGTTACAACAAAAGTATGCTATCTTAAACAAAACCCAGAGAGAGGACCTTCCTGATCCTGGAAAGCATTCATTCTGAGTTGCTATTTTTAAACAGATAAAACCAGATGTATTTGAGAGATTGCCAGCTGCTGGTTCAGCATTTGTTTCAGACTGCTGTTGGAAGCAGCAGCAAGTAACACAGCAAGATAAGACAAAGCACACTCAGATATTATTTCCCAATTTGCCATCTAAGAGATTAATGGAATAACAGAGGATGGAGCGGGGCCTGTGCACATTTCCACCCGCTGCAGAACCCCAAGATGTTACCCCAAGATGTTACTGAGCATTTCCCTCTGAGCACAGTTCTTGAAGCTCTCAAACAGGTACACTGGCATGATCCAGCAATTTGTGTGTTTAATGCCTGTCAACCATTTCCAGGTAATTTTTCCCCTTAATTCTTCAATGCTTAGTACACATTTTCCAAGACAGGACAGTAAATAATACCTCAGGCAGAGTTTTTACTGTAATTCCTTAATTTTCTAACAGTCCACAGTTATCTGGACACACAAAGGAATTATTTTCTAGCCACCAATTAGCAGACCAGGAGTTCAAAAGCCTCCACGACTGCTTTAAGACTGAGAATTCCTTAATCCATAAAAATTAATGGAGATTATGTTAAAGAGACTTAAATATTTAAATCCTTCTCCACATTAGTCACTCTCTTTTATGTGCAGGTAACTCCAGCTGAAGTCCTCAGGAGCCCTGTGTGTGTGTGGCAGAACGAACTAATCTCTTCAAATGAGAAACGTGAGCTTTTTGCCAACTCTCCCCTGACAGCAGAAGGTGGCAGCTTCTGAGCTCCAACTTTCCCCCCACACTGAACCCCTTATGACTTATGTTAAAGGCTTAATTGGCTTCAAAATTCCTAAATGGAACCATTTATTATTGCTGTGGACGGTTGTCTCAGTTACAGATAGCTACAGTGTGCAATTAAGTAGAACTGACTTCACACCAGACAGAAGTCCTGACTTTTCAGTTTTTCTTGGATCTGAGGTCTGACTTCACCATCTTATACCAGTCCCAGGAAAATACCAGCTCTAAAGTATCCATGGAGATACTTCATACTGTTCTTTTTATGGCTACACAGTTTTCACACACACCTATTAATTGCAGTTACATTAAAAAGTTTTGAACTCAATTTCTCTCACCATCATGAGTTTAAACATCCTCAGAAACAGAGAAGATTTTTAGAGCAGAGTAATTGTTTTGAAGATAAAAAGTTGCATTTCAAATATTTGCTAGAGGGTATTTACTGACTATACCCGTCGAAGAAAAAAGGGGGATTTTTTTTCACTTCCCTTTCATTTCTGTTCTTCCTGACCCCTGAGTACATCTCCCAAAATATTTGGTTTCTCTTAAAGCCAGAGGCTCTTTGTGAAAGCAACAAAGGGGCAGATTTCCCATTCCCCAGGATGAAGAACCACATTCACTCAGGTTGATTCATGCTGAAATTCATGGCTTAGTTTGGCACTGAGTTTGTCTTTGAGCAGTTCAGATGCCACCAGCAGGAATCATGGCCTCCAAAAAGGTTTCCACTGCTTCAGAGTCAACATTCATGTTTCCACAGTGCCTTTCATGTGAGTGCTCTCCCCTTTGTGCCTGTGGATGCAGAGATGGAGCCTTTTCCTCCTTGTACCTTTCTGAAGGGCTGAACCCATTGCCTACACCCAGGAGCTGGGCTATTGACAGTGCAAATTATATATAATAACTTATATTTAATAGAATCATTTAGGTTGGAAAAGACCTCTAATAAGTGATAGGACAAGGGGAATGGCTTTAAACTCAAAGAGAGTAGGTTTGGATGGGTTATAAACCTCAAAGAACAGCAACAGCAGCACGCTGAGATCTGCAGCTCACAGAATGGTTTGGGTTGGAAGCAAATTTAAGTATCATCTAGTTCTAACCCCCTGCTATGGGCACCTTCCACTTCAGCAGGTTGCTCTATCCAAACAGGCCTTGGACACTTCCAGGGATGGGAGATCTACAGCTTCTCTGGGTAACCTGTGCCAGGGCCTCACAACCCTCACAGTAAGGAATTTTACCTAATATCTAATCTTATTATCGCCTCTTTTAGCTTTAAACCACATGCACATTCATCTCATCATCGACTCAACAGTGTTTTCTCATATTCATTAATTATCTGCAGCATCTTTTTGGGGAGAAGAACAACCTACAGAAAACCTGTCCTCCTTACATCATGGGTTTTCCCTGCCCAGGTGTAGAAAACTACGAGTTCACACTCATACCCATGTTCTACGCTTCCTATTTCACTCCCAGTTGCTGCCTAAGCATCTCTCAGAAGAGATGCTTGGAGTCTTCCATGATATAACTTATATCATGTGCATATAAAACATGCACACAGGCGTTTCTTCCCACTCTCTTGCAGGCGTTTGTAGCAGCAAGACACAGTGCACGTCTGGGAAGGAGCTGCCCCCCAAAATCCAGGCAAATCCCCCGGACTGGCTCTGGCCTCCCTATTACCACTAGAGGTCAGCTGGAGCCCGGTGCATCCCCCTGCACGGACGGGAGGGAGGGAGGGAGGGAGGGATGGGTAGAGGGATGAAGGGCACTGTTCTGACCTCTCGGGCTGTTCTGTTCCAAAATTAGCATCAGGCCAGGCAGCTGTGAAAGCCAGCCTTCGAACCAGCTTAATTTAAGTTGCTGTCTTCAAAGGAAAAATGTTGAAGAACCAGGAAAAAAAGTGCAATAAAGTAAAGAAAACAAGTGAATCTTTTTGTATCTCAGAGGGACCTTCTGCTGAAGCTGTACAGCACAAATTCAGGTTACCTGCATATGCTGCTTGGGCAGAATTTAATCACAAACACACAGCACCTTTTCCAGCAGATTGAACGAATCCTTCCACAAAAATCTGGGCTGAAGCCCTAAAGACTTGAGACCTAAATAAATATTGACAATTATTACTAATAAATAAATAAACATTGGTAATTATTGTTTCATAAAATCACAGAACAATTTGGATTGGAAGGGACCTTAAAGACCATCCAGCTACAACCCCCCTGCCATGGGCCAGGGCACCTTCCACTAGACCAGGTTGCTCAAAGACCTGAAGAAGTCATCCCTACTTGGGAAACAAATTACGTTCCCACACAGGAGTTTTACTACCTTGCAAGAATCCAGAGCATCTAATTGCTCTGTTAGTAGTCAATGATACATTAGTATTGTATTTAAAACAAGACAAGAAAGCAGATTTTAGCCTCTGACATCCTGCTAAAATGGACATTACACAGTAGATGTACAGCACACTGGGCTCGTGGGAAAGTTTATTGGAATATTTTCCAAGCATTTTCAGCAAGCCAAGCTTTTTCTTTTACTTTCATGCTTACAAATTGATATTCCTTTTGTGAAATAATCTGATATAATACAATTTTGGAGGTATTTAATTCCTCTTACACAGTTCAATACATTCTTATTAAATTTTATATTCTTTTCCAACTTTTTGGCAAGGATTCTCCTAGAAACTACTAAGCTGTATGAAGAATAGGGGCTTTTTTGTATTTTTTTTATTGGATTTTGCTGGAGGCCTTGCTGACACATTCATGCAGCGCGCTGACAACAACATCTAATTCTTGGGAATACCAGAAATGATAGTGATATGTATTTGAGGTGTGAAAAACTGAAGACTCCTGACCTCCTTCTCAAGAGAGGGGAAAAAAGAGAAAAAAGTAGTAGCCCTTCTGATATGTTTGGCAAAGCAAACCTTCAGCCCCTGGAAGCCTCAAGCTGCCATTTGGTTTCCCTCTCAGAAAAATCACCAAGTTTCCTATTATAACAGTCAGAGAGCTTTCTGGCTTTTTCAAAATTAATGACCAGGAAAAAGGAAAAAAAACAGACAAGGACTTTTCATAGTGAGACTGGAATGGTTTGAACATCTAACCAGGGGGTCACCTGCATTTCATGCCAGAAAACCAAGGTTAAAATGTGAATGCTTAAAGAGAAACAAATCAAACTTGCATGAAAAACCAATGATAAAAGCAGGTTTTTAGCTCTGGTGATCACAGAGTATGTGAATGGGAATTCATGGAGCAGAGCCTAGTTTCTGGAAAGCAAGTAGCTTGTTAGCAGTGCCTGCCTTGCAATTACTAGTAAGGTAGTAAGCTACTTAACTGAGTAAACCAGGAGTGAGGGAAAGAGCAGCAGGGCGTGATTCTCCATCTAATCAAGTGCTTTGCAGTGTCATTCAGACGTGTAAAAGCAGGAGAGTTGGGATTGGGAATTGACAGATGCTGGGGCTGCATTGATCTCAAATTCAAAATCGAGCAGTCAAAGAATGGCTTTAAATAAGGATGACTCCAGTGACACGGGGGCTCAAGCAAAATCTAATCAAGTCATCTCATGAGTTTTGTGGCAGACAGCTTGTCTGCGTGGTCAACACCTTCCTGTGCTCACTCAAAGTTAGCCCATCACTCAAACCAAAGGAAGGCACTCTGTTCTCTCGTCCCATGCCTGTAAGACAGGGCTGAGACAGAGTATTTGGTAGGACAAGCCCCTTCATCTGTCTTTTGTAAAGCAAAAGTCTCTATTGTAGCTCATTAAGATCTGTAATAGCCCTACAAGCTTGTATACACCAGGCATTTCATGAATAGCAAGTTTTTGGCAGCTGACCAATCATCTGAATATTTCAAGGCTTGGCAATATTTCAGTCTCCATAGCAAAGGAGGTCATTTTCTCTCTATTCCCTGAAGTGGTAGCTCACAGTTCAGTCAAATTCCTTCAAGTAACCTTTTCATGTATTTAAAATATTTCTTTTAAACAACTTGGCATTCTTTTCGAGCTTGTTGCAGCACTTATAGTTGAAACCCCCAAACCTAGGATAAGGTTCTGGTTTTATGCCATATCATTACTAAGCCCTCCCCTGGCAGACACTGATTAGAAATGACCAATTAACAGTCTTCCAGTCTATGGAACAGGTCTAATTAGCCAGATTGAGGTGTGCCTAGGAAACTAATGACTTTTTTCCTTTATTTGCACAGGAGAGGATGCCCAGTCAGCATAATTTGACACCAGTAGCCAAGACTCAAGGGCTGTCAAAAGCAAGATAAATACTTGAAGGGCAGAGTGGAAGGACAATATTTAGTGAAAAGGATGAGAAGACAAGAAACTGTCCCAATATAGTGCAGCATTTCACTTGGTAAGAGTAATCCAGAATGGCTTCACTCAGCAGAAAGGGAACCAAACCCTTTGGAAGGGAAAGCTCACAGCTTGCAGAGCTTGGAAGAGATCAATCTGCACTTGGTTTCAATGATGCTGAAATGACTGGGGACACAACACAAACAATTCCCAGTTGAGGGGCCTGAGGCTTTCAGAAGGACAACAATAGGGTCAAGAAGAGGAAGTTTTGGGGCAAACATATTTTGGATGGGTGTGAGGACCCCTACTATGTGTGAGTTGTCCTTTTTTTCCTTTAGATGCAAGTCCAGTTTGGTTAAACAGGATCAGGCAACTTTCCACTTGAAGGAACTAACAGTTCTGCAATAAGAACGTCCTCTTTAGTTTCTGTGAAACTGTAGAGCTCACCAAAATAATTTTGCTATTGTTAAAACTACTCAAGTAGGACTTTTAACTGGTTTTGATGACTTATGAAATATTTTTTAATTTATTTTACACAGTAATAAGAGAAACTATCACTTAAGACTGGAAATTCCCACAGTTGCTAAAGTGAAAAACAGATGAAAATCTTTTTAATGTCATGCCTTGTGCAAAAATATTTAACAATTAACAGTCTCAATTTTCTTGTGCATTTCTCTAAATATTGCAGTTGTTTTGTGAAGACCACTGTGAACACAGCTGTGCCAAACCAACACACAGTTGAGGCCATTGTTGGTATTTTGGCAAAACTCTCTAAGAGAAAAGCATGAAAGCCAGCTGGGTTGGAAATTGCAGATTCCAGCTTTAAAGATTTGAGGAATGGAGTATGCAAAAATAAAAAGGGTTCATTCTGCCATATTTATCCACACCAGTAACAGCTCTTTGAGAGCAACTTGCAGCAGGGGATATATCCAGGCTGCAGAGTAGAATTACTGCAGGAGGAAGGGGGAAAAAACCCCAGCCAATGCATGTTGAGGAGACAGCTCAGTGGCACTGGAATGCAGTCTGGGAATACAAAAAAAACTCCCTCCCAAGTTTTAGATATATCCATCAACCCCAATAAGTGCATTAATAGATTAGAGAGGGGCTCCACATATATATACTAGTGACAAAAGATCAGGCATGGAATATATTGAGCCACCTCAAGTTGTTTTATACTCTGCAAGGGGGCCATTGGTTTCAGTGGCTGTTTGCTGCAGCTGTGTCTGGAGTCAAAACATCCTCTGTAGGTAGAGAGATCCAAACCAGACCTACCAGCCACTCAAACATACAAGCCAGCCAAAATGCTCTGTCTACAGTTTGCCTCACAGCCATATGTCATCACATTTGCAGTTCACAGCTCTTTAAGGCACCTTGAAGATCAAGATTCAGAGCACAGTGCATTCGGTGTGCAAATGAAACCACTCACTGAGGTTATGATGCCATGACCCACAGACTGGGTCACCAGCAGGTCTATCTGGTGATGGGACAGAGAACAGCACCATGAGAGCTGTAGCCTAAGTACATAGTCTATCTAATGCCTTAACTGGAGATGATGCCACGATAGCAAAGGTTGGCTTGCAAATTTTAGTAATTTTGTTAGTGTTTCTGTCACCAGCATCACTGGAGAAAGTAGAGGTTCCTCCATCCCACTGGACAGCAGTTAATAAAGAGTTTAAAACATGTGGTTCAGATAGGTGTTATTTTCCTTCTAGTGATGCTACCAGATGTACCCATGTTGACTAAAGATGCTGTTTGTTCCTGCTGCAGGATCCATTGGGATGTTCCTGACTGTTATCCCTTCCACACCTCAGCTGCCAACATGAATCACCCCAGCACAGCTCACCTGCTCCAGTGCTCAGTCCACCCAGGTGAGGCTGGGCTGTCACAGGAAGTCTGCAGGGATCTTGTGACCACAGTAGGAGACACATCACATGGGGAGCCAGTGGATTGCAGGCATTGCCAGCAGTACTTGTGGCTGGCAGAGATTTTACATGCTCATTACAGAAAATACAACTCACCAGCTAGACCTAATATAAACCAGTCCTCATACCCAAGGCAATTGTGATGCCAACATTCAAAGTGCTAGGGAGCACACCCTTTTATTTTTTTTTTAAGTAGTGGAGGCCAAGAAAACATGATACAATTTGTGTTTAGGGAAGCATATATTCTGCTGTGATGTTTGATCTGGCAAGAAACCACGGTTCCTTCCTGCAAGCTGGCAAAACACTAAACATAGGGAATGCCATGCACAGACATTCTCAATTAAGCTATCTTTTCTGAGCTGTAAAGCAGCACTAGGCACAAAAAACAGCATAAAACATATTTGTTTCCTTTCCATCTTCACAAGATGTGAAGTGATTCAGTTTTACTCAATTTACAACACAAGAGGAAGAACAGACGTGCATTAAATCATTTTTCAGGACTACCTTACCCTGTACTAGATACCAGTGTTTTCTAAACCAGTTGGCAAAGCCAACTTGAGCCTTGTGCCTTTAGGGGAACTTAAATTTGGAGCTGAAGTCCATTAATCATGGTCTGCACTATCCTAAATAGAGCACAATAGCAACAGGGTACTAAGCAATTGGCAAATACCAAAAAAATCTCCAATCACATACCTACTGCTTTAGTTCCTAGTCATGAAATTGGGTTAGGCAACAGATTTTTAAAGCAGAAGTAGTGCCTCCTTATAACCTTTAAAAACTGACATTTTCTTGGAAGCCAATATACGTACAAATTAAGCAATAGGTTAATTAAAATTAGAGTAGTTCATGACATGTTAAGTTATTCTACAACACTTATGTGTGTCTGATAAAGCTGATTGCATCCATAGCCTTGATGATGTATTATACATGTGGAACATCTCAGACTGCTGCAAGACTGAGAAAAATGCAAGCTATTTCACTGTCTGTCACAGCAAAAATCTTATTTAATGTATCATCTTTTCTGCCCCTTCCGCATATGGATATTTCCATAACTGTTTTCATGTTCATGGTGTAAAAAACCCACTGATTGCTGCTGACTTCCAGGGACAACAGGGCATTGCCTAGCAAAAATAAGCGCTCTTTGAATCGTGTCAGTTCATTCAGCACAGCTAACACACAGTTACAGTTGTCAAACCAGATTTAGCACACATAGGAAAGAAAGGGAAAGGAGTAGAAATGCAAGGAGTGAGGAGTGAGCATTTAGTCTAGTACTAAGTTTGACATCTCATTTTGCATTTGGATTCTCTAATTCACCAGCTCCACCCGCCCATGTAAGAACCTAAGTTTTGCTGGCTAAGCAGGGAGTGCAGGAAAACTGAGTTGGGAGACTAAACACATCAGGAGTCCCTTTGTGGCCAACTCCCTCTTCCATTCTGCTATTTCATACTGTCACCAGAAAGCAAATAGAAACCCATATGATAATTTTACAATCCAATGCAAGTTCTCTACTAAGAACAAATTTAGGTCTCTATGGTTTTTTTTTTTCCCCATAGCTACAATCCACACGATTAGTACCACTTAACCATAAGAAGAAAATAATAATATTCAAATTTGGCCTTTGATCAGCAGCGTTTCTCCTTTGCACGAGGAAAGTTCAATCTGGGTTTGGCTGGTGCTTTTGAGATAAACAGAAAATTACCCTGCAGTTTTTCTGGCAAGTTAGTGAGGAAACAAGCCAATACTCAGCTAAAATTAATTTTAAAATTAGGATCTGGTTGCATCACCATTTAGCCTCTTCTGAATTTTAAGCTGCAGATCTGGGGTTTCCACATCTCATATTTCACATGTTAAGGAAACTTCTTAGTCTGGGACTCTCTTGTGTTTTCAGGAATCTCATCCTTAAAAATAGATGACTTTGGATGCATCTGTGCTCATGCGATCTTGAGGACTTGCCCAGTGTGGGTATCCCATCTGCTCAACATCCACAGAATAGGCTCTTGCTGGGGTTAGGTGCAGCTACAGTGGGACAAACCCAAGTGTTCCACTCATTCCACAAGCCTTCTGACACTCCTGGTGCCTCTTGACAGCATTTGTGTCTGCTTTGGTGCATGTGTAGCATGCAAAACCATGTGGCCTTCTGTGAAGAACAATGCATGGTCTGCCCATTTATCCACAAATTGGCTTTGGCAAAATAACAATCACAATAACAAACAACAACAACAACAATAATAATAATAATAATAGATCCTGGGCCAGAAATCAGTCTTCAGGACTTTCACAGATGTCCTGTCCAACTGTATGTCGCAGAAGTCATTTGAACCCTCTATCGACTGCTTTTATGACTAATCATGCTGACTATTTGCAGAACATTATACACAGATTGTCTTCATGTTTATGGCAGGATTAGCACTCTATCCCCTTAGGCAATAATCCAATGCTCAAAAGCTCCTCTCAAAAACACTTTAGGATGCTGCTCATTTCAGACTAGCAAATTCTAGGTGACCTATGGTAGTATCTAAATGACTCACAACTTATGAAATACTGACCTTGGCCAAAGAAGATATAGAAATATTCCATTTTAAAAATTGGCAGAAGCTACTTGGACACAGTAGGATGCAACTTCTCTAACTATTAACATGAAAAACAGGTTACTTGGACAAATGTTATTAAGAAAGTGAAGGGAGCTTTTTACTGATAATAACTTACCTACATTAAGACAATTTGGCAATGAGAGATGAAATAATTAGAGCAGAAAGAACAAAAGCTCAAGTCCAAAGTTCAGTCAGAGACATCTGAGCAATATCTGTATCTTAAAACAGCTGACTGAGATAAATCTGAAAGCAATTGTGACATACAGCTGACAAACTCAAATGTCTTCAAGACAAAAACATCTAGACTGCAGTCCACATGAAAACTAGTGTTTCTCAATAAATCATAAAGAAAGAAAAGATACATCTGCCCAGGGGAAAAAGAAAAATCTATAGTGAATTTAAGAGATTCCTTCCTTGTGGCTTATTTACCTAATCTGGATGGGAAAAAAAAATAAAAAAAATGTCTTTTTCAATTGAGCTTGTAGTGTGGGCATGGTTAGGAAAACCACTTGTTCATTTTAGGGTAGAATTAATCAGAATATAAACAAAGCTTGGTGAAAGGCACTTGTCAAAAATGCAGTATATGAATGACTTTCACAGAAATATGCAGCAATTCAAAAACCAGACAGTCAGGACATACATATATGCCTAAAAGACAAGTCCCAAAGCAATGTTATGAATTATGAATCATGTATTACTCTATTTTATCTATTATCAAATAACAGTTTTGGAAACATGAGCCCTTCCACATTCCTGTTCCACATATGACACCTGAAACAAATTGAGTAATTTCTGAGCATGCATCTCTAGTAACAACATGCAACAAAGCAGCCAGGAGTGGAACAGGTGATTTGGCTTCCCAGTATTCCCAGCTGCTCAATGGCAGCAAGCCATTCCTAAAATGGCATATTTTGGCAAGGATACCAAAACAGTGAACCTTTTTTTACTTGATAAACAGCATCCACATTCCTCTTGGATACACATTAAGTTCCTCTAATGTGACACGTCAGCGATTCCTGCCTTCTATCAATCACTAAGTTTTGCAGAACTTTTTATTAAAGAAAGATCTTCTTTACCCTGTTGGAGAGGTGGTCTGGAAAGGGCAGGGTGAAGAATAAACACTGGATTCGTGACCACTTATCACTAAAGACAACCTGGCCAGGCTAACCCTGGCCTCAGTAATTAATTTCTCAGAAGTTTGGCAACAGAGAACTCATGAAATTCAATTTAGGTGCTTGTAGCAGACAGCCTCAGTGTGCCCCTCAATTCCATTTCATTATATATGGTTAAAGACAGGCCAAAGCCTCCATTCTCACCCTGAGGCTAACCATATGTGCTGAGCAATACCGTGCTGTTTCCTTCTAAACCCATTTCCAAAGATTCCTATCCCAGGCTAAGGGAGAAAAGAGAAGTCAAGCAGTTAAAATTTTTTAAGGAGAAGCTGTTGAAATCCCCTCAGTCCCAGGCACCTTCCTTACAGCAAGGACATGCCAGTGTAGAGGAAGTCAGCAGAAACCTTGTCCTTGCATTTCTGGTACCAAATGACATTTTTTTGAGTGTCTGGTGGCGATTAGTATCAAATTCCTTGCACAGAACCACCATGACAGAGACAAACACTGTTTTGTCCTCCTATCTTACTAAACTAAGTGCCTTCTATCAGCACAGTACTTGAATTCATTACAGTGGCCAACGCACTTTTAGTATTAATAGTGACATTTCTACTCTCAGTACCTCTATAATGGTTAAGTTACCTTTAGAAAGGGGAACAGAGAGGATATATGACTGTACCAGAGTGACACAAAAAGTCTGCAGGGAGAAGCTGAGTCCAGAGTCCCATGTTAACACCTTAAGCCTCAAATAGGCTTTCCTTTTGTGTACTAAAGGTGCTCCATATGCAGAAGGAAGGCATTTGTCCTTCTATATTGGATTTTATCAGCTGTTTAATACATTGATGTTAAAACAGAAAACTGAAAGCTTTGACTTTATTAGTTTCTCTTTTGACAGTGCTGAACCCTCAGCTGAATGCAAATTAAATTTTAGTGCCCTTAGTTTTTATGGCCATCATGGGTATTTTATGGGCACTCCTGGGATAAGGTCATTTCCATCAGTCCATCCCCTCTGTCTCTCCTATCCTTCCTTCTCAGGTATTTATTAGAGCATCAATCACAGCAATATCTAGGCACAAATTGTCACCTGGCTAATGGTCTGTGGCTTTCAGGTACCATAGCAACTTAAGGACACACATCAGCATATACTTCCGTCACCAGGGTGACACAGGGTATTTAAATTACAGCACCCGTGCTACCTATGCAGGCAGCTCTTCGCACAAGGTCACGACAATTTGCACCAGACCTCCTGATCCCTGTGCCTGAGAGCATCTCAGAGCAAAGCCGTCTCTTCACAAAGAACAAATAAATTGCTGAAGCAATTTCCTACAGAGAAGGAGAAAACCCATCTGCTCCAATTTTGTCAAGGGTTCTAAAGGGAGCAAGAGTTACTCTCATCTTGCCCCTCTGAAAGCAAGAAGGGGTAGGCAGCACACCCAGCAGGGACAAGGCACCTGGATCAGCAGCTTCCATATTTGAGTTATGCATCCTCCTCCTGTCAAGCGATGGTGCACACAGGATGGCTCAGGACCACTCATGCTCTCCAAAAACAATCTGACTCACTCAATAATGTAAAACCAAAATTTATGGTGTACTTGAGACAAGTGCTTGCTGCCTTTCACAGGCTGCACCCATCCCTTCCCCCCCTTCCCAACCATAAGGATATTTGGTATTCTCTCCCTTTGTCTCCTTGCTCAAGTCGACTCACATAATTGATAGCGGAGCAATTTCCTACTTGAACTCCAGCCATTAACATACAAAAAGCAGAACACATTTGGAGAGCTTCCCTGCTGGAGGGAAGGAAACATTAGTTCCAGAAAGACTTAACGAGAATGGAAGAAACTGAATGGTTTTTAACTGAATCAAGGCATTGATGTCTTGATTTTTGCCTCTTTTTAAAACAGGATTCTAACCTCGAAAAATAAAACATGGACATCCTTACAGAAGACCAAAAGGCCTTTTAAGTTTCATTATTTCAGACTTCAGCTGGATGCAGATATATATGTGCTCTGAAACACTGAAACATGGTAATAACAGTATAATCAGAATTCTCATCTACATTAGGAGCTGATCTTGCATTCATCAGATCAAACCCAATGCTCAGCCCATAAGCTTATTCTGTGCTATAATATATTCTATTTCCCTTGATCCATCTGTCAGCACATTTCTACGTAGAGAGTATGAATGGCTACATGAGGCTCTAAATAGAGGAGCTGGATTTCTTCTTGATCCTCATGGGGAAGCATATGAAACAAATTTCCCTTTACTATCAAGCTTTTCTTTCCACCTGTCTTGGCAGAAATGTCTGTATGATGTACAGGTACCTGCAGCTTAGCAGGTGCTCTTTGGTTCTCACTAAGCTGTTTGTCTCTGTGGCTTCTTACATTTGCAACCCATAAACTGGACACTATGGGGTAGTACCTTCCCTTTGCCCTTTTGAAATATACCCCTTACAGTTATGAGTATCCTCATAACATCAAGTTATTGCTACCATCAATCTCTCCCTATTTCCAGATTTTTTTTTAGTTGAAGTCATAGTTTTGTGTCTTTGGAGCCACATTACGCTTTTGTCATTTTGCTTTTTTATGATTTACAGACAGTAAGAAACATTCTGCATTTTCAGCATCCCCCGTCCCCCTCTCCCCTCCCGTTTTCAGGGATTTAATTGCAGAACCAAGGCATTTCACTGAACTGTGGCTTTCCCTTGAGAAATGCCTACACTGCAGCACATGAGACACAGGATATCAGTCAGCTTTGCTATTGACTCTGTACCACTATGGATGTTCAGGTTTCCTACTCACAGCAGCACTTCCTGAGGAAACAATTGCAGCTGCCTAAAGGAAACTTACTGGCAGGAAAACCATAAGTTGTTCCTCAATTCAAATGCTCACCAGAAACCTGTCAATTCTAAGATAACACCCAGATGTACTACCTTTAAGGGTGAAATATAACTTAGAACAAGACCGGGTTTAGCATTTACCCTACTGAGAAAAAGCTGGAAAGAAACTTGTAAGTGGTTGATTGCATTTGGAGCTTAGTCTCCTCAATAACACTATTTATTTTGAAATTTGAAGTCAAGTTGTCACCTGTGCAGTGCACAGATGCAAAGAGACACGAGATGCTATAAAACAAGCTTGGTTTTTATCCTCCCTCTCAAGGCTTCAGCCCTCACTGTAACAGTGTGGTTTGTAGGCTTCTTTACAGTGTTTCTGGGGACAGAATGCCTAGAAGTTACCCTTCTGTCTGGGCGTGCAGGGTTTCCCTTCCTCTGCCCCAAAATTCCAGCTTGGACACAGGTCACCAGTGGTCAGGTGCAACACACCCCAAGCTGGTCATGGGAAGCGTTGCAGTGCAAATAAAATCCATCCCCCCTCCACATCACCATCACACAGCAATGCACTTTATAGAGGTATCAGCATTTCCACCAGATAGCCTTGTATACATAGTTCTACAAGTGACATGCTTCAGAGCAGACTGATAAAATTCCTTTCCATAACTGCAGTTCAGGAATTCTATATCTATCCATCTTACTTATCACACTCATTCCACCCAGGCACATCAGTTAGGATGCTGCTTGAACTGAGATATGTATACCAAGAGCAGCTGAAATTAGGCTTTGAACAAAGCTACAGTTTTAACTGCGGAAGAACTACAGAACAAGCAATCCTTGGATTGTTTTTCACCAGCTATATAAATAATCTAGATTTACACAGAGAAGCATTGAGTTATTTTCAAAGTGCCTTAGAAATACCTTGAAGAGCATCAACTTTTCTATTTTTTTTTTTTACTTTTACACTTTAAGAAATTATTTTCAGCTGTCTAAAGGAGACCTCAGTTATCACTCATAAGTCCCTTTACACAGTTCAATTCATGTCAGCATTTTTCAAACCACTACAGTTCTTAGATAAAGAAAACTTTAAGGAAACAAATATTTACCAAATGCTCCAGAAGGAGGACTATATTTATCAAGCAAACATAAATCCAAGCTGGCAGAGCAAAGCCTGAAGACTAATCACATTCACTGCAACTTTAGATGGAAAGTCTTTCTCCCAAATTTACTGCTACTGCTTTTACTGCTATTTTTATTTACCCAAGCCTTCCTACAGATAATTCTATGTGTCTCACATTCAAATGTTCTTTTCTTGTGTCAACATCGTGCTGGGTACTTATAATCATCCAGCATGTCAATTAATACACATGAACACATAGGAAAAGTTTAGTCAGTCACTTAACTGCTGAGTTTCTGAAATCTAAGTTAGTCAATCTCAAACCATTCTCTTATAGACTAATTACTGACTCTTACTGCTGTTATGTTTGAACTTTTAATTTTGTTAAATATAAATTGATATTAAATATAAACAGAAATTAAATGTAACAGGTAATATAACCATACATTTCAAGACAGTATTCTAGAGTTTATATTTTTACAAGGTTTTATATCTTTCTGTTTTCTTTACACAGATAGTTTATCTTGAAATCCTGCTTTGTTGTGTGGGGGTTTCTGTGTTTTGTTTTTTTTTTTTTTTTTCCACAAAGTGTCCTGATAGTTTCCTAAGTATTGATATAATTAAATTGAGTTTTCCTGTCCAGGTGTTCTGCACTGACCCATGTCCTTTCTTTCTGTCTAAAGTCCCAAATCTGTTATAATTTAATTCAATTTAATTTAGACTGAACAACACATCATGGCTTGATGTAAAGTTAGTTACATTGGTGACAGCTCACTTGTTTTTCCCTGAACTCATTCAATTCCCTATCCAGACTAGATAATCATGTATGATTAGGTATCACCTACATGATTACAGCTTTCATAAATACTCTGTCTGCATGAGGCTTGTTCTCTGACAGTCCCACCATCTTAATAAACAGTTCTGCTCATGGTGTACAATGAAGATTGAAAAGAATTTCAGCCCTTTTACTACCTCATTCTACCACTCCACCAGGAATTAAATGGCAATAGAATTTTTGGGATTTATTGCTAACATATATTGCACGTATATATCTTTCACCATATGAAACAAAGAGTCAGATAAGCATAGCACCAAGTTTTCAGGAAAGATTTCTGTAATATATTCCAACTCCATATTTCTCTGAATTTCCCTGTCTGTGTTTGATGGAATTAATGTGAACATTTGTCCTACAAATTTGAATCTTGTGGTGGAGTGGCCTTGAAGTCAAAGAAAATGCAGTCTGGGATTGTGAATTCCATGTAGCCTAATACCTGAAGTTACACCCAAGTAGACTTCTCTTTTAGTCATCTCTTTCTTTCACAAAACATATAAGAACATTATCAGTCTTTGTAGTTGTACCTCTGACAGCTTTAGACCATATTTGCCAATGGGTGCATTATCTAACAGGGTCTGGGAACAAGATGAAAATAGATAGACAACATAAGGTTAATTTCCACAGGAAAAGAAACCAAATAGAACTGTACTGGGTAGAATATTTTAATATAATGTGCTTTTATGAGGTCCCTTTGGAATCTAGTTTATATTACAATCACAGCGAGATGGATCAGTGTGCATCATCTCATCTCTTATAGTTATTAAAAATCAGGGGTGAGAGAAAAGGCAAGTATGGAGGGTGGCTAATGGGAGCTCTGTGTGGTGGTGAGATGGGGATTTGTGCTAGAGTAACTGTGGTTTCTTCCTGTAATTTTATTTGTGCTGTTCACTTAGAGAATACTCATTGAGTACTCCCTCATGGCTTTCCTGTACTGTCTCCGTTTCCCACTCTCTCAGCTCCAGCTGCCAGACATATGTGGTAACTAACACAAAGGCTGTTAAAATATACTTTGCATGCACGAAAGCAGAATTATGCCACTTAATCTTTTTTCATCTATGCTCTAAATTTGTGCATGCATGAGAGTGGCCCTCTGAAGTGCTGCCTATTCTCAGTCCAGCATACTGCCCTACTCACTGGTTTTTATTATCATCTGTAATGTTGCAAAAAATTGTGAAGATATGCACCACTGATCAGTGTTTAGGAACTTAATGAAAGGTATTGGTATGTACTGTTGTAAGCTGGGAAGAATGTACAGGTTGATTTATCTTCCAAGTGAGGCAACATCATGTGGATAAAGAAGCTTGTGTATTTAGGCATCAGAATGAGGGAATGGAGAAAAAAACCCACAACCAAACAAGTAATCAAGTATCTATTTAATGAAAAAAAAAACCACCAAACCCTCACTCTGACATTAAACTAAAAGAGAAGAGATTTAGATTAGCTACAAGGAAGAAAATCTTTACTGTGAGGGAGGTTAGGCCCTGGCACAGGTTTCCAAGAGAAGCTGTGGCTGCCCCATCCCTGGAAGTGTCCAAGGCCAGGTTGGATGAGGATGTGAACAACCTGGTCCAGCAGAAGGTGTCCCTGCCCATGGCAGGGGGTTGGAACCAGATGGTCTTTAAGGTCCCTTCCAACCCAAACCATTCTGTGATTCTAGGATATGATTCTATGATTATACCTTTTGGCTCTAGAGCAGTATAATGAAATTTTTCTTTCAAATGATGAACCTTCTCCAGGTCTCTTCTTTTCCTACAGCTGAGAAGATTTCATTCAATGTTCAAATGACTTAATATCATTTTGGGTAGAGATGTTATACTAGGAAGGAATCTTCAGGCCTTGTCTATCTTATGGGAAAAATGTGTCTTTCTACGTTGCTTAACCTGAAGAAATTTATATCAGAATTGTTAGGATTGGAAGGGACCTCTGGATATTATCTAGTCCAACCCCCTTGCTAAGGTAAGAATATGATATAATATTTGATATGAGATATGATATTAATCAAAATGAAATCAAGGTATCATCTCATAATTTGAACATTTTAACAGGCCAAGGTGACATGCTTCCTTACTAAAAGGTGAAGGGGCTTTGAGGTGGGCAGAAATGTAAATTAAACCTTAGCCTCGAATTCTGAAGGCTTTGCTGTCTTGGCTTGGAAAATCCCCAGGCATTTCAGAATTGCAGGGCTCCCAGGAATGCTTGAAGATATTTGAAAGGTAACTAATATTTCTAGCAGTAAAATTGAAGAGAAATGTCATGGGATTGTTCAGTTCTTCAAATGGTTTCAGTTACACTTTGTTGGAGAAGAGCTATAGGGCAGACTTGTCTGGAGTTTGGTGGTGTTACTAACTGAATTTCCAGCTGAGTGTCTTTGCTGTTATTCCAATAATTTTTGAGTCAAAGACAAGCTGGAGCTTGCTACAGATATTCCAATCCTTAGAATTCTGATATGAAATAGAACAAAACTAGCAATGTTCTTACCACTGAAAAGACTGAATGCAAGAAGAGGTTTTCACATTTTTTTTTAATTTTTTATTTTATTATCTATTTCTTTCTTTTTTCTGAATATATGTTTTCCACATTTGTCAATTTTAAAAGGGAGCTTTTAGACTAAAACCAAGGAAAAGATTCTATCTGGGCTGTACACGGGGTCAGCAAAAAGGGGAGACAAGAAATCTCCTCAGGCCCTCCTCAGCTGAGAGTTGTGTGTGTTGTTAGGAAAGTGAGTAGAGGAGAGAGCTTTTTCCACTGAAATTCACAGTAGGTAGCAGCAAGAGCTGAGTTGAGCAGAACTGACAGCTCAGCAGCTGTAAGCAGGATATCCGGAGGAATCCTTCAAGCCTGGGAGATAAAAGGGCAGCTGCTCCAGTCTTGTGCAGGCTGCAAAGCAATTCCTTTGCTCAGCCCTCTTTCCACTTCCCAGATCCTAGGTATGGTGGAGAGGGGGTGAAGAACAGGGAGCCAAAGGGGGTCATGGAGGAGGAAGGGTATTAGCAAGGGCACAAGAAGGCTTGTACCCAAAGTCTTCCACACATGCAGGCTGTGGAAACCGGAGTGTGCCTGGGGTGGGTGCGGGAGGGCATGGGAGCACATTAAAGGAGGGGTGTAGTGGATCCTTCCTTCACAATAGGCTGTTTGCTGCCCTTGTTGCCAGAGGGTGCAGCTGGACGCTAACCCAGCAGCCCTTCTGGGTGCAATTCTGCTGGGGGAAGCAGCCCTGCTCCGGCTCCTGCGGACAGAACAGGCCTTGCGTTGCTCTCTCTCAATTAACTAATTTGTCGCCTTTGTTGGGTCAATGAGTTACAGTGTATTATGACTCCAGTGGATACAGACTAATTAAGGGTGAATGAGCCAGCAAACGTTCATTTAAGTCGGGATTCCTCATTGGAGCACTGGAATAGCTTTGATATCCCGTATGCAGGGCCTCATTCAAGAAGCACTGAACCTTTCCCCAGTCAAGCTGTGTCCTGAGCAGCATCTGAGTACTGTATGTCACCCCTCTCTAACGAAGGGTGCCTATGGCTGTGTTCTCTGTGCAAAGCAGCAACACATTCACAACCATCAACAGACCAAGAATGCCCACAAGATGTTCTTAATGGGAAAATAAATGGGACACCAGGGCTTTTGTCCGTGACTCCAACTCCAGGCACTCCAGTCAGACATTATGGTTAATACAGCAATTTGAACATTTCTGTCTGATGTCAGCATGTTTACACTCAGCCAGGTTACAAAATCTCATTGCCTTCACGGAAAAAAAGAGAAAGGAAAAAACTTCTGTGCTCCCGTGGCCAACCTGCCATCTCACTAGTGATGGTGCCACTTCACTCCAAAAGCAGGATGAACACATCTGGGGCATGCCTGTGGCTGAAAAGGGCCAGTCATGTTCTGGCAGGAACATGCTTCTGCCTGTGATAAGAATATGTGGATCCCGTTTGGTTTTCTTCCCCCAGTTGCATCCTAAAATTGTTTAAAACCCCCTTATGGGGCAAAGTGGCTTTACCTCTTTTAAAAGGCAAGGTATGAGTATGAGGAAAAATTTGAGCTGCAGTTCTGACAGCTGGACAAAATAACATTAGACCTATCCTTAAGACTCAGTTCTCATGTGTTGAAGGGTAAATACTCAAGCAAGCCCCTCAACTCCAGGATTAGAAGATGCTATTTTTAAATCATTTGTATTTATTTTTTTGCTTAGGAGATCCCAAACTTTTCCGGGAGCAATTACCCTGAAGCCAATGTGTTGTGCAATACTGTAATGGTTATGAGATTCCACAAGGCTATGGAATTTGTCTTATTTCTGCTTCTTCTTTCCTATTTCTGGAATTATAGCTTACTTCTGTCAAGAACATAGTCAGAGCCACATTATCACAAAGTGGGAATGCAATTGTTTAACACATGCCAGTTTTTCACAGTGTGTAAAGCAACTATAATTTTTTACCCCATCTCTTCCACATAGCGCAGATGTTGTTGCTTTCAACATTTTCTTCATTACTGGAGCACAGCTGAAGAATAATTTTAGTCCCCTATTTTACATAATCCCTTTCATGTGCTGTTACTGCAGCCATCAGCCAGACAGGACACTTGACTAAGCAAACTGTCAATGTATTTCACACATCCATGGGAGACGCATAAAACCAGATTCCAAGTTTATGTATGAGACGCCTCCAGTTTGTTTGATTTTATGCCAGACTTACTTCCCTCATTAGTTTCCCTTTTGTTATAGCTGGGAGATTTTTGACAGCATAACTTTTGTTCTGAATAAACCGAAACTTTTCTCAAAAATAGAAGTATTTCACACAAATATCTTATGCTTTATGACAGCCACGGATTTCATTTTGATTTGTTCTCTTGAAATACCAGAATTCAATGTCCCTCAGCAGCTTGCCTGTGTTACCTGTTAGATGGAAGTGCATGTATAGATTATAAATCTTCAGCCTGTTTGTATACACACAGACACATTAAAAAAGTTGGAAAAACACAGGCTAAAGAAGTAACTGTTAAGTTCTGATCTGGCATTTGGAGCAGTGTTGGATTTTCTTGAGGTCCTGTCTTTATGGAAAAGGGACTTTGTTGTGTTAGATAAATATGAAGAAATGTACTTGCAGTATAACTGAACCAGAAGCTGAGGGCTGAATCTGTCCTTACAGCCTGTTCCCAGGAGACCAGCACCCCAACAGCAATAAATTTCTCTACACTGAGACCAAAACCAGTTAGCTTAAAAGACAGGAAATCCAAAACACTCAAGACTTTCTCCCTGGATGCAAATCAACAATGAACCGGGATCTCTGGAAGTCACTTAACAGCCTGTAATTTGTATGAGAAATGCTCTATTTCAAGAGAATTTCTGCATCTGGTTCCCCAGCAGATACTGCCAAAAGAAGACATAGCATTTCAGCATCTTGCCTTCTGTTTGAAACCTGTGAGTATGGGAATATGGAAATGGAAGATACTTTTAGAAACATAACAGGAAGGAGGTCTATTTCTACTTTAGTTCTTGTGCACCAAAATGATCTAGGTATGAAACTGAAGAAGAACATATAAAGAAATGGTTTTCCCTCACATTCCAAGGGGCTGAAAGACTGGGAATGTGGCAGAGCACAGCTTATTGCTTCCTGGCGCCCAAACTCACAAATGTGACAATAATTCTGTGAGGATAATCAGTTCAATTTATGTTCCAAGTGTGAAATATCCAAATCCCTCACAACAGGGAGCCTTTCATCATTTCATCTGCGTGCAATGAATGCAGAGAATAATTAGCGAAATGAATGAAAAGGCTTTGGACTCGATTTTAATCCACCTCTGCCCAATGGGAATAACACCCCAATTCATTAAGCATCAGATGCACATTAGTGAAAAACAGTGGCAACTTAATTCAGCTGGGGAGGGCATCCCCCTAGGGAGAGCTGAAAGAAGCAAGCCCATCATTTCTCCATAGGTGGTTAACTTCAATTAAACTTCCCAAAACACAAATTTGTACTCACCTTGAAGGAAAACGTGAGAGAACAGCTACTTAAAGTGCCCTTCAGTTGTATTTCAGGATGGTTTCCTCATCCTGAGCAAGTTGAAACAGTAGGAGAAGTGGGAATTTCGAATGGAGTTAAAGCATTGGAACAATGTGTTCAGGAGACCTCTGCAATAGTTAGGACAAAATTTACAGTATCTTTAGAGAATACTATTATTAATTTTCATGGTTTCGTTTATTCCTCTGGATTGTTCTACTCTTGCCCTTGTCACTTCTGATAAGGTGCTCCTTTGTGAGCTTGTTTTCTCATTTATTTAAGGCCAAGTAGTATTCTCTTTACTCAATTCCATGGGAAAACACAGAATGACAGCTTGCTGTGGGTTTGGGAAATAAACGCTGTATCCTGAAGTTTCATTTCCTCACAAACCCTTCTATTAAAGCAATAAGAGGGAAGGGTGAGCCAATTTTCCTTTTCTCTAAATTGTCCCTAAGGGTTTTCTTAGTGTCTTTAGCTTAGACAAAGTCTAGAGTAAAAACACTTGTGTGCTTCAACTCTTGTTTTCTTGGTAAAATATCTTGGAAATTGGCAAGTGCAGGGCTGAGGGGAGAAGTTAATTTAACTGATATCCTGCTCAGCTGGAATCTTTTTGTCTTCTGAGGTCTCAGTTTGCAATTCCAGTACTGGAAAAATTGGTCATTACAGAAATTGCTTATTAATTTTCCCAGGGTTTCATGTTGCACCCCTGACTTCAAAATTCTCAAGGACACTATGTAAGGAAACTGGGATGCATTACTGCTAGGGTCTGTCCTTGACTTGCTCCTCAGCTCTCTGAGAGACAAACCTCCTTCTCTGCCTTGGCCACAGCATGCGGAGTTGAGGACACAAAGTGACTGTTGTCCCAGAATAGTACAGGCACCCTGTGGATGTTCTGAGGAGGGAAAACTGTACTTGAATAGCTATCCTCATGTCCTGCTTGCTTTTATACAAAGGACATTTGTGACTCAACAGCAGACACAATAAGTAGATATCACTGCTGGTATTCAATTTCAGAGAAAGCTGAGGGGGCTGAGGAATTTTCCATGTCACCAAAACCAGACACTGGACTTGATTTTGAGACTGAGATTGCTCAAGTGGAATTGTTATGCTATAACTAATGTGTAGGAAGACATGGAAACAGAGTCCTTAACAGATCAGTCAGGGCAGAGATGTCCTCCCTTCATAACACTCCGTGCACGACTCTGCACCATCAGACAGAGCTTTCCACCACTGCTACTCTGATCCAGAGGACATCAGGCACATTTGGCAGGTATGAGATACCTTCTCCAGAGCAACCAGAAGGGTCTGATGTTTGTTGTGAAGGGATGAATCACAAATTTCCTCATTCTTCCCACTACTACATAAGTCAGTCCTCCTGTAAGGGAAAAGGGAGGTGAGAGGTAAATCTCAATGAAATGGAAATGCTTGTGCTCCAGGTCTGTGGCCAGGCGTGCAGGGTGTTCCTCCACTGGCCCTATTGGTGACAGGTATTTCTGACACTCGTGATTAATCTTCTTATTCTGATTCTGGTCATGTCACTGCCACTTCTCCTTACACTTTCTCCAACCTGTCATGCAGCCCATGGACGTGACAAGAGGTGCAAATTGCAGATGCTCCAGCAAGCTCGGCTTTAAATAGTTTAATCCTGGCAAGTCTGTGCCACTGAGGTTTTACAAAGGTTAAACCCTTCGAATGTGGAGGTGATAAATAGTTGCTCAGTATGGCAAACACTCAGGGGACAGCAGGGGCTTCTAAATTCTTCCTCTTTCTCATATTTCATGCAGAGAGCAAAGCCTTGAATTCAGTGTGATACCTGTGTTAGTGGCAGCATGGGTTGCTTGTAAACATACAGCAAGGGAAGATGATTTAGGGGATAATAACTCTGTGGACCTCAGAATTTCTCTTTCATAGCTGCCATTCTGTTAGCTGTTTTCTTTTCCCTCTGTGGCTTGGAGGTACAGCTTTCCTTCCTTCCCTCCTCCCTGCTGCCTGGTCCCCTCTGCAGATCCTGGGTCAAGGACTGGAAATGACTCAAGGACAAAGCAGGCATTCCTTCCCACTGTGAGTAGGAAAAAGCCCCTCTGAGACAACAAAAAACAGTGGCTTGATTTACTGTGGGACAACAGGATTTCCAGGCACTGGAGCTGCAGAGAGCAGAGGGTAGGATGGGGGCAGAACACTGACTTCTTTTTACCCTGTGGTCCTTTCAGGGCAGAGGAGAAAAGGGACCATTTTACAGGGACCATGTAGCATCTTAGAGGTCCTATTATTAGTAAGCTCTGTTTAACCTTCCAAAGCATCCTACAACCCAAAGCATCACAGTAACACTCCCCCAGCTGTTATATTTCATGGATAATTATAGTCTGCAGATGCTAATGTAAGGAATGGATGTCACTTATGATACATCACACTAAAGGATGAAAGGATTTTTTTTGCAGGCTTCAAAGTAGCAAATTGTTTCTTTCTTTCCCCACTGGTTTTTGTCCTGCAGAGGTAGCAGCCCAGTCCCATTCAACAGTTTGGACTGGATTAAATTTTAAAGCTTGGAGGCTACCTGAGGACAAACAAACACTTTGCATGTGGCTGTTGCACGAGTGGGCAGTCAAAGGAGAAATCACACAAGTCAACCATAATGTGGCCTCTCAGGGACACTGCTCAGCTTTGCTGGCTTCTGTGGCTGAGGCAGCAGGCTCAGGCAAGGTCAGGCTGCAGCAGCGCAGAAATTCCTTGGTGGATTGGTACATCTCCAGTCACCTCTCTCAGTGCCATTTTTCCTTCCACTCTTGTTCCTGTCTCCTACCTCTTTGCTTGATGGTTTCCAAGGAAAGGTCAAAAGATCTGAAAATCTCTTCTGTCCCTGAGGTTTTAAGGGATACATTTTCCTAAATAACATTAGATGGGTACATCCAATCTCCTTTTTCCACGTGTGTTACAACCACAAGAACAGTTGGTGCCCCATGATTATAGTCTTGAACTCAGACTGGCCTAAAATAATGTGGAGATCACAGATTAGAGGGCCAGCCACTCAACCAAATTTGAAACTGCTCAAAGGATTTACAGAAGTGCCTCCAAATCAGAGAGCATTCAGCCAGCTTTATGTTACAGGAGAAAAACCAAGACACACTCCTTTGACACAAAACCTCCTGAACACTGAAGGAAGGAGAAGTAGGCAGGCACATTTTAGGGATATGTGCCTTTGCGTCATTTTCAGAATGAACACTATTAATTTTACATTCACACATTAATTTTTTACAAGATTTTATTTGAAGCACAAGGCTATAATTATGACTCAGGTTTCTGGTGAATTGAGGTTCATTTTGTTTATAATATCACCAGAAAACCTTGATGGAACTATCTCTCTGTAATTCATGCTGGTTTGCTATTTATTCTCCATTTTCAGTATACAGGTAGCTTCTGTAAAAGTCACAGAGGTAACTGCATTTTTGGATTTGTTTTGTGTGATTAAATATGAGTATATGTGAAATTTGTCAGGGAAAAAAATCCACAACAAAACTGCATTCTGGAGAAAAATCTTGCATATATGAGCAAGTGGATATATTTTTGACATTCCAAACAATCATAGCTCAAACTTGAAGTAAAGCAGTAATAGATATCTATTAATGCATTCACCATTTTTCTTGCTTTCTTTCTCTTACCCGGCATGGTAGCTGGCACTGGAGAGAGATATTTGCACTGTGTAGATGACAGAGCATAAAGAAAGTCTAGACTGGGTGACAATAACAGTAATTATGAAATAGTAGAGAGAAAAGATGCATGTAGGGAAGCCTTAACACTTTCATTTCTATATTCTCCTTTCCTCTGAAAGAGAATGTTAAGGATTCAAAGGATTAAATTGCCTTTAATTCTCTGCACACAGTGCATCACACATTATTTGCAGTCAATAAGCATAATTTTTTTGCAGCAAGAGGAGCTTTACCGGTCATGGACAGTATAAGAAGCATTTCATGTAGCATACTTTTTTCCCCCCCTCCTAATTTTAACTGTCATGACAAAAAAAATAATTTCTGATATGGCATTTCCCAGACAGCGCACGAGGTGCTGAGATAGTTTTAATAACTTCACCCCAGCCTCTACCTCCATATCACTTCTGGCTAATGCACATATGTGTCTGTTGACTGAGGCTTTCACAATGTCACACCTGATCTCTGGCTGCCAGTGCCATTCTGAGCTTGCTTTTATCCTTAATGATAAAGAAGGAAGCAGGATGCAAACAAGAGAGCTGGGTAGGCTGTGTTGCTGTGGTGAAATGAGAAGAATAATTGCAAATGGCTTAAAGCAGCTTCCCAGTGCTCATATGCCTCCTGTATGTACTGCTGCAGTCATTGAAGCCATATCTAGAGTGAAGAGCAAGGATGTTCTGTGATCAGAATACAATAGATCTTAATTTTCAGCATCCTTATTAGCATTTCCCACTTTACAGAAGACAGGATATTACATGAAGATGATGCATGCTCTGATCTCCCCCAGCATGGAGTTCATAGAATCGTAGAATCACAGAATAGTTGGGGTTGGAATGAACCTTAAAGATCACCTAGTTCCAGCTTCTGTGTGTTGGGAGATATCACCACATCCCATGAGCTGGGAAGCAATCTCCAACATCACTATTTGAAGATTATCAACTCAAAATGAGTCTCAGGGCTGCCAGCTGTTGACACAAACTTGAATGTTCTTACTATTATTTGTTTTCACATAGCTCTGGTAGAGGGTCAACATGTTAATATGACATGAGACTGATTATTTATATGACATCAGACTAATTACAGTACAATGCTCCTGCACAATAACTGAAGTTACTTCAAATAGTTGTCAGTGTGTATTTAATAAAACTGAGGCTTTCCATGTAAAAAAAAGAATGTAGCACACATCCTTCTAAGCTTATAGGTGACATTTAGGGAATATAGGAATATACAGTGTATGTCTACTGAAAAAACCTACAACTCTTCCCTCTCTCAGGAATTTGCTGCCTCACATAATATTCCTTTTGAAGGCTGATTCTAAACTGCTCACTATTTTTTCATGTGAAACTCTTTGACAGATCCAATTCTCCTGGCTATCAACAGCTCTCTTGTCATTCTCTTACATCCCATCTTCAGTTACTCAGCCTTTAAAAACAGATTTAATTACATTCTGTCCTTTCCTGGCTATGTGGGAAAAGGTTAACAAGAGCCATTTTCCCTGTTAGGCTATTGTGAGCCATACACATGGAAAGATTTATGTTGAAAATATATGGTTTTGATAAGTGTGGCATTTTAATTTTCTTTTAATGGGTAGAGGCAGAAGGGGGTGGAAAGAGAAAGATGCATCAGATAGAAAGCAATACAGCTAGTGCCTTCAGTTTGAAAGTTAATTAAATGCTGGAGTTTAACTTTGTATTGGTAACCTCCATCCTCCAAATATACTTAATATATTAATTAACAGCTGCTCTATCTCAACCTTGTTGGCCCAAGATGTGTACATTGGCATCTACACAGGAGACAAAGCTACCTTTAATCATATCTTTGCAGTGGTTCATCCCACTGTTCTGTGACCAGAATGTGCTAATGACTGCAGGCAGGCTGGGATCAGGAAAGTGTCACCCATTTTCCACTCTGGGGTTCAAATCTTATCCGAGTCAAACTCTGAGGATCCTTTGTACACAGAAGTCAAATACCTTCCTTAAGACACAGTGTTGCTTATGGTAAATTGTACATCCTTGTACCTAGGTGCTCTCAAGTAGCTTCCTCTCACTTAGAGCTTTCAAATAAATTTGTCCTCATGCGTGTGTTTTACATGTAGTCCTGGCTTCATTTGCAGCTAAACGTTTTGCCCTTAGTTTTGCAAAGGTTATGGCAACTCAAGACGGAATTGTTTACTCCTGAAAGTGTCATTTTCCTGTTAAACATCCTCCTTCCTTCCTCATTCTCATCTGAAGCACAAGTAAAAAGAGATGCCGATGATCTGAGCAACACAACAGAACACTCAGCAGGAAGGATGCAACGTGATTTTTGTTGTGAATCATGGAATCATAGAATAGTTTGAGTTGGAAGAGACCTTTAAATTTCTCCTAGTCCACTCCCCCTATATTAAGCAGGGACATCTTTAGCTAGTCTGGGTTGCTCAAAGCCCCATCCAACTTGACCTTGAATGTTTCCAGGGTTTGGGAATTATCAGTTTCTCTGGGTAACCTGTGCCAATGCCTCACCACCGTCATTGTAGAAAACTTATTTCTTATATTTAATTTATATCTTTATCTATTCTAAATATATCTATTCCATATCTAATATCTCTATCTGTCTATCTATCTGTCTTCTACATCTAATCTGTGTGGGTGCCTTCATTCAATTGTGGCAGAGTAAAAACACTCTCCAAATTTGGGGATGAATATTTCCCAAAAGCTCCCTCCCAGAGCACTCACTGGCAAATTTTGGCTGTAGAGGGTGGTAGGCTCTCTGAAAATGTGCCCAGCCAGAGTACACACTCTGTTATATCTGAAATTCCCAGGCAGGAAAACCATGCAGTGTTAGGGAAGCAGTGGGATAAATTTAGCAAGTGATAATGTAAACAGCATGGAAAAAATGTGTGCTATACAGGAGGGCACAGGTTCATTTGCTCGCTGGGACATTACTGACCGCTTGGAAACAAGACTGTAATACATTTAAATTTGATCCAAAGGCTCACACGTGTCCACAGCTTTGTGCTTGTCCCACTGGAGTCAGTGAGACTGCAGAGTGGGCAGTTAAATGCTGTAGAATTATTTATTTTTCTAAGGACCGGGGACTTAGGGAGTAAAATGTCCTTGACTTCACCTCCCAAATAGATCAGCAATGTAAATAGGCAGTTACTTTTCCCTATTGTCAGTGATTAATCTGCCTAAGGAGAGCCCCTACTTTCTCTGGTTCACTTCAGTATTTCTTTGTTGATATTTGACTGACTTGTCACTTTGCTTGAAACAGTAAAACCATCAGCTTGCCAGAAGCCAGAGAACAGTCTCACTCCTTTTAATTTTCTTGTTTTCAGTATCAATTCACTTAAAAGTCTAAAGATTCAGCCTCCTGGTACATTTTCCTGCAGCTGCATTCATATCCCTATCCATAAATTCAATGCAAGTGAGTTTCTCAGAAGGAGGACATCTGAAATGTCACCGAGAGTTAGTCAAATTGCTAAACTGCAGGCATTACCAAGAAACAATGACAGAAACTCTCAAGCTGAGGCCAACCCTGCCTGCAGCAATTTGTTCAAATTCCTTGTTTTGTCTGTTGCTTCCTTAATTTTCTTGAACTCTAGCCTTATAAAAATCATGAAATATCTTCATTGCATCCTTATATTTTACTGTGAACACCAACGAGGCTGTTAAATCACAGTTCTAGGTTTCCTTCCCAGGTTACAAGCATTGCTTTCTTGCCATTGTTATTCTACGGTAAGCTTCAGTGACATTTGATTTTGATTGATAAAGAGTGATATTGTTTCCACTTTTAACAAGCCATTGTTTGGATCTGAAAGTGGGAAATATCAATCCAGGCAATTTGTATTTACAATACTTCTAGTTCCCCCTGGAATTTTTCTGTTCTTTGTGACAAAACGGCTGAGGTGGGGAAGCAAATGGATGCAATAAGAGAAGTCAGCATGGAGAACCATTCCTAAATTTTAAAACTCTCAGGTAGTTTCATTGGTAATGACAGGTTAATTATTTCTAATTAATTAATTGAAGTTAATTAATAGAAAGCAGGTTAAATATTTCAAACTTGTCTTGCTCTCCTTCACTGTGACAAAATGTAATGTAAAATATTGCAGTGAAACTGGACACACCATTATCCTTAATGGTTAATTCAAGGCTATGCATTATCATCAGAAAGCAATTAGCTGATTGAATTCACAGATATTGGGAGGGTCCCAGTAAATCTACTGTGAAGAAGAGGAATCAAGTGAATTGAAGAAAAACTTGCTGGTCAGACTGCAGTAAATATGTAGGAAATCAGGTCCTGGTAATTCAGGATGCACAGAGACAAAAAAATAGCGAAGAATCCAGATGGAGTTTGTTTCAGTGTCCACCCTGGTGAAGGAAGGAAGGCGTAGGGGAGGGAAAGGCTGCATTGTTGAGAGGGCAAAGGGAGGAACAGTATTTTTTCTGTTAACAACATCGTAAAGAAAAGAAAATGGCAGTCATACTCACACGGGAAAGATGAGAAAGAGAAAATATGGTTCTGTTACACACTGAGCAGTGAGCAGTGAACAGTGCCACAAAGCTGAGCTATGCAGCAGGGAGATGGTAATGGCTGTGAAAGGCTGGGCTGCTCATTTGGATGAGAAGATGACAAATTGCTAACAACAAGAGGCTTTGCTCCTGTTCAATTGCATTTTAATAACATGAAAGGGCTCAATACAACTGGCGAGAGGCTTCGAACAGAAATTACCTTGTAGAAAGATCATGTGCCTCAGTTCTGTCAGCGCTGAGCAGGAAGGATACAATAGCAGGGGAAGAGATCAGGATGCCCTTGCTGTTTTTAACATGATGGTATGAATGCCTGGATGCACAAGGATGTGGTTAAGGCAACAGACTGCCCCTGCATCTGTTTTTGTCACAGATTCTGCACAAAAGATACTGAGGTTGCCGAGAAACTGAGGGAGCAGCAGCAAATCCAGCACCACTCAGGGCTGTGGGAATCAGAGCAGAGCTTGCCTCCTGTCCAGCTTCAAAATGGAATTATTGAGATTGCTTGCTTTTTGTAGAGGTTCAGATCACACATATATGTTTTCAGAGACACAAGTCCTTTAGTAATTTGCCATAAAAATAAATACATAGAAGAAAATGGAAGCAGAATGGCTGTTCCCATCTTCCTTAACTCATTAGCTCTTTTCCCTACCTCATTCTCTCCCTAAAACACATACAGCCTAGATGTGGTGACATTTCTAACTTCCATTACATATGAAGAGTTTGGTATTTCCTAGAGTTTTAGATACACAAGCTGCTGAAGTGAAGGGACTAAAAAAGACTGGGTGGTATATACTATATATATAAAGAAAAAAAGATTGGAGGGAGAAAAGACTGGAAGATATAAGGTTTTGAGTAGCTTTTTCTTCTGTTGTGTCCATGGAGCATATATAAGTCAACGGTGAGACACTGGAACAGGTTGCCCAGAGAAGTTGTGGGTGCCCCATACCTGGAAGTGTTCAAGGTCAGGGTGGACAGGGTTTGGAGAAACTTGGTCTAGTGGAAGGTGTCCCTGCCCATGGCAGGGGGGTTGGAATTAGATGATCTTTAAGACCCCTTCCAACCCAAACCATTCCATGATTCTGAAGGAACGATCCATGTTCAAGACCGAGTCCTCGAATACGAAGGCACAGCAGATGACTACCTCCCTTCCTATGAAGGTTAAGGGATAAACCTTAACACTTCAAGCATCACACTCTTTGTGACACTCCTTGGATAAATTGCAGTCCACCTAATCAATGGGAACGAAATGTCATTCTAATGGTTCAAGTTCTGCAGGAAATTTTCCCTGATATTGTTTCACTGTAATTTTCTTTAATGCTGGTACAATTCCCTTTGAAATAACATTTCCATTTCTGCACTCACACCGAATGAGCCTTTCTTGGAAGGTTTCCTCCATGCAGCAGAACAACATGGTACTAATGGGATTACTCATGGGGCACAGTTAAGCATTTATATTAATCTTTGAGAGAGTGGGGTGTTAATTACCAGCTCTCATTTCAGAACCTAAATAATGAAACATAATAATGTACACAATTTCCCCCAAAGTTGTCTGGACTCCTCTTGGTCAGAGCACTGGTGACACAGGAAGGGCTCTGCAGGAGCTCAAGCTCCATTCACTGCCACTATTGTGTATAATTAAGGGAAATTTTTTAACACGAGCACAACACTGAGCAGTATCAAATGTGGAGATTTTCAAGTCACAATGCATGCGAAAAATGCACTGAAGGTATTAAAGGTGTTTGTAAATTTTCCCTTTCAAAGTTCTCTATCAAGATTTTAGTTCAAATTAGTATTCTGATGTAAAATAAAACATAGTAGTCATAAGTATTAAACAGAAGAAAAAAACTCCAAACAACCACTTAGAAGGTTGTTTCAGTCTGGAAATGAAAAAATGTCAAGTTTCCGCTTCAGGTTTCCTTCCTCCTCACTCTCTGCTCTCTCCACCTCCCTCCTTTAGAAAGCAAAGGGAAGGAAATGTGCAGGGACATATTTTTCATTCTCTTTTATTGTTCTTTTTCTTGGACATGTATAAACCCTACTGAGCTGGAATTCATTTTCAATAGACTGTTTTTTTAAAAATGCTTTTGAACATTTCTCGTCTTATATTCTCTATATTTTTGTTCCGTCTCATCATCTTGAATAAAACTGTTCTCCCTCTCCCTTAATATTATCTTTTATGTTCTTTCTGAGGTAAGTCACTGAAGTGAACTTCATGTTGTGCAGATAAGAGAAGCAAGCTGTGGCACTAGTAAGGTTTTAACAATTATGAATAGTTTCATTCTGTGATTAGCTTAATACTCCCACATCCTCCCTCTTTTCAGTTTTGGACCAAGAGATGCTGTTGAAAAAAAAATCTATAGAGATTCATGAATTCTCTTAGAAATACCAACACTTAACAACTTATACATGAGCACTAGGCACAACTAAGGGAATATTCACATTGCCTAATGCAAGGGAATATTCACATTGCCTAATGAAACATGGAAATCAAGTAATTGCAACCGGGCACAACATACACCAACAATTGCAAAATACACTAGGAGAGAAGGGAAAATAGTAGTTACAAATTATGTAAATAGTCCATTCAGGAGATATGTAAATGACTAAAACCTTATTATGCATGGGCTCCTAACTGATTCCTGAGGGGATCGTTCACTGTGTGTAAAATATGTAAGATTACTTGCTGGTCCTTTTCCCTGTTGTATCCTTCTTCCCATTGTCTCATTAATTAACGTTCCTCTCTCACTTTCTTCTGTTTCCTTCAAATTGTTTCCAGCTAAGTAGAAATGAAAACTACACTCTAAACTAAATTGTATGTCAGTTCCAATCAATAGGAAGTGAGGAAGAGAAAGTCAGCAGAATACCTCTGCATGCACTAAGAATTCACTATAATAACCAAAAATCCTCAACTGATCATTGCCATTGCCCCTCCTCAGAGCAGGGATGGGAGATTGAGGAGTTCTCATAGGACTGTGCTGGGGCTGTGAGAAAATTTACAAAAGAAAAGCAACCCTTAATCCAGAAGCAAACCAAGCCCTCTCTCTCTCCTAGGTGGAGCAGGGAGAACCACAGCCGCAAGGCTGCGACAGGAGCTGATGTGGGCAGTTAGGGAAATTTTTCCTCTAGTAGGAATCCAAGCCCAGCCCTCAGACCAGACATTGACTGATGCAGATGGGGGCAGGCACTCCATCTTTTCCAGATGAACTTCCTAAATGACCATGACAGTATGGTAAAAGCACTTGAATAGCAAATTACCCCACTCAAACCCAGAAGCAAAGGAAAAAAATCCACCGGGAAAGCCCTCCTAAGACTGTGGTAGTGCATGAGTTTTAAAAGCTGATACGTAAATGTCAAAAGAAATGACATTTTAGAGCTATAAGATGAGATGCATTTCCTTCAGTGATGCTGATTGATTAGCCATTCATTGTCACGTAGCTAATTTTTTGTCAGCTGCTAATCAATGAGATCTGAAATACCATGTGTACATAAGGCTTCATCCCCAAATTGAAAGAAAAAAAAAGTAAAAAGCACAGACACCATCCAATATCCCTGTGGTATTCATCCTCCAAGAGGTGTCCCATGTAAGGTAAATACTCAGATTGTATGTGAGCCTTTTGAGGAGGATGTGAGAAAGATAGAAGTGATAGGTGTGCTTTAATTAAATATCTAAGTTTTGCCTTAACTAATAAACTCCAGAAGCTGCTCTCTGACAGACACTGAGGAGGCAGGAAAAAGGGCAGCTGAAGCCCTCCCTGATGGCATAGCTCTGGTGTAGCATTAAACATACCACAGTTCTCCAGTTTCCACAAAAAGACCATCCACATGACCGCTGCCCTGTGACTTAATAGCTCTGTCAGACACTGGGGCCCATTTGCTCTGATTGTGTTCTGAGGGTCCAGAGTATTTGAGCACAGGCTGAAATCTCTCTGACTGGGCTGCAAATAGCTTTCAGAGCAATTTCAAGCTGAAATTATCCAGACATTTATCCAGACATTCTCAGGGCTGTATCAGCCAAATGGCTATCTCCCAACGCAGAATTAAAAGCCTGATACTGAACAGATTATGTTTGGGAGAGTCAAAAGGATGTAGAGAGTATTCTTCTGTAAGACTGGAATGTAATTATGACTTCTGGGGCATGTAAAAATAAATTATTGCATTTGTCAAATATTTGGAAAAACACTATTTTGCATCCAGTCCAATGGGCGTGCGATATTTCAGTAAACACAACAGTACAAATTCATACTGTCAGAGCAGATACAACAGTTTGGATTGTCATGCCCAAACAAAGAGTTGTCCTGCCTTCATCCACAGCCTGTTTGCACAGTGTGCAATTCCATAATCTTTAGCAAAAGTTGTTGAAATGAATAAAATTAAATAATTAGCTGATCCAAATGTGTTCTCTCTTTTCCTCAATACATTTTTTTTGGTATGGAGCACATGACATACACAGCTCTGTGCTTCATCTGCTCGTGGGTTCACTGCTTGGGTTTTTTTAAAGTTAGACATGGTATGCTGAAGATGGAAGAGTCTCAAGGAGTCTCAGCAGCCACTGTCAGAGACTTAAAACCACATGGCTTTTGCAGGACTGCTACACCTGAGCAGGGACTGGCTGGTAGGATGCATCCAAGAAAACTTTACTGTAGGTTTTGCATCAGATATTCCTGGGATATGCAGGAACTTTCTGATGTTTTTTGTCTGCTCTGCTGGGGATTTGCCGGTGTTTAAAGCATAGGATGGGCACTAAGAAGAAAATGAAATGATCAATCAGTGCCTACAACCTCCACTTTCTCCTACCTCCTGTTAACATGGAGGCAGTGATAGGCAGGAATGGCATTGGTGCCTCTGAACAAGCACTGCATCCATCATCTCTGTCCTGTGTCCTTCAGTGGCCAAGGTACAACCGAGTCAGAAAAAATGCATTGCACTAAAGTGTCTTTAAATGGACTAGAGGTATTCATAGCTTGCAGAAACAATTAAGCTCTCTTCAAAACAAGCAAAAGAAGCATTTTTCACCAAGGATAATTGTAAAGGGAACAAAACTGCACAGCTTGCTCAGCCAGTGCTGCCTGGCCCTGTTGTCATGCATTCCCACTCCTACCAGGATGGAGCTGTATCCACTAGTCCTTTCTTTGCTTCCCTCCCGCTAGTGAATAACAAGCCCCAAGAACACAGATGTGCAGTGATATTAAAAATAGACACCACTTTGCAAAACAGCCCCTGAAAGAGTCCCATCACTGTGATGAGCCTCCACCTGTGTTAGCCCAGCCATTAAATACTCTGGCTTTCAGAAACTGAATCAGGCTTTCAGAAATACCTCCAGAAATAACAGAAATACTTCAGAATATTTCAGAAATAACATGGTGCCTCTTTTGAGAGGAAAGGATGCCTCCTCCTACTACTTCTTCCTTCCTTCCTTCCTCCCCAAACTAAAAGCACTGTGTACCACTTTAAAGCAACAAAAAGGTAAACATGGCTTTTGACAACATATGAAGAGGAAAGCAAATATATTGAAATTAATAAAAGATGAAGAAATTCAGCCAACTGATGCAATGTTTTGATGTTGTGATGACACCCTTTGATGGCTCAGACATGAGTAGGAGACTGGTATATTTCATATTTCATAGGAAAAGAGCAAAGCAAGCTCAGAGATTTATGTTTAACCACTAAAGAACGGCACTTAGAAAACTGCAGCCTGGAAATGAGTCCTTTATCAAATTGCAAAAGGGATTGAGTGGGAGGATTGCACAAAGGAAACAGAAAGTGATGGTCAAAGGGGAAAAGAACAGGCCCTCATACACTGAGATGGAAATGGCAAGGGGGGAGGAAATGGGTTCGTTTTCTCTCTCTTCTCTCCTTTTTTTTTTTTTTTTTTTTTTTTGGGAAAAGTACTTAGAAATATTAATATCTAAGAAAAACAGCAAAGGAAGAAGATGGATATCATCGCGTAACTGAAGTATAAGATATCAGATAGCTGCATTTGCAGCTGGTGGAGATTATGTGTAACATATAGCCTGCTGCCAATTCCTTTGATGAAATCAGTGCTCCCTTTATGCTACAATTGCAAATAAATGAGGTGGTGACCAGTTACCATTAATCTTCTGAAAATCACGAATGAAGGCCAACGGTTTCCTATCAGCCTCCTCATGAAAATACAGTTGAGGTAAGATCAAAGCTCTGGAGTTACAGCAGGAATGCCTGATTTTGACCAAATCTCTCTGGAGCAGCAGGAGAATGAAGGATGAACGACAGGACTGGTTTTAAACAGGTCTATCAGTGTGCCTGAAATAGTTGGCACAGCAGGGCTCCAGCTCCTGAAAGGACACAGCCCCTTCTCCAAAACCTCCTCCTCTCACCTCCTTCCTACCCTCCTTCTCATCAGTTCCAGTGCAAAGGTAGCAAAGGGTTCCACGAAGGTTCCAAAGACTGCCCTTCCCTGCAGACATAAGGGCTACAAGAAAAGCTGTTCTTGTTCCCCTTGGCTTTGTAATAAATAACTTTGCTACAAACTCTGCATTCCATCACATTAGTGGCATTCATTTCCAAATCCTTCTGTTGCTCATAAACTATGTTCCCATGATACAGAGAGGAAAATACACGCACAGAGACAAAAGCCTCTCTGCCACCATCATCACGACAATCCCTGCAAACTATCAAGCAGACTACGACAAGAAAAGCTCCTCTGTAAAACAAGGATGGTGAGCACAACGTCTAAAATGGAAGAAACAGTCCAAGGTACAAGCAGAGCTTTAGCTGATTGGAAAACTAAGGTGCCTACCACCAAAATACCCTTCTGGATGACTTAGAGAGTTTCTTTCTTTGTCTTTCCCATTTGTAATTCCCCACTTATTCTGATTCAGATAAAGTCTCTCTCCAGATGAGATGGGATATTATATTTAATAGAGAAATAACACCCACGTCAGCAAAGAGAAACGAAAACTGGAAGTTGCTCCCATTCCCACAGATGCCAAGTCCTGTGAGAGATTCATGGGTCCTGTCTGGCAGAGATGAGGGACAGCAGGCAGGTTTCTGCTCTTGTTTGGCTGTTGTGCTGTATGGGAAACAGGAATTTGTGCATGCCTGGTAAGCAAGTGAGTAAGTTGTTGTGAAGAAACACCAAACCCATCAGCCAACTTTTCCCCCCTCCCCACTGGGACAGCTTACCAGACTTTGAAGTTTTCTAGCCAACGAGTATTAGTGTGCTGTGACAGCTGGCAACACATTCCAGTGGGTAAGTGATGGACTGGCTCTGGAGAGAGTAAAATAAATTATGAAGTGGGTGAAATTTCAGCCTTCCAAATAACAGTCCAATGATTTCATTGGAATGGCTCTGTCTGGCAACGTATTCAAGCACATACAGCTGGGTAGAACACACAAACACTCCTATATGGAATAGCTGCATGCATGGGAAGAGAGGGAGCTCTCCTTGGATAAATGAGCCCAAATCAGGAGACAGCAAGAGGGGATTTTCAAAATATGTTTGTGTGAGAGCCAGTCACGTATGGTTCAATGTGGATGTAAATGTTAGAGCCAGCAATGAGTGCATTATGTACACTGTTCAAACCCAGCATCTTCAGGATTCCCAGGATGATGATCTTGCCCAGGGGAATGTCATCTCCTGGTTGCATATTTAAAGAACCAGCATGTCCAAAAGCCTCCATTTCTATCTCAGTGTACACAATGTATATGGATAGTTCAGCACCTGGAAATATGAATAGGTAATTCAAATAAGAGCTCACGACTAAGGCTCTTTTGGTTCCCTTTTCTGGGAAGAAAAATGAAATCAGGTACCTTCATCCCATTTTGAATTAAATAGGTTTAGATAGCACCACCCTGCCAGGTCCCTTTCAAACACTCAGAAAGATGCCTCTCAAGATGCTTTCAGCACAGAGGGAATGTTATGGAGTAAGTTGCCTTCTTTTGTACCTGAGACTCCAGGAGGAGCACTGGTGATGGACTTGGGCTGACTGACAGAGCTGGAGGGGCAGAGGAGAAGAGAGCAGCTTTCTGGGGACAGGTTTCCTGTTTATACCTGTAGCTCATTCCACAAAGTTGTACATTCTGCGTATCATCAACAAACAATAAGCAGCCTGTTCTGCTAATATTTATCGTTGCACAAGGATCTTATATTCTCCTTTTGTCAAATGCAGTCAGTGTAATTTGTTTTGATCAGGAAAGGACCGCGGAGCTTAGCTTTCCTGAATCTTCAGATCTTTTGCAGCCTCTGGATGGGATCCATGGAAGTGCAAAACATCAGTATGAATAGATTTTGTTGGAGGTGTATTTGCTCCCATCTCTCATCTACTCCCATTTGAACAATGGAGCAGAAGTAACTGAGACCCATAAAAGTCCAAATGTTGAATTAATGTGTTCTCACTGATACAGAAACCACACGCACAAGGAATTTCTGCAAGTTTTACATTTGGCCAGGGACACTGAGCTCTGCTACAATCTACATCTGTGCAAAACCATCTCCACTCTTCCAGCTACTGCAGAGGGTGTGTGTGCGTGAGCCTTTGTGCTTTGGGCTGACCCCAGCCGGCCCAGCTGGCCCGTGGTCCTTCCCCACTGCCAAGGAGTGACACTGAGCTCCCACAGCTTTGTGGCTCCTCTGTCAGCTGCCTAAAAGAGAAAACTGTGTTCTAGGAACTTTTACCGCAAAACTCTTTGCCAGTCCTGTTTGTTTTGCAGTTTAAGCACCTTCAGCCATGGCTAATGGATATATTGACTGTTCCAAAAATCAATTTCTTTCTGTTGTTGAAAATTTCATCAGGAACTTAAACTTCAGGGATAAACTACTCCTTCTTAATTGCATTTGCTCTCTTTTTATCACACACTGGCATGTGTGCCTTATTCCAGTGTAATTAATTTCTCTGATAGGAGGTAATTACTAATTCCTACGTGTCTGTAAACACGTTCTGCTGTTTGGGAATCATGTCTCCAATACTTTGCTACTGTATACATACTGAATCAAAAATCAAACTAAATCAGAACAGATTTCATGTCAGTCCATTAAGCAACTCAAAGTTTATGTACATTTGCAAAATCCTAGAGGACTCTAAGAATGCAGAACTTCTTTTGTGTCATCAAATTTACAAATTTAAAGTAGGGGAAACTGTTTTGATTACTCTTAAAAGGTCCTCGATGTGGAAGGAGGAAAGGTTTGCAAAGAAAATTACAATCTTGACATTAAAAAAAAAATATATAAAAAACTTTTGTTTTATTTCAAATTTAAGCAAGAGGACTGAATAGCCCAAAAAGGAAGCTAGAACATTTAGAGCTGACTTGAAATGACAGAATGGTTTGGGCAGAGTTTTGTTTGCTGTTTCATTTCAATCTACATTCACTTTCTTTCCAAAATTTTCTGCTAAGCTATCACAGAAAAAATTTTTCTTTTGTGATCTCTGCCCCTAATTTTTTTTCATAGAATCATTTATGCTGCCAATTTCCCTTGCAATATTATGTGTTTTAGTTTCTCCTCTGCTTTCTTGCTGTTAGACCTCTTGAATACCTCTTCATCTAGGAAGCCCAGAGATCATGAACTCACATGAATGCTTTGATAGCAGTCAGGAGCACCGAGAGCAATACCTAATGTTTATTTAAATAGAACATATAATTATTATCTTTGGTATAGTTGCAAGGAGGAAATATATAAAAAAATATTAAGATTCTGTTGGACACCATCCGAGCCCAGCTGGAATCCTTAGGGGTTTCTAGGGTTTAAAATTACCAGGATGTTAATTTTCACTGAGAACAGTCAGCTCTGGATAAGGAGGTACATCTGTAGGCTCTGTTTCAAGCGAGCAAATCGCCAGAAATATTCTAAGGGGCTGCTGCTGATTTTCAGACATGTGAAATAACAATGGGACAGTCACAGTTGTTCCACCCTCCACCAGCTCTCTCCTGTGACATGTCTCCCAGTTAAGGTCTATTCATCGCTGTGTTATTTTTAGCCCGGTTTCCAAAGGAAACACAGCATATGAGACCGTGTTGTCTGTCTGTCTCTCTGCTTATCACTTCTCCATAATAATGCACTGTTGCCCAGTTTCAACCAAATGGGATAGAAGTCTGTGGGATGTGAAGTAGCTGCCAGCTTCCTAAAAGTTGGTGACCTAGCTGGAGAGGCTGCAGTGGGAGCTGAGCAGCTGCCTGGTTTCTGGGGCTGGCCACAGAACACACACACAGTCATCCTTAAGCCAAAATTCTTCAAGGATATGGGGAAGGGATGGGCCATGAAGAGCCATCAGGAGCTGGATTTTCCCTCCTGGTTTTCCAGAAGGAATGTAAGAAAGACGCCTGTGAGAAAACATCTTTCCAAAATGGCACTTCTGTCAGGTGTCATTATTCTTCTGTTCAGAAAAACACACCAGTATGACCCCCAGTCCTACTTTGCTGCTGTTGTTTAATTAGGGAAAGTATAATAATGGAGAGAAAAAAAGACTAAATTTTCACCTGCTACATACACAGAGGGTACAGGTCAACCAGTGGAAAAGGTAGTGGCTTGACTGGCTGGCCAGAAATTAAGACGACAGAGTAATTAACTCCAGGTGATGACTGCTGGTAGAAGTCCTCTACACCAGCTCACATAGCGGAGCAGAGATGCAACGTTTGGTGGGCAGCCAGTTTGAGTCACCCCCAGCCTGAGGCTGGGGCTCCCACTCTGACCCAGCACAAGAGGAACCACCACCATGAAAAGCTATTTGCAGTGTCTGTGGTTTAAATATTACTTACCAAGCTGGATAAAACATCTGTTTTGGCCGGTGTGAACAGACCTGGGAGCCTGCCTGCTTTGAGGCTGTTTGTTTATATATTTATTTATGTGTCCTTTGCTTTTTTTAAAATAGCAATCAAAAGCTTCACATATAGAAGCATAAACTAAAACTATATTTAAGCCTTTAAAGAGGGCCGACAGCCAGAACCGCCGAGTGCCTGCAGTTCTTATTAGGAACCAACTGATGTTTACTCCTTTGAAAGCACAGCTTGGCATCGCTGGAATTAAAGCTTTGGGAGAAAAGCTCCACTGCTCAGTTTGCTCCTCAACAAACCAAGGAGTCTGCAGATCATGAGGAGAGGGAATGACATATAGCAGTACATCGGGATCTTTGCTCTTCTTTTCTAGGGGCCCATTTTGAGTTACTGTAATGCAGTGTCATAGAGTACTGAGACTGTTAGGATCAGTGACCCCTTTGTCAAATGTAGGGTTATTTTCCTAAATATTTGTCTTTTCAGCTGAAAATGTCTATGCTTGATCTCTGACTGGAGTGATATTCTTGGAAGAAAAAGCAAAGTACTTTCAGCTGTTTAAAATAACTTTAGAAATGATTTTATAAAAAGAAGGCGTACATAGTTGCATGTATTTTGCAATGCCAAAAGCTAAAAAAAAAGGAATTAAGCTTGACAACTGGCTTGGGCAGTGCTTTCATGTAGATCTAGTGCCTTTGCTGGACTTGAAATGAAACAAGGATCTGCCAGAGAAAACATAAAACTTTTACATTCACAGAATCATAGACTGGTTTTGGTTGGAAGGGACCTTAAATATCATTTAGTTCCAACCCTCCTGCCATGGGCAGGGACACCTTTCACTAGACTAGTTTGCTCCAAGCCCCACCTAGTCTTCACATGAGGTGTATCTTTAAAGTGCGTGTGGACAAACAGCTACTGATGTCACTGACATGAGTACCCAAAAGACAGCATAGACCTCAAAAAGAGAATCTACACCACAGCTGAGAGCTTTCATGACTCATACTCTCTTTTAGTATTGAAACAAGATGGATTGGTGGGGCAGTATAAGAAGTGGTAAGACCCAGATTAAATAAAGGTGAAAAAGGCTGGTGTTACTGAACCAAACAGGAATATTAACCAATTCTCTGCATTAAGGAAAGTAAAGCATTTTCATAAAATAGATGCTGGAAAATCTGGAATGACTTTATCAGGCTCAAGTCCATATTCCCTTTTAAGTGGAGTGAAGAGAAGGGATGCCGCTGAGTTTAGCTATGGAGCTAAACTTAGAAAAACCCTGTACACAACCTCACTACCACACCCCAGAAGACCATCAGCTATCACATAGTGCAGTGAGTGTTGTCTGTTCTCCATGTTTCATATCACTTAGAGCACATTGGTTCACAGAAGCACATTATTAGCACATTATTTTTGAAGGTAGGGGTGGAGTGAGGAAGAGAACAAAAGAAGGAAACCTGAGTCCTAAGAACAGGGATAGTGCATTAAAAAAAGAAAAACGCTCTAAAAAAGAGAGATGCTGTAATACGCTGGAAAGCAGTCACTGACCTTAAAATCTTTTCCTCTTCCTTCTGTATCTGGAATTTTCTCTATGAAATTGCTACTGAAATTACTGCAAGGAATTACCAAAATCTCCCTATAAAATCTGCACCCAGGGTCCTGGATCTTGCACTCATTAAAAGTGCAAAGATGTGAAAAACTTCTGGTCTTCTAAGTTATGTTCTTGTGCCAAGAAGCTTTTGTGAAATATTCATAGGCTGACTTTTTCTACATTGTTTTCTCTCCAGATTTTAAAAAAGTTCTTGTTAATTGCATTTATGGCATCAGTCCTTTAGCTGGGAGAGGGAGAGGATATGTGAGATGACCCTGCCTGGTGGCAAAGCTGTGCCCTCACCCTGTGCTTGGCTCTGGTCCAGCACAGCTGACAACTGCGGTGTGAGGAAGTGGGCAAAACATCCCTTCTCTTTTTCATTTAAAGAACTGCTATAACACATTTTTTTTTTTGCTAAAGGCCTATTGCTTTCTCTATGTCATACTTGTCCTGCCAAAATGGAAAAACCCAAAAGTGGATTTTTGTCTTGTAGTGGAGGTGGGGTATGATTTCTGACTGCTATCGCAGGAAAAGTTGTTATTCTCATTAAATCACCCTCTCTGAAATATCATGCAGCCTTTGTGGACTGCTGCAACTGTTTCTTTGGCAAAGGCTCAAATTAATATAAGCAATCACATTGTTCTAAGGTCATCCAGGAAACCAATGGCCTCCCTTTCCTCCTGACCCTCTCACCAGCTTCCTGTCTTTCCTGCCCTCTTCCTAATGCACTTGCCTGATTTCAGCCTTGGGGAAGTGAGCTGCTCAGAGGTTTGTGCTGCAGAGAATCCCTAAGAAATGAAACTTTTTTCCTGAAGCTTCTCCTATCCCCTGTTTACTGGCCACAGCCAAACTCCTCCTGCGCTCAGGGCTGGGAATGTCTTGCTTGATCCTGATGGGATAGCAGCACTCTGAGGAATTTACAAAGCCATTTGCTCCCTAGGAACCTTTTTGCTACAGCCACAGTTTCACCTCTTTGTGTCCCGCTGAGGCCAGGGAAGAAGAGGGCTAAGCAAGCAATTCCCTGAGGGAAGCTCGCTGGCCAACAGCAGAGAAAGCAACCCCTGGCTTTCATGACCTGCCACCGCCTGCCTTTCCAACCTCCTATCATGAGTCTTTGCACTTGAGGGATAAGAGGAAAATGCTCTAAACTGAAAGAGGGTGGGCTTAGGTTAGATATTAGGAATAAATTCTGTACTGTGAGGGTGGTGAGGCACTGGAACAGGTTGCCCAGAGAAGCTGTGCCTGCCCCATCCTTGGAAGTGTTCAAGGCCAGGTTGGATGGGGCTTGGAGCAATCTGGTCTAGTGGAAGGTGTTCCTGCCCAAGGCAAGAGGTTGGAACGAAATGATCTTTAAGGTTCCTTCTAATCCAAACCATTCTGTGCTTCTATGATTGGACAGCTACTGATTGGTGACAGTTCACCAGGACTTTATGGCTCACCTTTCCAAGACAAAGCAAAATCTGCTAACGTCAAAAATCAGGGTATTACAGAGAAGGATGCAGAGGGTATCTGTCCTCCTGAAGGCTGCTGCCTGTCTTGTGGAAAAAGGGAGTGAAAAAGGGCGAGATGATGACAGAGGCAAAAGGCAGCTGGATCTGTCAGGGGAGTGACTGGATGGGTGTGGGGAGCATAGATCTTTAGGTAGCTGGCCTTTGAGTGGTACCCTGTAAACATTTGGAAAGGAATTGATATTCGTGCTATGCCAGGGGCATGTCCCCAGGGACAGGATGACAAGGAGCCAAGCCCTGAGACTGGCAGCCTGTTCACCTTGTTGGGCTGTCCAAGCCACAAGTAATTGTGTTGATTAAACAAATACCCCGACAGGGCTGAGAAGCACAGAGCAGCTGTAGGCATGTCAAGTGCCTGTGCTGATGGGAGCAGCTCCAGAGAGTAAACAGGGGAGAGGAGAGCCACTGGCATGTGAAGGGCTTGCTAGGAATGGGCCCACGGACATGGAACTGCAGCAAGAGGGAATGCACAGCCAGACGGAGGGAGGGGGGAATTTCCACAGAGCACTTGAAGATCTTATAAAATGTTCATTAAATTAGGTTTCCAGCGATTGTCAGCACTTGAATTATAAGGAACAAATGCAATTGAAAAACTACCTTTTGCTTTCATGTGAAATGGTAACTGCACATCAAACGTTTTAATCTTCTCCAATGACTAAATACGTGGAAATCTGTAGGTCTATTTATATAAAAGCTTCCAAAAGATATGTTATCTCTGCAATTTACCCCCACTCCTTCCCCAAGGGATTTTTCTTTCATGTCTCCTTGCATGGTCTACATTTATTTACCAGTGAATATCACTTCAAATGAATTTAGTAGCAGGGATGTTTATAGAAATAGCACATTTTCAATGACTTGTGGAGAATACTTACAAAGTGAATGTTGTAAAACACAAGTGTGTTTACATTAGAAAACCAATAGCAGACTGGGTAACAGCCAGACAAGGCGTGGAAGAAAATAAGAGACCTGTTCATCCACTCCAAACCAGCTTACAGTCTTGAATATCAAAATGCTCTTCAGTGGTTTTACCTCTTCTGTGACAAACCTCTTTCCGAGTAAGCTTTAGACCAAGACTTTTTCACTGAAACTATTTAGAGGATCACTTGAACAATAATTTGAATAATCATTTGAAAACACATTATTCTGGATGATATGAAATAAAGCAATCCTTTTCTAATAAGCAATTTGAAATAAATTATTAAATCACTTCTAGTCAAAAGTGCATAACGTGAAGGAAAGTAAAGAAAAATATTCCAAAGCAGCACTTAGTCTGTTATGTTTATGAAAGGAACCATGTGTGACAAGTGCACAAAATGAACTTTCCCAGAAACCCTGGTACATTCTTGTTTTGCTTCAGAGAACAATAATTTAGAAATTAATTTGTTTGACAAGGAGCATTTGCTTCCAGGTCATCCAGCTGCTTGGCAGTCAGCAAATAGGAACAGTGTGACAAAAGAAGGGACAACCTCATTGCCCCCTTCTGTTAGTGAAGTTTATTTTAGCTGATGAAACCTACATCCCTTCCTGTCCGATAGATGCCCTCTACCATCTGGCCACCAGCCTGTACTATGTAGCTGGCACCCAGAATTTAGATAACTGCTTTTGCCATGTGAATGGGATGGAGAAAAGGACAGCAGCAAAGGTGTTTAAACTCCTGACAACACACGAGCATTCATGACTCTCTTCTGGCCTTGCCCTCATGCCTCAGTGAAAAAACCTCTGCAGCCCCTACGAGCACACGTGCAGCTCTGCAGCCCCTCTCCCAAGCCAGACTGTTCAGCACATCTGGGCCCTATTCATAAATGGCTGCAGGATGACCAAGGTTCTACTTTTTTGTTATCCTTGCTATTGCTGGAAGTATTTCACAGAGCTTTCAAATGGTGAGCTATTATCTGACTTCATTTGACTCTCCACAACTCTGCCCACCCTGATTTGGAAGCAAAGAAAAGAGAAGAACAATGCACTGACACTTCTTATGTTCTTCTCTTGATGTACCTAGAAGGGCAGCACCAAGACATCAGGTTTCACTAAATATTCATAAAGTCCTTTTCAGGTTTTTTAGCAATGCTGTAGTCTTCTAAAAGCCAGATATGTTTTCTTGTTTTGCTCTGTTTTGAAAGACCTAATTCTGCAGTGCTGAATCTGGGGCCAGTTACACCTCTGGAGAGTATCTTCAGAGAGTGATAGAATAATAGAATGGTTTGGGTTGGAAGGCACCTTAGAGACCACCTGGCTCCAACACCCTCTGCTGTGGGCAGAGACACCTCCCACTAGACCTGCTTGTTCTGCGCCCCATCCAACCTGGTCTTGAATCAAATACCAGTCAGTGCCAAGACTCAGTTTCACTTGAAATTCTGCATACTTAGAGAAATAATGAGATAGAATCATTTTACTTCCAGCTGTAAGAAATCTGACAGCTGAATTGAGGCAGACTCAAATGCTCACTGTAAAGGAAAAGTTGCCATAAGTACAAATAAACATCGACAGCTCCCACGGGTAAATTAGAAGGAAAGTTCTTATGCTGAGAGGAAAAGAAATGGTCTACAATGAAATGAAAAGCAGGAATTATATTAAAGTCACCAAAATGGGAATATTTCCAGTATGGCAGAGATGATCAGTATGGATTGACTCAACAGAGGAACCCTGCTGTCATTAGCCAGGGAGAGCATGTAGATTGACACAGTGGATTTATTTTCAAGACAAGTAACACACTCCTTCCTTTCTGTTCACCAGAATGTTTGCAAAGCTAAGTTTTGTTCCTTGCCTTGACTTCAATTCCCCCAGGGCAAAGTGAAATCAAAGTTCAATTAAGGAAGAAACAGCAAGCAGGAAAGAGGTACAGACCAGAAAACGTGGTCTCAAGTTACCCAAATACCCAGAGTGCAGGTCAGAATTAACAGAAGGGCATGGAAAGCCTGTGTTTTCATGCAAAAAAGACGGGAAATGGTCAACACATTCCTCTCTCTAATTCATCAAAACTGAGCTGCTAATACAACATTAAAAGAAGCTCTGAGTGTCTCATGTATATTGGGTGTTTTATAAAGCACCTATTAAGTCACTAGAAACAGTAGTGTTGGTGTCAGGACAAGTCTAAGTGGGGAAAATCCAGTCAGTCAAAAAAAACCACTGAAAAAGGGATTTTTAAAGCACGTTAACCCCCTGACTAAAAGGTACCATTTGGAAATACAGCAGCATTTCTTCCTTATTTTTTAATCATGGACTTCTACATGAGCAGCTTCCCGTCTGTTTTAGGCAGCAGAGAAGCCATTCTGTGAAGGCTTAACAAAATTTTCCAGTCTTCCCAGTACCTTGCCAACTTTCAGCAAGGCCATGAAAAGAAAGCTATCCAGCCACCACCCCCCAGAAGCAGAGAGTTGCTTTTAATAATGGAAAAAACAAGTCCCAGCATCTAGCCAAATGCCAGGTAAAAATTCCCCTTCCAGAGCCTTGCAGAGATGGCAGGGATAGCTTAGTAATGTCTAGAAGGAGTCACTGAACCAGTGGTTTCACCAGTGCACAAACTTCCTCCCAGCTGTCATACCAGTACGCTACCCCAAACCAAAGTAGGCATTGACTTAAGAAAACATCCTCTGCATCCATGACATTCCCTTTTCCAAACCTAAATCAGTCATGTAGTGTTCCAGTGCAGTTTCTAAAATGATGAATTACATTCTTCAGAGCATTGCTATATAATTATGGACACCTTTAGGGAAACTAGATATCCTTGTAGGTTTGGATTAAACTACTTGCAGAATGTTTACACAATCTACAGTTATCTCCTATTGTTAAAGCCAAATAGAGTAGACATTGTTCACATAAAAAGCAGTAAAACCCAATCTTTTTCAAGGAAAATTTATGTGTGGATCCTCAAGAGTTCTGAAAATTCAAGAGAAATATAGACTAAAAAGAGTAGAACTAAGAAGCGAAACAACATTGCCAAAAGTATCCCTATTTTGCTGGCACAGCCCATGCAAATGAGAACACAGCATCCTTGTTTCTGCGAGGCAGAAAACCCCTTCATGCTAGATGAAAGGAGTTTCTAAATTATAGCTATAAGTTTTTAACAAGAGTTCACAAGGTTTCCTTCCTTAAGTACTGTTTAGATAAGGTGCTTGTAAACAGAAATTCACCCTTTCTCAGGTTCAAACAAGACCGTAGCTTCCTGTCATTCCAAATTTCTCTGTACCTCTGTCAAACCACTACTGCTTGTTCTCAGCGGTGAGGATTCACCACCAACTAACAACATGTAGGGTGAGATCATCAGGACAATTCACATGTTCAAGTTGTAGCATTTCCTTGGATGGGAAGGCAGGTAGAGTTAAGCATAAAGAAAATAAGGGGGAAAAATATCCATGCAAGGCCATTTGGATAATAAGTGGTGGTCTCCCTAACATTTGTTGCTGTACCCATACACTTCAAGACCAAAACTATCTGCCACAGTGTGACCAGTTTACCCAAATCACCCCTATAGAGAGCCAGGAAAGAAAGCTGTGGCAGTGTCATCAAGGTCTCATGTCCCGCCATGACAAGAAGAGCTGTAGAAGATTGTACCTCCAGTTCTCCATCATTCCCTGTTTCCGAGTTGTGATTTTGCCTCATCTGTCAAGAGAGAGAATGTTGCAGCATCAGGGTCTGCAGCCTTCAGGAGGAAGAGGTGGGGGAGATGAGGTTTACTGGAAAGCTGCTCACATTTCATTGGAGTAATCCTGTCTGCTTCCAAGCAGATTTCAGAAAAATATCGGTGTTCTGCTGAATGGCTTTAATGGGATTACTTTTAAGGCTTCTCTAATAAGTGGTGTTATTAAGTTGTCTGGCTCACACAGAGAATTATGCATAACCACTGGCACTCCCCCTTTTTCCTGGTTTTGTTACAAATTGGAATTAGTGTCTACTTGGTGTTGGGTTTCGTGTTTTAAAGAGGATTGGGTTAGGGGAAAATCTTTTGGGTAAAGCCCTTTTAAAAATTTTGCCTATGTTAAAAAAATTGCTTTCTTTCAGCCTATGAAACGTGTCCTAAAAGGGATTAGAGATGCTGTTCAGTACAAATCTGCCAGGAAGTCCAAATCAAGATTTCACAGATCAAACACTAATACAAATAATTGCAAAGGCCTAAGATTTTGCAGGAAAAAAATTTGTCTCAGATTTCTGAAGTCAGCCTGAAAGTCCAGTAGAAATTAAAAAGAGTAGGCAGAGCTCAAAATGATGTAATTCTTTCAGCCTTTCGAGGTGAGTAATTTAAAAAAATATTTATATTTCAATCACTCTTTTTTAAAAAGTAAGTGCACTTAGCATTGACTAGAGTGTTTTGAACTTGATGGAAAGTCTCTCTAAAAGTGAATGAAAAAAGACTATTAAATTCAAGCAGTTCTTGATTCAATCTCTTAAAAATATTAGTAAAAAAGAAGTGGTATCCTTAGGCCAAGATACATTAAGATAATATGAACTGTGAAAACACGAGATTCACCCCCACGAAGACAACCCATGGAAATTACATAAAATCCCAGAGCTACTGTATGTAGATAATTTATTAAAGGAAATTCCCTAGGAGATTAGGTTTGAAGGGCCTACACTCCTGTGGGATGTTCTGCAGTAGTTATGGAAAGTTACAGCTGTGTTGGCAGTGTTGACACCCTAAATGTCAGTCTCATTTACCTGTGACAGTAGAAACAGGCCCTTACTCCAGAACCATGAATGCCAACAAATCTTAGTGCAAGGAAATATGTTATCTTTCTTTTATGGCTTGATATTCCTCCATCTCTGCTGGCAGCAAAACCTCTTGTTGATTCTGAAAGGTATCTGGTCTGAATAGTTTCATGTGGCGTTGCTGAAGGAGTCAGAGTTTTTAATTGCTTCAAAACCTTTTTTAAAAATCAGTTTCAATCACTATATATATATATAGTTAGCTTTTGATTGCCTTAGAAAAAGAGAGAATGCTGATTTTTCTTTGAGGTTTCTATCTTGATGTGTGGGACCCCATATGAAGCTGGAACTTCAAGTGGGAGAATGCTAATGCAGCACAAGGAACCTGCGTGGGCTTTGTTTTTCACGTGGGAAATAGAGCAGATGAGCTTTAAAACTGCAATAAAAGTAATTGAGCAATTGCCAAGATTTGTAATCATTATCTCAGGATCTCACTCACTTGAGCAAATACCCTTGAAACTCCCATTACGGTTTGTGAATCAGCCACTGCCTCACTTTTTTGGAGATATCATCACTACAAATAAAAGTGTTGAATCCATGGGGAGATCAGAAGGTTCTGGTCTCTGTTCTCAGGGACTTTTGTTTTTTGGGGGTTTGCAAGGGATTCCAGCTCGATTTCTTGGAAACGGAAAAAAGTGCCTTGGGATTTGCTAGACCAACCAGCCTCCTGTTTTCTCAATATACACCTGACCTTTCCTAACTACCTGGTAGGAGGAGCAGTTCAAAACAGAAGAAACCACACTCTGGCAGCCCTATATCACTGCTCAGCATTTTAAGCTGTGAGGAATTTCATTGTTGTTGTTGGAATTCCTCATGCAGAAAGGTGTTTTCCAGGACATGTAGTGCCATCAAAATCTCACCCTACCTATATCTATTGTCATATGAAATATCCTGTACATCATTAGCTTAAAGATGCCAATAATCAAAGAAAACCAATTCTGAAGTGCTATGATTCTGAGACTTCAGGATACATTTAAACTACTTCACCTCTTTACACAGCAGAAGGTGAAATCATTCTTTTTCCAGTTGCACTGGAAAATCTATTCATGCCCAGCTTTTCTGTGTTTTTCTAGTAACTCCCAATAGACATTACCAAACCAGCATCACTGCTGAATTTCCAGGCAAAGATATGAGGCCCTGAGGTAAAAAGGGGCTGCTCAAGAGGAGTGCTTTTTTGGGATGACTTCTTTCAAAACAGCATTATTGCTATATTTGAAAGATCAAAGTACTGTTATCCGTGATTCATTTTTCACTGACTTTCGAACGTATACTTAAACAAACAAATAGTGAAAAAGTGTGAAAAATAGAAACATAATGAATAAAATTTTCATCAGCACCTAAGGAGCCTGGGTCCTAAGGAACTACACTCTGCTTTAAAGAATGGTTTATACATCATGAGTGCGCTAAAACTCATCTTCAACAATTTTAGGCTTATCAATTCAAACAAACTTTCATCAGTTGACCTGCATTTCTAAATGGATGGTACAAGCACTGAATCATTGTTGAAAGCACTTCAGTTTTTTCACTCAGTGATCTAAGTATGTTTACAGACACAAAGTTTCATATATCTCTGATATTTATAAAGCACTTCTGTTTCACAGACTGCCATAGACAGAACATTCTAGTTATTCTTTTTTTTTGAGGCATGATAGGAGTATTGTGGCAAGAAAAAGATTATATTTACTTGCAGAAGTAAAGGAAGAAGCTTTTTATATTCAGCAATTCTTTCTCCCAAGGAGAAGAAGCTGGTTATATCCAAGACAAGCTGGGGACAGACACTGGTTGTGATAAATGACAGTTAGCATTACCATTTCAATATCTGATAAAGTTTAGGATGCTCTGATGACCTTTCTCATCTTTTTTTTCTGTGAGAAGGGTGGAAAGTCACAAGTATGAGTAATAGAGGTCTAAGTCTACTCCTTTTTTAGACATGCTAAAAATTTCCCTCTCCATCCCTTACAACCCATTTACATTCCTAATCTTCATGTGGTGCCTATTAACTGAGCATAAATAAGGAATGTTAAGCCTCTGTGTATCCCAAACTATCTAAAGCCTTGAAGGATTCAGGAAAAATTAAACAAGAGAGTAGGCAGACTTCCAGAAATAACAGAGCTTTAATAAACAAATGAAATATTTATAGAACATGTAAAGAACAAAGGAAATGCAGCATTTCCTCCATGTACAATTTCTATTAGTGTTTCAGGAATATTAGTCCAATTCCACGTCACTACTTTGAGAAGGAGCACCATAGATAATACACCTAATAAACTCCCCTGGACTAACCTTATTTTGTAAAAAATACACATTCCAGTGACTTATCAACTTCAATCCATAATTTCTTTGTTACTTAAGCTAAGCTTTTGAAAAGGGAATCTTACAATAAACCTTTTGGCTACAGAGAGGTGAAACTTACTGGGAGTCCTGTGAGACCTGCAGTGGGGAAGTATTTGCATATCACATTTTGTAGCCACATAATGCTAATGGGACATGAAGAGTGTCTGATATTACAACAGCAAATACTGGGGTAGTGTAATCTATTAAAAAAACCCCACAAACCCACACATGACCAGTGTCTCATTCAAGTATCTTAGGCCACACAACATTTCTGTAGTTAATGGATGGAAAATATTGTGGAGGGCATTCTAGCATTGAATCAGTAGATTGATATCACCTATCAGGCTGTGTGAATGGGATTGTTCAGTTGAATTTAAAATGGGATATTACAAAAGAGCAGGCACATTAGAGAAACTTTAGGTGTAGGGTTGCAAGTCAAAAAGGATGGTTATGGGTCCAGGGGATTGACCTGATTTGCATCTCCACCATCAAAAGTTTAACAATCTTCAGAAGGATTTTAAATTTATTTTTTAAGAAAAAAACACACACTACCAGAGAAAAAGCCATGGCTTCTACAAATGTTCACTGCGCTGATTTGACAAAAAGCCAAAGCAAAAAAGTTCTTCTGTCCCAAATAAAAACCCAGGACAAAAGAAAGTCATAGAAAAGGACCCTCAAAGTCAGTTCATCAACCAGAGACTCTTGCATGAAGAGGCTGGAGCTAGTGAGCTTCTCCCAGTGCTCTGAGCCAGTAATCTGTACTGAGCCATCTGCAAATCCACATATAATTGTGGCTGTTCAAATCTTAAGCCTCACACCAGAGATTTTTTAAAATTCTCAATCTCAAAAAAAACAGCCAAAAAAGGAAAAAAGATAGAAGACTGGAGCCAAAAGCTGACTTGCACTGAAAAGTTTGAGCTTCTTTCTGATGTATCTAAAAATGAATGTGGAAAAAATTACAACAAATAACTCCTTGATTTTTTCACGTAAGTCAGAGATTATATACACACATACTTATGAATCTCTCTTGCGTGGGCTAATGGAAATCTTTAGAGAACTTTAATTTAGCTACAGTAGAGTCAAGTGCAAAGTGCGTTGTAAATAATAGAGTTGTTTATAACCTGAAGGGCAAATCCAAATCCCGTTTAATTTCCTTACCATTGGTCATAAAACAGCCATTTCAAGAATAGAAACATGATGTGCAAACAGAGCAAATCCCTCACTTTTATCATCACGTTAGAACAAACCTGTCCTCTTTTCCAGCTTCGCTACCATTTTTGGAAGTGAGAGGAAACTTTATTCCTAGTGATGGAGAGGGACTCTTGACCATCCAGAGCTCCCTGGGCTTAACAACAACAACAAGAAGTCCCTTTCAGATTTCACAGATGACTTGGTTTAGTATTTCTTGGCATTGAACACCCTGAGTGGTTGCTCATCATGTTACCTTTGCTAATTGGAAAGGCACCATGGCTGGTGGTACTGGAGCTTTGCTGGCACTTGAGAGCAGAAGAACCCAAGGGACACAGCAGAGAAGTCAACGCTTCCCTGACAAGGAGCTTGCTAAAAATAAGTCACATTCAGAGAGATCCAGGCCTAGTTGTGAATGATTCATGCCCGTGGAAACGGGCCAGCTTTGCTGGGTGCATTAGGTCGTTGCAATTAGTTCATGAGCTGCACTCCTCCTGCTGAATGGTGAAAAATGTGGTCTGGAAAATGGAGATATGGGTGGAAATAATTTGATACCATTTTAACTCTGAGAGACCGTGGAATGTTCAGGATGCTTGATAATATAATCTACTGAGGGATTTATAGACAGTTTTAACACAAGTCTAGAAACCAAGAGTAAAGCAGAAAATAGAACAGAAGATGACCCTTCATTACTGAATGTGTATTTAACATGTATCCTGCAAACAAACTTCAGACAAAGCATGGAAATCTTATTAAAAACTAGTGAAAATCTTGGGCCAAACTACAACTGTGGATGCTCAGTGTTTAAAATAAGTCCATTAACTTCTGTCTGGCTCTCTGGTTGCTAAAATTTCTTAATATACTTCACCTATTGGACAATTTATCAGTCATCATTTTGATAGCCAGACTTGTAACTCTTATTCTAGCTTAAGGATCTAATTTTTCTTCTTACTGGAGATATTGTTGGACTACCTGATTGATGAATAGATCTGTAATCAGTGCCTTTTAGCTGCATGAAGGAGAGACATTAAAAAATGATGAAGGTTTAGTTAAAGATGACGAAGTTAATTTGAAATCCCTGTCATTCTCTAGGTAAACTTTAAGGGAGGATCATTTTGTTATCCATTTGTTATGATCTGCCTTTGCAGAAATAGTTAAGCCAAAACAGACTGGATTAAGAACAGATTTCCAGCTTTTCCAAAGATTTTAGTAGTTTGCCACATATACAAGCAAAGCTGGAAAAAAATAATCTGTAGGAGATAAAATACAATTTTCAGCTTTTGTTTTCCATTATGCCTGTGATTAAACTATATTTAGGTGAAAATAGGGCCTTTTGTATCTCATTCTCATGTGATATCTCTGCAAGGCTGGCTGAGAGGGTTATTTAATCACTGATGGTACTGAAAAATAGCAAATGTAGCAAGAAAGAAAGAAGATCTGTGAAAAGAAGATGGAATTATCTGCAGAAGTATGTACTTCAAAGTTTACCTCAGCAGAAAAGACCGTTGGTAACGTTATTAATAGGGATTCTGCATGTAGTTCGTGCCTTTACCATGAGAGAAGGAATCCGTCTCTTGGAAACATGTTTCATTTCTAAAACTTCCAAACTGCTTGGACAATAGCACATGTCAGGGTGGAAATTCATAGAATCAGAGAATGGTTTGGGTTGAAAGGTACCTTAAAGGGAGCTAACAAAGTGCTATTGTTGCACTTTTTCATTCCTAAATCCCATATACATCCTCATTCCCCGGGAGAAGGAAATATCAGTACAATAGACTAAAAAGTCCATAGCACAATGTTCATTTGCATGTACTGGCACCTTTGAGGTGATTTTAAAACCCAAAGAAAACAAAACACAACAAATTAAGGATGAGAATACATTTACTATATCCAATACATGATGCACTGTTTTCTGTGTAATGATCTGCAGATGTCTGCTTATAAAGCAGAGTAAATACAAATTAGGAACCCAGTAACTGTTTACTTCTTGTGTGCAACCTGCTTGCAACTTCTAAATCATGTACAGTAAAAGTACGCTGAGTAAAATCCTGATCTCTGTAAGTGTGGCTGCTGAACCTCAACAGACTCTGTTAATTCCTGAAAACAGCCTGAAATGTGTTTGAATAAAATCCTGGGCTCTGCAGAGACATTTATATCACCTCTGCCGATGTGAGAAGAATGACAGGATTAGTAATAGCAAACCCAAACAACATGCATCAGTATTTGACAGCTACTCTGTTAACTCAGGTCACACATGCAGCAAGGGTTCAGGCAGTATTTCAAAGGAATATTGTTTGAAAGCCATGGCTCCTCTCAGTCCAGAGCCATTCTTGGGAGAGACAATCAGACACGAGAGACAGAGACCACGGCCACCGAAAGCGCGGGAGCAGCCGGTGACCCGCTGGCACTGACCAGGCATGGACGCTGCTCTCTGTCTTTGTTCTAGGCCCAAGCAGCAGCAGCTGCTTTGTGGTGTGGAAAACTCTGAGAATAGAATTACGGAGTCAAAGAATGATTTGGGTTGGAAGGGAGCTTAAAGATCATCTAGTTCCTAGCAGGGACACCTTCTACTGGTACAGGTTGCACCAAACCCCATTGCTCCAACCCACCTGAACACTTTTCAAGGTTGGGGCATGCACAGTTTCTCCAGGCAACCTGTTCCACTGCCTCATCACCCTCACAGTAAAGAATTTCTTCCTAATATCTAATCTAAACCTACTCTCTGTCAGTTTAAAGCCATTCCCCCTTGTCCTGTCACTAGGATGCCTTTTTAAAACATATAGATTTATTTGATGCTATTAAACAGCTACTCCAAGGCACTAAGGTACCAGCATCTGATCAGGATGTCATAAACCAGAATAATTAGAAGGAATAATCACAGCACAGAGTTTGCAGAATGGCTAATATCTTGAACTGAGCTGTGCTGGAGAAACTGGAAATAGGGCTATAATAATGTTTTATACTGTACTTATTTTTATGATCCTTGCATAGCATATTGGAAGCAGCTGTGACATTTTTGAACACGGGGAAAATGTGATGGACCTATTTATTAAGGGAGGTTAAGAGCCCCAGGTGGTCTGGAGATTTAAAGATCAGGAAATACCAGAGACAAATGGGAAAACAGGATGATCTAAGCCATACCAGTTGAAATAGATTTTGATGATAAGGCACAGTTATATATCTTACAATCTGAGATGGATATGTCATGGTAGGGACAGCATTACTGAACGGTTTTAAGGATAATAATTACATACCCCTCTTCCCAGAGATTAATTATATGCCCTCTCCACATGGATTCACCCACTCCCATACACTGCTGGAAAACCTGAAATTTTTTAAAACCATAGAAATACCCGGGATTTTTATATCACACAGTTATGTAGTCATAATAATTCATAGACTTCATGTGAGAGTGTTTCCTTGCCTGGAATTGAACCCTGCAGAGTCCCAGCACATTCAGATCAACACAAAAACATGGAGCCAGCTTCTGCCTTCACATAATACACGCATGTTGATGCTTAATACAGAAAATTAGGCTTTCCTCTTTCTATCAATCATATTGTGTGGGAAACAAACATGAAAGAGAGAGGCTTTTAAAATGTGTCTTAGCCCATCGCGCATCTGTAGCTCATCTTGCTCTGGAAGTCTATGAGTTTTGCCATATTACTGGACTTTATCCAGCCTGATAACACAATTCCATCATTTGAACTTATTCCTCAGAGAACTGCTTTGCAGGACAACTGTGAATACCTAAAGAGAACTTACAGATAATCTCCACATATTTGGGTGGAAACAAAGCCGAGTGAAAACTGCTGCAAACCCTGCCTAGGTCAGCTGATTTCAGAGCTCGTTTTTCAGGGCCACAGCATCATGCTGAATTTTATGCTGTTTAGTCTCCATTAAACTCAGTCAGGTGTTGTGGGTCAATACCAACAGAAAGACCAGTGTTTGGCTGAACTGAAGGCAGAGGGAAAGCTGCCACTCACTTCAATGGGGCCACAATTCCACCACAAATATCTTCACTGCCTACGCACACATAGCGATGCCACACAATTCTCAGGCTGTAGCCTGCCTCGTGGGCATATCTGCTGCTGGCCCTTTGTTTGTTTGCAAACAGATGCAGAGCAGCATCAACTACACAAGTTTTCACTGAGTGGGTCAGCAACCATTATCACTCCCACTGTGCTTTAGGTATCAATGGAAGGTGACACACTCGGAATGTCCAGCCAGTTACTCATGCTTGTGCTCGCTGGAAACAGCAATACATGATTTAGAGTTGATAAATAAAGCCCTGTTACAGTGGAGTGAGTCTGCTCAAAATGCAGAATTTCCATGTGGCCAGCTCCTAGTGAGAATAAGAGGAGCCCCTGAAATTGCCCCACATCAGACAATCAAAACCTTGTGAAATCCTGGGAAAAAACCCAACTATCTTGTAAACAAGGATGATTACAGCTCAGTAGTGGTGAGGGAACAACTATAGAGCTATAGTGTTTTTGTTAGTCAGGCTCAGGTAACCTCCCTTTGCCTGAAGACAAAAGTACAAGTTCCTCCCATTTTTAGCAATTCAGTACTCTGGAGCTAAGAACGATGATACTACAACATTTGGCAATAAAAAAAACAAAAAAAAATTTCCTAATTTCTCTATAGGCTTGTGCGGTCTAAACCTGTATCATGCCTGGTGCAGAAAAAGAAAAAAACAGTGCTACAAGAAATATATTTTACAGATCCAAAATTCTGTCACCTAAGCCTGGGGTAATCAAGGCCAATAGTGCTGAGTAGGTTGAATGTAAAGCTAAATTTAAAGTTTCCCAGGAGATTAGAATGACATGTGGAAGACTCAGTAATATTATTTATTATTTAAAGCAATATATTTTCATTCTGGACATCATTCCTTTGGGATATGTACTGCTGGCCAGCTACACAGATTGCAGCTGGATGCTGCCACTTCAAAATATCCATGAACTTTGAGCCAGTAAAAATGCAATCATCCAAAGAGTCTCTTGTATGATACTAGGAATGTAAGTCATGACTTAGGTTTGCAGGCCAACATAACCAAAAGTCCCATGTATCGACTGCAGATGAAAATGACAAACATTCCCATTTGCTTAACTTTATTTGACTTTAAGGGTTAGGTATATAAACCTGATTAAAGCAAAAAGTAACTGAAGGCTACAGGATGGTTTCTTCAAAATGTGAAGCAGTATTTTCTATGAGTTTTCCTGTATTTCAGGGGAACTATGAGGAGTCAGGGCCCTTTGCTCACTCATAACTATTTGTATCAGCTGTTAACTAATTCGTTTACTGTTTCCAAATAAACTGCAGCTAAACAGGGATTAAAAGTTTTCATCCGCTTTGACGTACCCATGCTGGGTTCTTGGTCTTGTGCTAGATCTATCAGCTAGAAATTGCAGTCCTTATGTCTGTTTATGCCTTCTGATTTACATCTGAAAGTAAACAATCACTCTGGATTTTATAGTGCAAAAGTTTATAGTGCAACTATAAACTCTGAAGTTTATAGTACAAAAATCTTACACTCCCTTACATCTATGAATATGTATGTTCACAAAACCTAGTGGTAAATAGAAGGAAAATGATGGCTTTTCCTTTGACCTCCAAGGTCTTGGATCATGTCAAGTTTTTTGCCTCAGAGCCCTTTGACTATAAATACCTGCACAACTCACAAGGCAGAAGACACATTTAAGGTAAACTCACATTCCAGGGGCAGAAAACTTAAAAACACTCAGACTTTTATTTTGTGACTGTCATTGGTAACTGTAGAAGATTCCTATGCGTTACAGCTCTTCTTTATTATAGTGGGGTATTGTCCTTTCCTTATAATCTGATAATTTATGGTACAATTGCAATAGTCAGTAAAGTGGTGTCTTTCTGTGAAGTTTAACACCTGACAAAACAGCTTCAAGAGCTGCTTTGGATCTAAATCCAATATAAACAACACAGGCTGCCATTTAATGCTTAGAAACATTTACACCACAAACATTAACAATGAAGCCCTTTCACTCCCCTTTGGACAGTGCTTAAAAAAAATTGGTGATTTTGATGTTCCTGAGAGTGACAGAAATAATATGCAACTTAAGACACCCATTCAAGATCAGTCTTTGCATTCAATGATTTTTTTTTTTTTTGAGGGGTCAGTTTTCATGATTACCCTCTACTTCTGGAACAGCAGTTTGTAATATTAGCTTCTGATCATTTTTCAATAATACTTTTTCTTTTAATTACCCCTCTCAGTTTCATTGTCACAAATATCTAGAACTCTACAGGTAGGTGAAAAATGCAGAATCACTTGCATTGTAATTTTAATTTTTCTCCAGTTTTGTGTTTATGTATCACAAACTGATAGAGTTCGATTGCCAACTCTTGCAAATATCTTCCAAATATTTTCCATACTTAACTATTGATCCAGAGTTCCTCCATGAATAGATCATTGCCTTTGCTCAAGCCTCTGAAATATAACTTTTACCAATTGGTGAGAGGAGAACAAGGTATAATTCTCTTTGCTGACTGATTAAATACCACTTCCAAATAATTTTCTTGATACAATAAATGATTATGAACCCAAACTTTGTTTACCACAATCACTCTGTAATATTTGCCTAAAATTTCAGCCATTTGTCTCCTTAAATTGAGGTGCTGAGGGAAAGGATTTCCACAGGAGAGCGATTCAGGCATACCCAGAGATGAACAATCTAAAAGCCAAGCACAATAAGTATCGTTCAGTTCTGACTTTGACCAATTTTAAGCTATTTAGTTGTGGAACTTGTTCAACCACTGCAATACCAACCCATCTAGGAGTTCACCACCTGCCAGCCTACCTCTGGAAGGCAGCATGGGTTAAAGGAGCTTAACCAACAGAAAAGCAAATAATAACCAGCAGATTTTATTTCTATAAACACAGATTAGTGCCAACAGATGACTTCATGTCTATGGAAAAGTTTAAATATTCTTGTCTAAATTAAGCCTTGGAGATTTTATTTGAAGTGATGTTTTCTAAAACATTTAGAAGGGCAACCGGAGTTGTGCCATGGGTGGGATAGAAAATCCTGAGTAGAAGAAAAAGGAGAACGCTGACCATCTCAAAGCAGGGCAAGGCATGTCAGCAATACTGAGGTTTGTGTTTGAATGCCAAGACCTGTCTCTCAGACACCATCAGCCCAACTTTTACACTAGAAAAAGCAGTGAAGTTTAAATGCCTAATTTCCCCATTAGCTACATCCCTCAGTTTTCTGTGAGGCTGAGGAAACCATGCTGGGACACAGATCTTAAATGTATGGAAGCTTCCCTGGAGAGGCAGAGTTCTTCCTCGTGTTCAGGTGGAATTTCCTGTGCATTGGTTTCTGCCTGTTGCCTCGTGTCCTGATGTTTAGCACCACCAAGAAGAGCCTGGCTCCATCCTCTTGACACCATCCCTTTGGATACCTGTATACTTTGAAGATCCACAGCTCCAGGACAGCCCACAAGTCCCCCTTCTCCTAAGGTACTGCTCCCTTTTGTGGAGAATTCCAAAATGTTTGGGTTTAGGTTTGGATTGGAACAGCACCAAAATGGTCAGACTCAAAATTCCCCTCCCCGAGAAGATTGTGTTTCTTGGTCCCACCCAAGATCAACAGCTGGGAGTCAGCTGTGGCTGCCTGGGATGTTCACTGGTGGATTCACCCAGGCCAGCAGCCCTGCTGAGACCTGATTCTGAGGAACAGCCCAAAGAAAGATGGGGCAGATGAGGAAGGAAAAGCTACCAGAAATGGAGATGCCTTTCTTAACTTTTTTTTTTTTAAATTAATTACCATTCCTAATAAGAAAAACACATTACTTAAGCAAAAGAGCTCCATATCAGCTACTGAGTCTCCTCTGCCTATGCAGCCAGAGTGCAAATTCAAGAACTACAGTTCCTTCCCACACATCCTCCCCCAGAACATCCTCCCCCAAATCTGAATACATTCAAACTAGGAATGCAATTCAGGCAAAATATAAAATCTTAGTATCTGTTCCACTCTCAGAAAGAGAGGTTAATCCTTCTTTCCCCCAAGCTATTTTATCCTCTAAGCTTCTTATCACCTTCTACACCATTCACAACATGAAGACACAGTTTTTGTACATTTCTAAAGTTTGCTGCTGCCAGTGCAGTCAGAATATTGTATTATTACAGGAATGAAATTTGCCTCCTAATCCTAAGGAAGGAAATACTGAAATAATATAGAAAAAGATGCTGTGCAGTCATAACTACTATCCTTATTTTTAGAAGTGTTTTATAGAATAATAAAGGAAGCACATTTAAATCTATACACAAACTTTCTTGGGAGTTCTTTTCACCAGAAGAGAAAATTCAGTTCTCAGGCAACAGCTATGACTTTATTGCATGGAGAATTAAATATATAATTTATTTCTTTTAATGTTTTTTTCTCATTCTAGTATCTTCTTTTCAGCATCTAACAAAGAAAACTCTTTTAAATTAGGCAGAGTTCATAATGTGTGGTAAGGAAGGACGGAAGTTTTGGGGGGCATTTTTTTTTTTAGTAAAAGAAACCACAAAGTGGAGACTTCAAATATACCTAGAGCCATGCAAGAAATGCAAGACAGCACATGCCCATCCGTGATAACCACAGATTCCATACATGGGTATGCATCAACAAAGTGAGACTCAATTACACAATAGGTTTTCCTGGCACTGAAGGAGTCAGCTGTACCTGCTTTTTAGAAATCTGAAGCTCACAGTCAAAGAGATCTACAGCCTCTTTGTCAGGAGCAATAGGAAAAAAGGTAGAGCTACATTCCAGCTTTAGTAGTAGAGGCAATATTGGAGCCTTCAACATTCTTGTTCCAAATGCCGAAAACAAAGCAGTCTATTTTGTTGGTGAAAACTGAATCTGAAAACCATTCCCAGTCATCTTTTTAGAATCAGAATGAAGATGCAAATGCTAGGAACCATTCAAACTGAAGCTGCTTGTGTAACCTGGAGAAATGGGCTGCACACACAGTGAATCCAGGTTAAGAGTGACATTTGGAGGCAGATCTGCATATGGGACCAAACCAAAGCCCCAGGTGGAAACTTCTTTAAGGCTGGGTATGAATCAAACTAGAGATGAGGACCTACATCCTGATTTCTAGGCCCGTAAGTATGTCATTGCTTTCATCAATAGAGTATTACATCATCTGTAATTTGCCTTCTCCGTGTCTTTTCCCCCAAACCAGCTCTACTCTCCATAAGGTAGCCCATCAAGAAGTTGCCTCAAGTACATTATGCTCAGCTACCATCTCTTTACTGATCAGGAAGGCTCAGGAACATCATTCTTGATGGCACAGAGATTTTCTGCTGCTGGCATCACTGGAAGACAACTCTGTTGTGCAAAGGAACTCCATGCTGTCACTAGGGTTCAGCAGTTTAATGGCATCCTTTCATGTTCAAAGGCACTGCCAGCATCTGCCAGGCGAGAAACCATCTTACCTTTGCAATCTATCCCTGCCACCTGATCCTGGGCTATGACGAATGAAAACATGACCTCTTTAATTTGCTTATCGTTTGAGACAGAGCAGCTGTCTCATGTATTTAGGACTTGTTTATACTATCTAAATTAATCTAAATCTAATTAAAAGTACTTTGGGTTGAAAAATAATTACCACAGAAATTAAATCTGATGGATGCAGTGATAATATTCTAGTAAAGTGAAAGTGCATTATCCCTATGATTTATACAAGAATTGGAAGACATGATGGGCAATAGCACAAAATACTTGTCCAGTAGAACAAATATTTCTGCAAAAAGAAGGTCATGGCAGTTTCTCCAAATGATTGTGCTGTGGAGATAATTTTCTAGTTCTAGTTCTGCGCTATGAGAATTGCCTGACACAGATTGGATCAACATTCGAGGCGGGTTTCATGATAAGGGCAGTTTTCAGAAGAAATTATCCTCTCTGCTCAGCAAAGCAGCAGACGGGTCAGGTTCCTTCTGAAGCCAGAACAAACAACAAATGGAGCTCCCAGGGTCTGGGAAAATGAGTTATCCCCTCTCCAGGGTGGAACTGCTTTCCCTGCACAAACAGCTGAAAGGCAATTTTACTGGGGAAATCAGGGAAGAAATGGGAAATAAGCTTGGGAATTAGAAGCAAAGCTACTATTTCTCTATCCCCTGCTATGGTACCTGTTCTAACTGTGGCCATTCCCTAGAAGGGGTGGAGACCACACCAGGGGGAGCCTGATGTCCCCACAAAGACTCCTGGTTCCGGCGCCTGGGAAGAGCTTCCTGCTGTCCCTATGGAAAGCTGTCTGGAGTTGTCTTTGCACTGTCCTCCCTGAGGGGTCAGGGGCTCTGGATGGAGTCCATAGGCACCTTCTCCGTGGGCAGCTGCTGTGTGTGGCATTGGCTTTACGTGGCATTTCTTCAGCTGCAAAAGGCTCTAAACTTGGCCGGGGTGAGCCATTGAACCTGACACATCTGGTGAAACGTTTATATTATTTGCCATGGTGATGCAGTTCTGTTACTGACACACCAAAAACACATGTAACTTCAATTCCCTCTGTCTGCCCAGTGACAGTGGCCCTGGACATCCACATGGACCTGACCACACAACAGGTGGGACTGACAGGCTCCTTCACCCAAGGCAAGGATCAACTGCTGGGGACACCTGACAAGGAGGAGTTATTCCTGCTCGGTGACATTGCAGCCCTGCCATCTCATTACTAATCCTCCTCCTTCACCCTTACACTTCCTCATCAACTCAGCAGTGGATTATTCTTTTTATTTTCTTCTCCTTCTTTTTTTTTTTTTTTTTTTTTTTTTTTTCTTTTTTTTTTTTTTTTTTTTGGTGCAAATCTACAATATTTCCTTCTCACATACCCATTTCCATCATGCCTGATCCTGATTTGAGCACAATAGGTGGTGGGGGCAGGAGCCTATTTTATCTCCACTGTGATTGTCTGTTCCACAGTTATCATCTTAACTAATTTTTACCATTATATAATTTTATAAAATTAGCCTAGGTTATCTAGGAAATGCCAAACTTTCTACACCCCAGAAACCCCTTTTATTTTCTACTTGTACATATTATAATTTTTTTTTTTGCATAAAGTTTTGAAGTCCTGCCCTCATTTATTTTTCAGAGGAACACCTAGATGAGTGTATTTGAAGAACATTACAGAGCTAGACAGGTAAAAACAAACTATAAATGAAAAATATAAGGAACTGTAAATAAATGCAGAACATATAAATAAATACAGAATGTATTTGTACTTCTCTGCTCTCAGAAAGTAAAAAAACCATCTCCCATATCTGAATGACCCCATGTATTAAATGGCACTGTGTCCAATTTGGTTTTCATATGTGAAAACATTGGGCATTTCCCATAGTAAAACAGAATTTCTGAGGTCTTAAGCTATATCCTAAGATCACAAAGTGAGAGTATTTATTGGGTATAATTTGGTATGGGCTAGCAGGATGTTTGCTATGAACATGTTTTCTGAGCTGCAGGTTGTGTATTGCAGTGTTTGCCTTTCAAATGCTGACTTTGAGCATCTGAAAAAAATTAACATTGCCGCGGTATTACAGTCAGTCCCTTATTAATCAATTGGCAACGTTCCCTCTATCAAAAACAAGGGATCCACTTACTTCCAGGAGTGCAGCCTTCAGATCAGTACAACCAAGATGTAAGAACTGAGTGTTAAAGCACTCCTTCCACTACACTGGCTGCAAGGATGTACTGAAAAATGTATCATAAGGGGATTGATACAAAAGCATAATGAAAGGTTTCCTTATTTCTACTAAGGAATAGCAACCATAAATAATTGACATTGTTACAACAAATGCAAAACAATTAGAAGGATTTATATTGGTCTTTGGTAGAGACCTTTAACATGTGCTTTTTCGGTCTAGGAAAATGAGAAGTGAAGAACTAACCCTGGGTAATTAAAAATGCTGGAAGCCTGAAGACTTCTGCATAAATTATTCTCCCTCCCTCCCTAATGTGGTTAGGGTTTGCTTATTTGTTCTGACTAACAGGTAATAAAAACCACAGAAACGTCAGACTTGTCCACCCAGTTTTTCCATTCAGAAGATTTGTTCTGCATTTCTGCCTTGTCCCATGGAAGGCACATCCCAAAAGCTGCACCAAGGAGCGAAAGCCACAGTGTGAAACCTGCCAGAGTCCAGGCACTGCAAAGGGAAAAATTTAGCACAATATGCTTCCTGCCAGTCTCAAAGAAGTAGCATTCTTAATGCTGGGGAATGATTAAGAAACATAGAGTTCTAACAGTGACATTAAAAAAAAAATTAATTAATTCTCCATGTTTAGTTTTATATTTTATAAAAATATAGAGCTTTTTAAAATAAAAATGAAACCTAAGTGTGTTTTGTCCAGTCCTAAAAATACAGCACATTTGCTTGCTATTACTGTGATAATTTCCAGATTATTCTGTAAGCTTTGAATTCTGCTTGTGAGACTAATTGGCCAAATTCAAAACTCAGCTGCAGACCAGTCTCCAAATTCACTTCTGCTCTGAATCCTCAGATGTCCATTTTAACTATATTGAGACTATAGATGGTAAGGCAATTATTTGTTATGAAGTTTTTGGAAAAAAAAAAAACCCAAATCCAGAAGTCATTTGACTTCCAGGAATGTTGTCATTTTGCCAGATTCATCACAAAATGTTATGTTCATCACTGATCTATGACTACATAGCTAAGACATGTTGCATTAAAACATGTTAATGGGGATAACTAAGTGTGGTAGAAATGAGGATCTCTTAAAAAATGTGAATAATCTTTAAACAATACAATGGGAACACTCAAATTTTTATCAATTAAATTAACTAGTGATTCTCACAAGGTCCTGCAGCTGTTTTCAATTCGGCAGAGCAGATTCACTGTGAAGTGTTCATATCTTAATATAACCCCATATTTCTGCAGTTCAGTTTGGAATTGAGCCACCGAACAGGATTTTTTTTTTACCTTCTCAAACTCTGTCTCAGGGCAGCTGCAATTACATCACATTAACACCTTTAAGAGCACAGGTCAAAAATGCTTTTTCGTCTTGGGAACCAGCTATACATGAAGCCTGATCTAAAATCTCCTGCCGACTCCGGTTCTTCAGTGGAGCCTGGATCATGTTCAGACCCATCTGAGCAGATGTGCGTGGAATCACCAGTGTACTGAGAAATTAAGCAACAAATGGCCCTGTTTGCTCAGTGCTGCTCAGTTTTCCATTTGACAAAAGTGCATGTCTAGCCAAAGGAAAAAGCAGCTTTAATTCTGACAATAAAATACAGTATTTCTAGATGGTCGATGGGCAGAAGAACAGGTTGACAAATTTCTCCAGACTGACAAATTACTTCAGACCTGTATCTTCCCAAACTTCTGTCTGTCAATGTCAAACTTATAATGTTATAACCACATCCTGATTATAATAAGTACAATATAAGCGGTAGTATCTGAAATAATAACCAGAAATTGATTAGATTATCACTCTGTATCACACGAGGGGTCTGATCTTCCTTAAATGTAAAGAAGTAGAATTATTAGTTAATTTCTTACAAATAATTTATCTGAAATATGTGTGCTATTCCTGCATCAGAAAGTAATGTCAGGCTGTTCAGTTGAGAGAAAATCTGTTTGTTATTTGCAAACCCTTGCTGCACAGCATAGGAAAACATTATTTCAGTGCATAGTCTGTTCCCAAGATGTTTGCTCCAGTTATTCTCCCTTCATGCCACGTGGACACTCCGGTTATGCAGTATTTTTGTGCTTCCTGGCTGAATACAGAGTAACAGCTCAACAAATAATGTGTGGTACCACTGCCAGTTATTTTTCTTGTGAAAAGCTAATGGTGTAGGAGTTCCTCACTACAGAGCGGGCATGTGATGGAGCTGAACCACTCTTTGGGCTGAGATGAGGGATCAGGAATACTGCTTTTGCAATAATTGACCAGTTCTAAGCGCTTAGATGTATTTGCACTGAGAGGCAAAAATTATAGCTGAGTAAAGGGTATCAGGTAGTGCTAACTCATCCAGTTATTTTTACCCTATTAATAACCTTCCTCTGTCCTAAACTGCTTTTAAGTCAACCCTTTATAGTAAGTTTTTGATTTCTTCAGAGAATTGGAGGTTAAATTAACAGTATTTCTGTTTGATCAGCAGCTCTTTGGAAAGAGTTGCTCTGTGTCTTCTTTGCTTATCTCTTCTTCAGGAGCAGAGGCACAGTCTGTGCCTGCTGGCATTGCCTTTCAAAGGGAATCTTTCCTGTAGTATCAGGGACAATGCACAAAATCATAGAATCACCATAGAATGGTTTGGGTTGGAAGGGACCTTAAAGATCATCTAATTCCGAACGCCCTGCCTTCAGTTTCTCCTCCCTGGAAGAGGATCCAGTGAGAGAGGGAACACTTGGGAGGCAGAGCTGTGTGCATTGGACTGGCTGAGGGGTTTAAGCCGGAGCTAAAACCACTGTCAAGCATCCGCCTTCCGTTAGGTCTTGATGGATATCATGGAAAGCTGCCAAGCTGACACAGAGCTGGAGGGGCACTGAAAATATGGCAGCTTTCACAGTAACCTCATAGTTTGCCAGTTGAGGAGATAGGGATGAGCAATGGCATTCCTGGGAGATGGATGGGAGTCTTAGAATCAACTACTGCAATGTACAAAGCGGAGCTCAAGAATTCAGCGTAGATATGACGTGGGGGGGCAGAGAAAGATGCTCAGAGCAGTGGTGGGAGTAGCAGGAGAGCTCGAGATCAAACTTTTGCCAAAGTAGCAATTAACGTACAATCATTAATTCTCCTCTAAGTTCGGCAGTGCCACTGGTTGAGTTGTTTGTATTTTATTGGCCCTGAGCCGCCCTTACCTGTCTCTTGAGTGAGATGCTGCCCTGGAAGTTAAGTGCAGCATTTGTAATGGCAGTGAGTGAGGGCCTGTGAGACTGCACAGGCACTGTGACTGCCCATGGGTGGTGCAACCTCCCTGCCACTCACCATCCTAGCTTCTCCGTCTGAAAACATGTGGATAATCTTTGACCTCTTTCTCAGGCATATTTCAATCCACTGCCAAGAAGTTACCTTTAGTCCTATGAACTATTGTTTTTTAATGACTCTCAAGATAATCTGGGGCCCTGTCTTCTTTTTGACTTTTTTTTTAGAGATTCCCCTTTCCTTCAAGTATGTAACCTTCCAGCTGCCTTAAGGTATTTGGTTTATTTCTGTTCCTTCCTGAATCTGCCTGCACAGCTCCAAGGTTCTCTGGTACACCCAGCTCTGAGGCAGCTGCCAAATGGTATATCATAAAAATTAACATAAATAAAAATCCCCCAACACAAAAAACAAAACCCCCACTTTAAACCTCCTTTAGGATCCAATCAAACCTTGGAAATGGAGTTCAGTATCTCATCTGATTTTCTGTTTTAGGTGAAAAACTGCAGGGACTTCTGTGATGAAGTGATCAGGATTGATGCTAGAGTAAAACTAAGAATTTTCATGTGATAAATTGTTTAGTTTCTCCTCTGTATATGCATGTAGGAGGTTATTTACAGCTCTCAGGGCACACTGTTGGCTGCATTATATTTTGAGATTGCTCAGTCCAGACACTCTGTTGCTGTTACCCCTGTCCTCTATAACTTCTGATAAAGGTAAAGATGACATAAATTCACACATGCTCAGTGATTAAACTGTCTGCTTAGGTTTCTCAGTGTGCATTTTTGCCCTTTAATACAGAAAAGAATATGCTGAGGTTTCCAAACCCAGCTATTTAACAATACTTGTTATCAGATGAAAACATTTAATGTGAGCCCATATCCTTTCATAAATAAGAGAGTTTCTCACTTTCTAAAATTTCTCACCTTGTGACCTCAGAAAACACTTGAGTTTCTCTGACAGGAACTCTTAAGTCATAACAGCATATTTCCACAGTGTAACACAGCCCTTACTACCGGACTCTCTCAATATTTCCTGGCTAGTAGGGATTAAGAAGCAGTGAAACAAAACTGTTTTTACAGGTTTGGTTGTCTGGCACTCTCGCTATTTGCTTAAGCTGGCAATTTATGAGAAAGCAGTCTCTCTCTCTCTTGCACCATCTCAAACAGTGTTTCTCCCACCATCCCACACTCTGAAAAATATGTGCATTTTTAGGGCAAGAGAATCGCACTCATTAAACCCTAAAGACAAGTTAACATGTATGTCATAATGTAATGGCAATAAACCTAAGCCCTTTTTCCTGAGGGACCTCCTTTAAGCCCCTCTGGCTGTTGGAAGTACATCAATGATCACGAGGAAGAATGTCACCCTTCCCTAGTTTTCCCATCCTGGAAGGTGCAGAAGCCTTGCTCTACATCAGGAAGACATCACCGCTTGAGGAAGCAAACACTAACGTCTTGTGAGCTCTTACCAAAGCTGAGCTGTGGGTGAAAAGCACGAACAGAGAGGGATGAAAGCTCTCAAGGACTTTCCATCCCGCTCTGAGCTCTGAAGGGGCTGGCTGGTTTTATATTTGTTTTGTTTCTGCAGGAACAGACTGCAATATCCATGGAGATGACATTAGAATGCCAGGAAACCCTAACAAAGATGACCGTTGTGTCTTGCTCCGAAAAAACCAGATGTTTATTAAAAAGCCAGACAAATGACTTATGTGTCACTGACTCTGAGGACAGCACAGGAGTCCTGCAATGTTTAAAAAGTAATAATAATGAAAAATGGTCACTCATCACTATTGAGTGATAACTGGGATCCTTACCAAAACACTCATTTTTATTGCAGTCTAAGCAATAAAAGGAGGTGGTTGGCATCTCCATGGCTCAAGACTCCTATTTATTTCCAGTATTTAGATCCGTAGGTCAAACCAGTTATTTGGAAGGGCCTGAAATTGATACAGGCTACTTTATAGTTCTGACATTTCTATTTCTCCAATGGATTGAATTAAAGGTTATTGACCTCTCTAGGGCTGAGTAAGCCCATAGAGAATGTGCTCTGGGAGACTCTGGCATTAAAAGCTGTAGCATTTCTTCACTTTAATAACATTTATCAGACAATTCCAATTGCTGATTGCTTTTGGAGGTTCATACAGAGGGAGAAAGGGATTTACATCTACAACTCAATTCCCAGCATGTTTTACAATATAGGCAATGTCTCTATTATTTATTACGTGTCCTTTGTTCTCCCCCTGTGCTCTATTAGATTGATGCTATTTGATCAATCACAGATTTGCAGTCCAACTCCATAAATTTCAAGCACTCTGGCTTTGTCCAAATGTCACAGAAGAGCTGAGTGCTCTCTGGACCATGAAGAATCAGTTTTTAAGCCATAGCCTGGTGTGATGATGGTTTAGTAAACAAGAGTAAACAAGAACACACCAGAAAACTCAGTCGCATGATTTCATGAGCTGCAAGAACTCGGCTTCATAAATAATTTGTTGTGGATGAAGTGCATGTATACGGTCTGGAGGACAGATGGGAAGAGCATGTACAGAAGCAGCCTTCCCCTGACAATTAGAGAGTAGAGGGAGCAGGTAGGGAGCCCTCCTGCCACAACATCCTATGGGAGGAGTGTGACTCATCAGAGATATTATAGCACTTACAAAAGACCTTAAACTTCATCAATCTGAACTGAAGTGAATGGATTCCCAACAGTGTGTTGGCTGTTAATTCCAGATATCTTCTCTGAATGTCTCCCATGTTTCATATAGATATATTCATGATGATGCTGTTCCACTTGTAAATTACCTGGAAATGGATACTACCACTGAGTAATTTAATACTCTGTTTTAACTAAAACAAAGGTATACCAATCCCAAAGTGTTCTTGAGATGTTCCTAAGAAGTGGGTGGACTGCTCCACAAATTCTGCCCTGGACACAGCAATTAGGAAGATCAGTAAATTAAGTGTGGCTTTTAACAGGCAGTGAAGTTTATACTTGTGTACCTTATTCTCATGCCTCAATGATTTGAATTTGGTTAAAAACCCCAATAAACAATAATGCAACAAATATTGCTTTATACTTGGGAGGAACAAATCAGTGGTTACTGAAAGATAAATACATCCAGATGTGTTTATCAGTTGTTCATTCAAGTATTCAAGCATAAATAACTAACTTGCTTTAAGTTACATTTCTGACTTTTGCCAGGAATCCCCTTGGCAAACTAAGGAATTTTAACAGTTTTGGAATGGTCACAGGAGATTGCATTTGCTCATGCTGAATGCCCAAATGGATACACAACTATTTTGCTTTTGTATTCTTATCCGTCATCATCTAAAACCAAGAGAAAACCCTGCTGAACATCTACAAGAGTATGGGCCTCTGCACAAAGGTACTTTGGCATCTGCTATATGATGAGTTGAAAGCACAAGGTCCGTGCATCTGCACATGGGATTCGATTGGATTGATTCCAACCCATTCAGCCTTTTCTGGTAACAGATTCTTCATTTCCTCAAAAGAAATGACTAACAACTGCATTATCCACAGAATTTCACAAAACAAGGTGTTAAAATTTCTGGTTTACTACATTTGTATGGATTAAAATGACTTTCATGAGATATTCACATCACATCTAATCTCTTTCTTTTACACCTTTTATAGAGGAGAACAGCTTTACCAGGATAAATCAGCAGTGTGGAGTACCAGAATGGGACATATTTTTTGGGAAATGGGCTCATGTGCAACAATCAAGGAGAAATTTTGTCAGGACCTGTCACAAGCCTAGTGAGCACCCTGCTGAAAAGGCTACACCTCCCTTCTATAATATTGATACGGATGCTGAGAAAGACCATCTTTGTTGCAGTGATTAACTGTGAGAAGGAGTCACAGCTGTAGTTTCATTTTGGGGGTTAAATGTACCTCTTTAGCCCAGAATTAGGTTTCCAACTGTCTTTGACAGATAGACTGCAGGCAAAAACTTTACTCTTGGCCTTTCCTGATACTACTTAAGATGCTCCTGGTTCACTGCTTAGTCTTGTCTCAGTTTCCTTCTTGGATATCCAAATTTTCCATATGTAGGCCTTACATAGGAACCGACCTACACCAGGAGTGGGGAGCTCTATGTGTTCCTGCTGCAAGTTGTGTTGCATCCCTGAGCCTGACTTACAGAATTTAATGACTGTGAATTTAATGACTCCTCTTTTTGTGTGGGCTGAACCAGTTTTGGTCAAAGTTTCTTGGTAAAACAGCTGGTTCCAGCAACACAAATGCTGCGTGAATCTGGGCTCACAGTGTGGCTGCTCAGAGCTCTTCTGTTTTATTTGAGTCACTAAGCCCCTGATATTCTTCACAGGCATCAAGGCACTATTCCTGTAACATGTGTTGTTTTCCTTTGGGAAAAACTCGGCATGAGCTCCCTCAGAAATCAATAGAAACTTTTCAAGTAGGATGGACAACACCTACTCAACTAATCTTCAGTTAATCTCTACTCAGGGCACAGAACTGCTGCCCCTCCTTGTCTCTGTTTTCCCTGAATTAAACACATCAGATTCACTCCTAAGCTCCTTCATCAGCTTTAGAATATGGATGAAAACCAAAACATAAATTTTTAAACCTCATTTTAGATTCACATAAATATTCAAAAGCTTAACCATAGAAAATCTTACTGTGAAAAAAGTGAATTTCAATCCTCCTTGTTATTTTGTGTGATACAAAATGTAAGAAAAATATGCTCAAAGAATCTCCTTCTTATAAAGGAAGAGTACTTATTTATCTAAGTCCTCACATGTGTCATACCTAAAATGAAATTGCGTGAGTCTTAACGGAGAATTATACATACAAAACCTACATTTAAAAGAGAGTTTAAGGTGTTTAAATTGAAATTTGCTATAAATCTCAGTGGGAGTGATTTTGATCCCAAATCTAAGAAACCTAACCACACTAACATAAATTTATTTAATTTCTAAAAGTCATGGTTTGGTAAGGAGGTGCATGATAATGTCACTGGGGGAGGGAAATGAAGTTGACTGGGTTCAGCAATCCCTCACTTCAGTGATATGTTCTGATTCCTTTTCAGTTTGTCCTTGACACCAAATATTCAACATCTGCAAATGTTTCTTTGTGTGTGTGTGTGTGTGTAACTACAGACTAATATTTAAATAAATATACAATCTTATGAATATTTTTTAAAATAAAATTTTCAGGTTAAGGAAAGCTTCAAACCCATTGACACACACTTTCCATTTTAGCAATTTGATCTGTGCATTTTAGCTCAATTCAGAACAACTTTTCAATCCCCCAAATGATGCAAAGATGATTTTCAGACTGTTCCCTGGCCTTTAAGTTTGCTAAATGTTGCACAGTGCTCTTATAACTGCTATGTGCAACACGATGCCAGCAAAAACAATAGCTATATTTATGAAATACATTAATTGTAGTTTCCAGCTCACAATTCAGAGACTTCATGGCTGGAATCTAAATTATGTGCCAGCATGCACTCAGTTGTTATTAATCCACAGTTGGAAATGCGAGTCAGTTTTTAGTATGATATATTCTTCTTTGTGAACTGGTGAACTACTTTTGTGAATAGAAATTATCCCAATAATTTACCAATTCAGTGATTTCCTTTGGCAAACGAGCACTGATAAATTGTTTAGTCTTAGAGCTTATCAAGGTTACTTCAGGTAAGTTTTTAGCAGAACAAGTGCATACTGGTCTCACAATTCCTTTCTATTTTCTCTTCTCTCTCTGATAATTAATCTCTCAGCGACGTGTTGTTTTCCAGAGTTTCCTGACACTTACTAGAAAACGATTCTCAGCCTGTCTTGCAGGCGACAACATTTCATTCACTCGCACGCAGATCGCACTGGTTGTCTTTCTTCAAAGATGATGAGTATAAAAGCTATACTGTTCAGAGAGCCATTGCTGCTGCAGTGAATGACAGCTTTCTGGCATGAGCCAGCACTATTCAGAAAGCGACACTTGCTCACTTAAAGTGGTGCTGAGTGAGCTCCACAACATGCATTGGGCGAAGGGATCTTACAGGAATAACAGGATAGTTATGGAGCCCATCTCCAAGCAATCCTTCATCAGCTCAAGATCTTGCAGAAATACCACAGAAAAATTTAAAAGTACAAAACCCAAGCCCAGGACCATTATGTAAAAGGCTTTCGAGCTGTTCCAAGACCCCAGACCCTTCCTCTTTGGGAACCATCAAAATTCAGTGGTCCCTTCCAGCCCCATAATTATACACAACCTAGTGAATGTGAACATGAAGATTTCTCAAGTCTGCAGAACCGTTTCAGTAGGAGCATCAACATACTTTGATTCCACTAGAAGACCATCATTATACTCTTCACTAGAAGGAGAACTGTCTAAGAAAAAGCCACCGAATACTGCCACCTCCTTGATCTCCCACAGCTGTGGTTCACATCAAGAAAATCAAAATCCCTGAGCATTGCTAATGACTGCTTTCTTTTTCCATCTCCTTATCATTATGGTAGAAGTCTCTGTAGGAAAGCCTCAAGCTTGGTGAATGGCAAACTTAATTGGACATGCCTGGGTCAATATTTCTATTTCTGATAGTCTAATTAGAGTGGGTAAAAGACAAACCACTTTTATATTCAGATGGCTTTACAGACTGCAGTGTTTTTCTTTTATTTATCAAAATCATATGTGTCTATTTTAAGCTCTTCGTCCTAAAATATTCTGTCCTGGAATCTGACAGAAACTTCCTGAAGAAAATACAGAAATGGTAATTTGAGAATTTAGGTCATTTATAATCAACGATTCAAAGCAAGACATGGGAGACAGCTGAAACAATAGGAAAAGTACTGAGGAGAAGGGCAGGAAATGGCATTCCTGCTCAGATTTCAATGGAGTAACACAATGATACTTCTACAATCAAGATGGGTGTTCGCAAAAAAGTTGTTGTGCAGGAACTTTAGCACCTCCATCTCCCTGAACCACAATACATATCCAATATTCTCTCCTGCCAGATTTTTCTGTGCATAAAGACAGCAACAGATAATTCTTGCTGCAACCTTCCCTGATCTGGGGCAGAAAGATGCCACTTCAATACGTTAATGAAATCATCCCATTAAATGCAAACTAACTGCAGACCGCAAGCAGATTCTGTATTGCAATTTCTCGAGGATATTTTCAGCCTATTGTGATTAGTGAATTTACTCTGCTCTCTATTCCTTCAGCTTCTGGATATTTGCCATTTTTTGTTGGGCAGGGCAGAAATGCACAGATAACATATTTTGTTTATTTCTCTCAGCTGGGCTATAACTTTAAAAGTGAGGGGGTGTATTATGAAAATAGGAATTTGACCCTGAAATTAATTAGTAATGGGACGTCATGTGTAAATTTTAAAATCTTTTATTTTAAAATTTTAAAGAAAAGTTAAAGAGCCTACATGTGGTTTTTTAAGGAGTCGCATCTCCTACAGAGCAACAAAGATGTCAACAGGCACTGGAGTTTCTCTTTTTACATTGGATAATTACGTTTAAAACTAAAAAGTTTGCAAAAAAAAAAAAAGGTGTTCAACTTTTTTACAAAACCATCTGAAGCCATTTGTAGCTCTGACGAAACCCCTGCCAGCTGCTATCAGGGTAGCACTACTACCTTTATGGCACTGGTGACAGATGAGTGGGGAGGGAAAGGGACACAGCCAGCTCACCGAGGGCACACAGCCAGCCCTGGCATCCCCTGCTCAGAAGCTCCCACGCTTTCCCAAGGCTGGCAGCAAGCAAACACCCCAGTGCCCTGCATGTTTGCCCCCGCTGCCAGCGGCACAGGGCCAGGGGGAGTGGCAGAGAGAAGGTTTGGAGCCACCTGCAGAGGAGGAGTCACAGCCACCTCCATGGGAAGCGCTGCTGAAGGGGAACAGCACGGAGCCTTTCAGCCCCAAGGGCCAGCCCGCTCTGTATTTTCCCTGAAACACCAACAGCAAAGGCTGGATGTTTCCTTTTTGTCTCATGTACATGTGGTACCTCCAGCTGCTGCAGGAGGAACAAAGGATGAGGCAGGGGGACAGATCTGGGGCCAGGTTTTTGTCTTCCTTTGTTAAACTAATTCACACTTATATACAATTGACACCACTTCAAATCTGATTTTAAGTTATTTGCCTGTAGAGTAAGTTAATTTAATAGATAATTAATGTGAGAGATAATGGATTCATTAATTTTTTACTTTGTGAAGCCCTTGGTCTCTGAAAAGCATTTTTGTAATTGACTGTTGATTCTCCAAAAATAAAAATAATAATAAAAGTATTGGTAGTGTTTAATGAGCCCAAAACTATTTTACACCAACAAAAGCATCAATTCGAGACACTGGTAATAAAAAATACTATCCTCATCTGCTTCATAATGCTTAGTTTTCCTTTAAGATATTTTGGGTGCAATTCTGTATCATCACACCCAGAGTGAGCCTGGAAAAGGAACAGGAATTTTTATATGTCTGTAATAAAATATGATAGTATTCCTGGATTGGAAATATTTGACAGATGGAAGGAATCCTACTAATGCCCAGCAATGCACCAAGCAATGTAATTACATGCTGTAGCTAGGATCCAGTTACTAATGTTTTGCAAGGCACAAAGGTATATGGAATCAACTATTTTTACAGCTGTCATAAAACTGCATTCCTGGTAATATTCCTCTACCTTTCTTAAGATGCTCATTGTATTACAATAAGAAAAAATTCTAGTTTCTAGCAAAGAAGAAATAGAAATTACATCAGGACAAAACTGGTTTTAAACCCAAAGTAGAACAGATAACATTGTATGGTATTTACAGAAATCCCTTGACCTAACCCAGTAAACTCAGTTTACCAACTTGGAAACAAGTTCTTTGAAGTTTAGGGTTAATACAGGCCCATCTTAAAAGCTAGAGGCAGTTTTTTTTTCCTAGTAAATCAACATAATGCCAGCAGAAGTCCCACATTTCTCACCATAATGCACAGCGCTGCCAGGCTGCTCCATCCCTGAGGCTGGAGGAGGGTTTGAGTTTTCCAATTCTTTCTCAATTTCTTTCCTTACTGTGTGCTGCACAGACCTAAACCCATGGATATATGCACATATCTGTGTGTAAAACTCTGTATCTGTACTGTTTGCACAGATATAATTGGCATTTTCCAAGGAGGCTGTACAGTGCCAAGTGTTGTACTCCACTGGGCCGAGGATGGAGCTTCTGCAATCAAAGACCACAGGGGTCCTGCCAACACATGGCAATCCCAAACCATTCAGAGAGACAATATTTGTCAGGAATAATACTTGATGCACACAGCCAGGAAAATTGGAACCAGATTCAGGGCTCATGTGCTGGAAAAAATAACTGTGATTGTGGAAAAAATACTCTTATAGCCAACATCGTTGACTCCAGATTACAGATATGGATTTGCTGTGCACAAAACCCCAGTGCTGGGATTGCTCATTTATGGAAGTGAGCTGTGTAGCTGGCATTTTAACTGGTTTTACCTCCATAATCTTACTACAGCTGCAACTGCTTTGCAAAGTGTATTGAATTATAATTGCTCCAGTTTTTCCATCTTTTTATGTATCACATATATCTAAATAACCTATAAAGAATATTTTCTCCTCCAGTTCTCTTTTGCTTATCATTTAATTTCAATAATTCACTTAACAAAAGATCTGCTTCAGATATGAGGAAGCCAGGGAAGAGATTAGAAGCTAAAGGCACTGTACTCTTTATTGTACATGATAGCATTACTTTCTGGAAGATTTCACATTCTTACTTTAATAGTTTTTCCATTAAGCTCAATCTTGCTACAGCTGAGTTATAAACTCATACTTGCCAGAGTTGCAGTTACTGTATATCTGAGGTATATAATGATTCTTTATATAAATTTAACAAATCATTATATACCATGTATATTATTAGCTTTTCAAAATTATTGCAGCCTTCCCTTCTAATTCCATTCATAGGGATATAAACAATGCTGTCTAATGACTATTGCTAAAAAAGGTCATGGAACTTGCTCAGGTAGTTTTTCCTGGACATGCTAAAGGAAAACTCAAGTTCAGAGGTGAACATTCCTACCTTTATTATTTTAAATGTATTCACGTTGGCTTTGTCTGCCAGCTTATTTACACAACAGTTTTCCTGATCCTTATTTGGCCTACCTGGCTTGCTAAAGGTCTTGCTTTGAGTAAGTTAGAAGACACAATGGATGTGATTGTCTTAGTACTGAGAAGAACCATCTGAATCCTTCAGGTTCCTCCTTGCACTGAACTCCAGAAATACTCTATTTAATCATTTTCTAATTGAATCCATTCAGCATTTGTTCCCTTTTAAGAGGAGGGAAGATGTCAGGTAATTGTATATTTCAAACCAGGATGGGAGTGACTAGATAATTGTATATTTTCAATAGCAGAATCTTCTAGAGAACTTGTTTCTGTGGGGATACTTTATCTGTTGTCCCTTTCTTTTCAGAGATTTTGCTTACTAGAAATATATCCTTGGGCTTTTCTTTTACCAGGGCGACTGAATATTGCCACTGGAAAGTTGTATTCTACAGATCTCAAGGAGAAATTAAATATAAACAGAAACACTAGGAAAATATTATAGCAGGAGATTCCATATGATGATAAAGCAGTAGCACTTTTGCATATACAGTACAAAGCATACTCTGCACTAATGCAAACACCAAACACAGCAATTTCTATGATCCTTCAGGCATATTCATCACAGAGATTTTTGGCCCTAGAATTAGCTTGGAGAGTAACAAAAATCAGAGGTTTTAAGTCAATTTCATTTGCTGAGATTAAAGCAAAAAGATGAAATGAACAGCAAACATTGCCAAAATTGAAGTTTGGATATCAACATTGTCATTCTTGCAAACTTTTCCAGCACTATAAATCTTCCATATTATGCTCAAGGATTTTTTTTTTTCAGTGGCTTGATGAAAGGTAGTAACACTTTACAGATATTATAAGTTGTGCAAAATGATTGCCAGCCTTGGGAATTCTCCTGTATTTGAATGACATTTAAAACCTATGAAATTTAATTAAAAATACATATATCATAATTGCTGTGCCTAATTTTCTTTGGCACTTTGCTATCCCATCTAAACCACCCCATTTTCTCTTTTTCCTGCACAATGGCTCTCAGCTGCCTGGCACAAACTATTATGCCTATGTCAAAAGAAGTTGGTGCAACGTTAAAGCTTTTCTCCTCTGCTAAACCAAGTCACAGGCAATTTAGCACAATACGCGTGGGAGTTCATAATCCCTGACACAGTGCCCTGTAACCATTAAGCCACTGACCAAAAGTCTCTTCAGGGATATTCAACTTGTATAATCCTGAAGATAGCTGAAGCTTTAAGGCTTTAAACCTGTTTCCTATCAGGCCAGAGAACCCTCTTGAAGCGTATTCATGAATGTTTTGTTTTTTCATCTGGTACTTCTAATGATGTAGATCACATTCCCTGCCCATGGCATGGCGGTTGGAACTAGAGGATCTTTAAGAACCCTTCAAACCCAAACAATTCTATGATTCTGTTTTAGAACCCTCCAAATAAAAATGTTTTTCAGAAAAAAGTGTGTGTTTTTGCACGAGTACGTATCTCCATTACAAGGATGAGCTTGTTTTGGAGAAAACATGGGATATAATCTCTTTCCATTCAAGCAATACTGTATGCACAGTAGCAGTAATAGAGATTGTAATGTTGTTGAGCAGCATAGATAAAATAAAACTGAAAATCTTGCCTGGATATCGGTTTCCATACCATAAATCTCACATCTTTCCTTGTTCTCCACCCAGAAACCATCCTAATAACAGCAACTGTAACCCTTTTTTATTAGATTGCTGTGAAATCTCTTGCTCTGTGTCAGAATAACTGATAATCCTCACTGACGTAACAACCAATGAATGCAAAATAGAGGGAGAGATCAAACTGATATCCTTTCCTTTGCATAGACTCAGTCAGAACTTGGCCATCGGTTCTTACCTTGGCAACTGGACAGGATGCTTTCAGTAGCAGTCCCTCCTCTACACTTTAACTTTCCTCTCTGTAAAACAAGAGTCACAGTACTGGCCTCAGCTGTGGTTGTGTGGAAATCCACTGATGCAATTACTGCTACTCCCAGAATCTCTTGAAAGCTGAAAGTACTTTGTAATTTAGCTCATTTTTAAAGGAATTCTTTTCAAATAAAAGAATATTTCCTTTCTGTTTTTAAATAGCTCATTTAAATTAATATTTTATGAGTTCCTTTAGCTTAAATTGTCAGAGGTATTGTCCCTCTTTCCTAGCAAGTCTTGAAGTGGTAAAGATATTGGTTAAATATTGCAAACTAACTAATTAGGTCTTCAATTATCATTAAAATTATTTTTTAAACAGCTATCTACTGAAATGAGAATGCTTTGATCCTATAGAAGAGCTTGAAGTATCACACTGTTCAAAACACAATATCAGGTTACTCTTACATTAAATGTCTCTATTTATATATAAACTATTTCTATCTAAACATTACAAAGGAGCTTGTAAAATGACATGCAATTATTTAAGAAATAATCAAAAGGCTTTTTCTCTTTCAAATTGAAATTTGAGCCCAGCTATAATCAAAACACTTCCCAACTTTGTTTTTGTTACATCATCAAAACTTAAGAAGTTAGCTTCAAGAAGATAATCTATAGAATACCTTGATATATTTAATATATTTGAAAGGAACAGTATTTTCTCAAGGAAAAAAGCTCCACATGTCCTCTGGACAACTTAAGAAGGAGGAGGTCTCCTGGTCTTTAAAAAGATTCCACTGATGGTTGATTGCTTTTTTAAAAAAATACCAAAACCCAACTGGTTGCCTTAATTACAAGCTGCAGCAGCATCTCCTAAAATTAAAGGTTATTGTCAAACACTCTCTGTAAGACAATGCTAAACCAAAAAGAAAGATATAAAAATACATCCCGGGGTTTATGCAGTAGAGAGCTGGAGGCAATAGGACTTGGTTTATGCTGAATTAGAAAAAAAAGGGCATAATTCTTATTAACACTCATTGTGTCTGAATGGAGCCAGTAATTGCCCAGGGGTCTATATAATTAGCTTTAACACTTTCTTTGATAAAACAAGGATGCAGAAGGATGTGAACTATCATTTTCTGTAGGTCTTAAGTACTCAAGGAGCCTCTGAATACCTTATGCTAGGAAGAAACATGCTTTTGTGTCCTCAACTAAAATGACAATAATAATTATAGTAGTAGTAGTAATAATAATAATAATAATAAATAATAATAACAAGAATAATATCATTACCAACTAGGTTTGCTTTGGTAGTGAAATTTGTGTCTCTCTGTCAGAAAGCTGGTGGTGAGGTATGAAGAAGCACCAAGCAGAGAGGTAGAGACATGCCTTATCACTGCTGGGGAGAACAGGAGGACCTCCCCACCACAGAGAGAACATGCAGAGGACAGGAGGACAGAGGTAAAATGGGATTAGAGACAGAAGAGAGGGGGAGCATTCCCTATACCCTTCTTCCTTCTTATTGCAGTTGTGCTGTGTGCCAAAAATAACTTTTCATACATCTTGAGAGACCCCCACGAAGTAGCACAATCATCCAGCTGAGACTCAGATGCCTTTGCCTGCAGCACTAGATGTATTTTTAAGGACTCCCATCACACCCAGATCTGGTGTGACTCTGCTTAACTTGTGAAATCTGATCACAGCATTAGGTGATATGACTTAAGGCAGAATCGTGGCTCCAAGTAAGAGACAAAAACGATTGTAGTGCTGTAAATAAGTTCTTTTGTACAACATGACTTCCAGTCAGATTAAAGCTACCTTAGATTCCAAACTTGTATGATCTTCTACCAGTTACATTAACTGTTTGGAAGCTGGTTTTGGTGGAGTCTTTAGGACAAAAGAATGTAATTCTTGAATCATGGAGAGTGAGATCACACTTCGGTTACTTGATCTTCTGCAGTGAGCTCCAAACACATTACTGTGACTAAAATAAACATAATTATCCATTCTTATGGAGGAACAAAGCCATTATTTCTATTAGGGTAAGTCAGCAGAGTTCACGATAACATTTTCCTAGAAACAGAGATTACCTTTCTTTTCCTCACTGCTGATTTTAAATGGTGGTTCTAACTGAATCAATCTAAAGTTAACTTCAATGAAGCTACTCCAGGTGTATGGTGCTGTAAAGGAAACTTGTTATACTTGAGGATGCATGGGTTTTCTGGGCAATCTGAGCTGAGGCATTCACAGAATGCTTTGGGTTGGAAGGGATGAAACTCCTTGCAATGAGCAGGGACAACTTCACTTAGATCAAGTTGCTCAGGGCCCAATCTAACCTGGCCTTGAGTGTTTCCAGGGAGGAGGCATCCACCACCCCTCTGGGCAACCTGAGCCAGTGTTTCATCATCCTCATCTTAAAAAACTTCTTCCTTATATATATGACCTCCCCATGTTCCTTTGTCCCTGGACAAAGCATGAGTCATTATACTCTGCTTCTTGGACACTCCAGGTTCCAGGCTTATGCATTTTTATGACCATGAACCTGACTCCCCTCAGTTTGACCAAGGAGGATAGGAAAGGCTCAAGAAATATGAACTAATATATTCTGGGAAAGTACACGTGCTTCAGTTTGCTTATTCTGAGCAGAAGCTCTGAAACTTTATACCTGAGCAGATAAGATGCCCGTGCTTGGACTTTAGATCTATAGGGTGCTTGGAATGATTAAATCAAGGGAAAAATATGCAGGAGGAGGAAATGAGTTTCCTCCCCCACGCTCTTTGGTGCTGTCTCGCTTCTGAAGCCTCACCACTGCTCCCCACAAAGCCAAGTCGTGCCTGTGCCTCTTTCCATTTCCATAATGGACGGCAGCCAGAGGAAATCCAGAGAGCAGAGCAACGAGAGACTGGAATATGCCTGGTCATACTTCTGAGTGATCTGATTAAATAAAACAAGCTAAAGGAGGCAAAATCCCACACTGTGGAAAACCTGGCACATGGCACATTTAAGAAGTCTGGATGGCGAAAAGACAGGAAAATTAAAGTCAGGTAAAGGCTAAACTTTTGATGTTTGAAGACTTTGGACTCAACATCTGAAAGCTACCCTGACCCAGAAATCTAAAGGGGAGGAAACTGCATCAAATCAGCTAAAAAAATGCTGACTGCTCATCTTAAGCTCTACATTTTTACGCCTTTTACTTCTGTAAGTTTTACTTTAAAAAATGGAAGTAACAAAATTACAAAAGAAAATGCTTTGATGATTTCAAACTTTGCAGAAAATTAAAACTGGAGCTGTCTCTGAATCTTCTTTCCATGGAACAGTTTCAATTTAGATGAATTGCCACTATTTTCATATATATATAGTAATATACATTATAATATATATATTATATCTATAATGTATAATAAAAAGACCAGGACATTCATCTTTGCTTGTCCCAAATGGCTCATCAGAGCAGTAAAAAAAGAAGTGTTTCCTAGTTTGGAGGTAAAGATAGAGGGAAGAAAACCTCACAGAGCTTTGCAATGAGCTTGGTCCTGCATTTGGCAGGGAGGATTTGACAGGTCCTCCATTTTGCAAAAGGGAGGATGGATGTGTCCTGCAGAGCGTGCCAGTGACTGCACTGGATGCTCACAGAGCTAATGGGGAACATGTTCAGAAACCAGCTTGCACCACAACAAAGAAATTAATCACAATTTGTTGGCATGAGCCTGAAGACAATTTCTCTGGGTCTGTAATGACTGCAGTTATATCAGGCTCTGAGTCTCATCAGCATCTATAGTGATAAAAATACTGTACTAGAAACATCATTTCATGGGGCCAAACTTCCATTAGATATAAGATCCATACAAAGAGAGTATATAAGTAGATATATTAGTATATATTAAAGCAGCAGCAATTTGCCAGCCATGTGATTAAGAAAGTTGCAAAGCCAGTGGAAGCAAAACAACCTTAAAATGGGATGGGAAGAAGACTGTTATCATGCCTTGGGAATGGGATACAGCACAAATTCAGCACAGTGCCACAGCTAGGGACTAGCTCGTGATAACAGTCAGAGCATATTTAATCTCTTAAACATAAGCATCTTTTATTCTCCTTAAACCCAGCCTGAGCACTGGATGGGTCCAAGAGCAGGAAAGGACAGTGGCAAGAGAGCCTGCAGTCAGTTTTTCATTTGTCCCTTAGGATGAAAGAGGAATATGTGAGTCATTTTCTGGTACAATGGAAAAGCCTGAATCCCACTGCATCTGGTTAATGCCAAGGACTGACCAAGAGTATTCCACTGTGATTTGTCACAGATTAAATCTGATCTTGAAGTATTTTTTCATGGGTTTTGAACTCAGCAATAAAATATCATTCTTTCACTGGAATTTCAGTTACAGAACTCCTATATTAATGCCTAGTAATAAAGCAGTTCCATCAATAAGTGATAAATGAATGACATTCATTCTGCACCTCTACACTGAACAATGGAATACTGAAGGACAGTGACAGAGTCATTCATATAGGCTTAACTTTATTGTTTTCTGTGTCTTTTCAGGATCAGTTTTGAGTCTTTTTACAGTACTCTTTCATAAGCTGCAATTGCAGCAATAAAAACAGATAGGGAAAACATTTGGGAGTTATGCCTGCATTTTTCCACATCATATTGCATTGTTCTTTCTGAGATGCTGCAGTCTGGTGGGAGGAAAGGGGTTCAGGGTTTCCTTCTTTTGTTTTATTTATTTAATTTTTAAAAGCAATATGGAGATTCTTTCTATGTGAAGTAATTTTCCTTTTTAGTCAGCCTGCTCCACGTTCATAAAGATCTGTCACCCACTGCCAGCCGAGGCAGTTACAGTTTGTGAAGCAGTATTCCATCATGCTGTGTTTGGGTTACCTTAAGGTAAACTAATTCTCACTTTGCAGTAAACTTCAGTCCAAACAAATATTTGGGGATTAAAGTGGTTGTGGACAATAAGCAGATATGTTTTTTCTGGTTTCTCCTAAACAACGTAATGCTAGAGGGGAACTTCTGCCAAGAAGCTACCTCAGATAGAAAGTGGAGACAGGCACTGTGCTAATCATAGCACACACCTCCTGCTGGAAACTCATTTTGCTTCTGAGCCACAAAAACGTGGGTGACACTGAGAAAAAAAAAAAAAAAGACACACTTCAAAGCCTACAGGAGATGGAGGCAGCAGGTCTTCATGTCAGGTCACCAAGGTCTGAGAGGGGCTTACCAGTGATGGGGCCACTGCAGGCCCCCTGTCCTGCTCCACCACCCCCAGATCAACACAGCCAGGCCTGCCAGCTCCCACTTGGTCACATAAACCGGGCTGGCAGGAGCAGAGCTGGCACAAATGGGACAGGGCATGTTGGCCCAGGCACAGAACTGCACCAACAGGTCTCCACTGCTTCAAAGGACAGCTTGGGATCATTGCCCGGAGGCACCTCTATCCAACAGTGGGTAGGCTCGTTCTCTGTTTCCAGGAGACGGAGTGCAAGGCAGTGGAACACAGAGAAACACCCGGGGCCCCATGGGTTCGCTAGCCCTGGCCCACCCTGCTGCTGCCTTCCTACCTGCCCCACAGCACTTGTGGGAGCTTCTCAGCTGTGGCACAGAGACCTGCAAAAGACAGCACAGAGGCAACTTTGCACAGTGGTGATGCTGAGCTGGAGTGGAAGGGCCCCGGGGACGGACTGAGACACGCTGGGTCTCTCCACTTGGTCCTGTCTCTGAGGATGCTGTGAGAGCTCAGGAGCAGCCCTGGCCTCAGCTGTCTCCTCCTCTCTGCTCAGTGTCTGCATTAATTCACCCTGTAGGAGCCAGCACAGGTCAGGAAAAGCCAGGGTTGCCCTGGGGCTAATAAACTTGCTGGCCTGTATGTGGATGTTTGCATATGGCATTCCCATGCACATCCCGCAGCACTGATGTTTGAGGGAGTGTACCTGGAGACTCCCTTATTAATCTTAACTAACAGAGAATGAACTGTGTCATAAGCTGGCTGCATTTCATATTTAGAAAGAGATTCAAGCTCTTTGAATAGCCCTGAACTTTTTCCCAGGGAGCCAACCCTGCCCGCAGCCATTAGTCTGGGGGTGGGTTGGGAGTTACCTCCAGGAAGGCTACTGCTCCAGCACTGGATGCAGTGACCATGCTGCAGTCCCAGCAGTGCTACACAAAACAAGCTATTGCTGGTCTTAATTGCACAACAGACTTAGGCAAACGATCTCCAAAAGAGAAGAAACACACTTAAATCTTAAATAGCCTTATGTAATTTCAAACTAATGAATGCATGGATTAGAGTCCTCCTCTGAAGGGAGTGGTCACACAGTGCTAGCCTGCTTTCTACCCGAAGGCTATGGTAGCACCCTGATATCCAAACAATGCCCTCAGACCAGCCCTTCCCAAGCAGGGCATAGCCCAGACTATATTAGAAGGAAGATGAACACATCCTGTCACTAACTCAGTCTTCAACTCAGACCTTCCCTTGCAGGACCTCTTGTGCTATATCCATCCCGAGTCAAGGTTCAAGGACAATTTTTCTAGCATGGCTTTTGCTATGCCACCCTCCTCTGACATGTTAAAAATGAGCTACTCATGTTTTTTTGAAGGCTTTGATTCCCACTCTCATCTCTCATCTGTTATGAAAGGGCAGCTCTCACTCTGGCCACTCTCACTGCTGCTGCCTGCTGTGGAGCTGGCTGTTCAAACAAGGTATTCCACACTTCTCCCTGGGCAGTAACAAACACACATATACAGATCAAGCCTCTCTTCCACATCCATCCTCTGTTTGTCCATCTCCATGCTCAGCACCACCTCACCACCTAATTAGGACACTTAAATGACAACAGAGATTTGAGAGTGGTTTTGCCATGTGAGGCACAGTGCCCACAACCCAGAGGTCCTGCCAGAGTGGGAACGCTGAAGGAGCCAAGGAATACTTTGACCATGGTGTTATCTAAGTTGTGGAAACCTGTTTTATATCTAAAGGAGTAGATTAGGAGTGTGGGGAATATCAAGTTTAAAGCAGCTTGACACTGCTTGGCAACTTCTAGTCACTGTCCATGTGATCTGTGAAAATCTCAGAGTTAAATGAAAACAGATTAAAAAGACAAACACAGTCATTATTTCTGCAGGGTAAATGCTTGATTCTGGGAATACGGCTTGGCAAACTGGGAGCTTAGGAAGTGCAGGAGGGAGCACATCTGCTAGATTAATTTTCCTTTTCACCCAGTTCCTGCCGTGTTGAATGGCGGCACTGCCGAGAAGCACAATGGAAATATGCTCTTGCACCTGCGTTCCCCTTTGTGCCCACTTTTAATTTGGAAAACACTCATTTTTGAGAGTATGCATTCCTTATTACCAGCACCTGATGGCTTTGAATACTAACCAGAAAGACAGTGAATCAATATTCAAGTTTGTTCATGTCGTTAATAAGGAAAAAAGAACTCTGATGCTCTTGGGACTGTCTTGTCTCTATGCAAAAAGACCTACCAACTCTCCTACATAGATCTGGGGCAGAGCAATGTTTTTTCTTGTTTGTTGCAAAACAGGTTTTCAGCAGATGTGAGGAAGTTCTTTTGTCTCAAATAATATCTTTACTTTCTGTATTGTATAATGCTAATACCAACTGCTCCACGTTTATTGCAGACCAAATTTTTTTGACATTTGGAGCTCTGGTATAAATCTACTTAGGGTTTAAAACTTATGTTCAGTGGCTGATTGTCCAGTGGTCTTATCCTTCAAGAAAAAATATTAAATACTATTTATAAATTACAATGTGGTTTTCCCATTTGTTCCTGGCTGATTTAGTTAATATTGATGAACATAGAAAATACTGATGATAAAGACACTATCTCTGGGTTTGGAAATCCTTGAACCACAAACAGCTGGAGAGCATTCAGAGGAAAATTCATTGAATAAATAGGATACTTTTCTATTCACATCTGATATTGGTCATTGCTAATGACAGATTACTGGGCTGGATGAATTTCTGATGTGGCTGAAATGGCTGTTCTTAAATCCAACATCCCATCTTGGCAAAGGGGAAAGACTCACCCTTTACAGAAGCAGGCTTCATGTAAATGAGCCAGCAGTATGAGCCAAAAAACACTTTAATATCAATTTAAGCACAGATTTTGCTACCTTTCCTCAGGTGAAGGGAACCACACTCTTCAAGTACTGCCATGGAAATTGATGTACCTGCTCAAGCAGGGAGTCTCAACCCCATGTAAATAAGAACGTCCCTGAATAATTGTGTTCATTAATATCCCATGTTAAAAGAGCAACTAGAAAAAGCATTTCAAAAACAACTACATCCAGTCCTCTGGTGGGAAATCTCAGCAGAAGGCAAGTAGTGTGAATTAACTATGGTGTTACTAGGGCAAACATTGCAACAGAGTCAGAGTAAATGTGCTTCTGCTTCGCTCCTGGTCTGCAATGAACATCTCCTGAGGACAAATTATGCACTCTCTAAGCATCTCAAGATTTGTTTCAGCAATAAAGTTTTCAGATGTGGCAAACAGTGAGTTGCATTTTGAAGACTTCTGGGATGACATGAACCTTTCCTCCTTGTTTTCTCTCACACAAATAAATCTTCTACATTGCTGGTTCTGGTGCTTTTTGCTCCTGCCTTCCAGAAAAGTACAACTGGAAGGATAAATAAAGAATTTGGTCCTATCCAGCTTCTTAAAAAATTCTCTGCTTTGAACATTGTGCCTGTAAAAGGATCTTGTCTCTCCATACCACAAATACCATCAAATGACAGCCTTCAGAAACAGCCATCTCCATTAATTTGTCAAAAGACTGACAGCTAACCAAGGCACAAGGGAGACATTATATGCTAGCAGAGACAGAAACATTCATGTTGCTTTATCTTCCATTCAATTCAGAGTATTACATTAGGAGAAGACTGGCACCAGGACACAAAGGCTAGATTGGTGCTCAGTATTCCTTCTCACAAAGTTCTCACCTGTCAACCCGGCTCCTGGACAGACCTATTTTTTTTCCTACTTTTTTTTTCCAGAGGGCTTTTGAAAGTTCTGACTGCAGCAGCAAAAATGAGCACAACTACCCAGGGAGCTTGGCAAGCTGTCCCACGTGTCACGCTGCTCAGCAGAGGCCTGATGCAGCGAGGTGATCCTCAGCCCAACCCCGCAGGAATCCACTCACCGAGGAGCCTCCGAACCGGAGCTGACTCCTCTCTGACACAGCTCAAACAGCCGGCCAAGAGCTGGAGCTGGGAGCACCCAGCTGCATGGACAGCCTCCAGCGAGTTAAACTGCAAATGCAGAAAAAGCAACTAAAAAAAGCAACTGAAAAAAAGCAGGAGATGAGTTAATGCCAGACAACAGGTTATTCAAGGCGGCAGAATTGCCTAGGGCTGGGAGAGACCCAGGGGCTTTTCCTGATGTTGTTTTTAGCCAGGGCAAACGTATCTTTATCTCAATATTCCTCGTCTTTTCTGTAAAATGTTTTGGGATTTACTGGTGAAAAGTAACACCTTCTATGAGAGCAGTGTGGAAAAACAGCAAGGTAACTATTATGAAACTGGAATGTTTTATTCTTGGGGAAAATACAATGATAAACTGAAGAGCCAGTATAATGGAAGACAACAGAATAAATAATAATAAAGGTCCACTCTGTCATTTATGAATAAAGCTTTGAATTTTAAACAGTTTCCCTATAAGGTTGCCTAACATTCACCAAGACATAAAAAGTAGACAAAAGCTGTGCTCACAGCCTTAACTCAGAGAATTTTATTACTTACCTTTTTTTTTCCCCCTAGGAGAATGAGACTGAAAATAAGTTACATCAAAGAAGTTATAGGGGGAAATAAAACACCAAACCCAACAACCAAACCCCCATAGCTTATTCTGTTTTATCCCCTAAACTCTCCTTTCTGGAATCTTGTTGTTTTCAGAGTATCAACTTCACCAAGAAAACTGTAATGCCATCAGGAACCAGGAGGTTCCTTTGCTGCCATGCTCTTTGGAGAAGGGCACCAAACATCTTGCAAAGGATTCTTTAAAAGCTTCCTGCCCTCTCTGGCAGTTCCAAATAAAACACCCAGTGTTGCAGGGTCACCTGCCTGGAGATCCAACACCCTCCTGCCATCCAGCTCTTCATGGTTCAGACATAAAGCCTGAATTAGTGCTTCAATGGAAAAAAACCCCAAACCTTAAACCAGAGACAACTGCTTTAAACCTTCCACATTCAAAGAAGTGGCAATTATGTTTCTGATTAGCTCTATCTAGCACAGCTGGTCCCTGCAGCCTCCTCCCCATCTCCCATTTTTTCAAGGATACAGATGACTAACAGCTGAAAGCTACCACAGTGCTGCCAATCCCCTGTGCAAACACCTGAGCAAGCCCCAAGAGACAACTACAGAACAGGCTGGGGAGTCCAAGATGAACTGAGGCACAGAGAAGGGAAAAAGGTCCCAAACCAAACCACAAAATCCTTTACTGTGTTCTTAATCCATTTGAAAAAATGACAGGACACCAACTTTATTCCTGAAGACACATGATTTTGTCACAGGAGTCCAATAGAAGCTGTTTTTCTCCAGCTTAAACTCCACCTGTAATTGTAGTCCTGTGCTTTCACAGGTCTAATATAAAATTGCAAGAATAGATGTGAGAACAGTTGGTCTTTCTGGGACACCAGCAAATTAGATTTATTCCTGAAGTTCAATCTGTTTATATTACCTACATATACATTTGGAGACTTCTTTAATAAAATGATTTGCCAAGTAGATTTCTCAGTCCCACAACCTATTTCTGTGACTCTGTGTAGCATAAAATGATTAGGATGTAGATCAATGCCAAATTGTCACTGCTGTCTCTCAAAGGGCCTCCAACTGAAAAGCTTTAGTTGACTGAGCCAACTAGTCTCAGCTTTTTTTTGAAAAATACATTTTGGTACTACTTGGTAATATACAAATCAAATTCCAGTAAAGATCTCCCAGAAGATATGAAGTGCTATTCAGTGCGATTGTTTATATTCCATAGAATAAGAGATCTGAAACAGGTGTTGGACAATTTTATTTAATTATCAGTACAGTGATTATCTGAAGAAAATGTCTGTATCTGAAACATAATAGAAGTTACTCAAAGATTAATTCAGTGAAAATGATTCTTTGCCTCAATGAAAAATAGCCACTGAATTAACGCTCCTCATACTTTGTTATTTCAGATATAGAAAACTTAACAAAAGAGGGTCAATAATTGCTGTGAGAAACAACAGAAATACACAGAAAACAAGTCAACAATTAATGACAATTTTGTCATTCTCCTTATCTTAGAAATCAGTTGATCCATGCCCACCAACCACTGAAATCTGTGTGAATGAAAATACCTGGAGGTAAACTTGAACCATCATTTGCAGAAGGCACAGCCGAACTCTTCCTTCACACTCAACAACTCTGCAGAGAAATCACAGCACCTTTATAATCCAAAGTGGAAGTGAGACAGGATCACAAGGGCAAAGGGGATTATTGCAATGACCAGAAAACTTTTCTCTCCTGCCTTTTCTAATAACAAATTCAAGAAAAACGAGTAGCCACCATCAGTAGGAGAGCTTTTGCTTAAACTGAAAATACTACAGGGTAACACTGATCAAGGTGATAATTAACAAAATCCATTTGAAGTGGTAAAGGACTTATAGCAACTGAAACAGTGAATTTATTGGCCCTCCTGGTCTTTACAGTATATAACAGTCATTTTAAACAGAAGGACACACAGCAAATTTTCTCCTGCAAATGCTCAGGGTCATAGGAATTAACATTGAGGTCTGAGGTTTGCTAGCCTGGACTGCTTACTGGACACATATATAATGTTTCATTTAGTATTACACAAACGTTAATCAAGTTTAATAACCTTTTCCTGAAATGTCCCAGGAAATGAGGTAGAAAAATTAAAACAGATGTCTGCTGAAAAGCAAATATATTTATTATGCACTTTAATATACACAGGGATTTTCGCTTAATATAATACAAGGAATAAAATAAAAATTTTACAATGTGAAATTCACTCAATGTACATTAAAGGCTATTTACAACCCACTCCAGGAAAAAAACAGTCTATCTGCAAACCAAGTTAACTGAGGAGTTCAGATGGGGAGTATTAAGCATAACAGACATTTGCATAGCAGAGTAACTGAGGAGGGAAAATACCTTTTTAGTTTTAAAGAAATGGCAATGCTTTCAATACTGATCACAGAGAAGACAAAAATGCATCAGTTGTGCCTCTGTATCTCTTAATGCATTTCTCTTCTGACGTGTTTTTCCACATGCACACAGTATTGACATCCATGTCCACAAAACAGTCTTTTCCCCTAGTTCTCCCATCAAGAATTTTAGACGTCTTGTGGAGATGATCTTGGAAGGACCAGCAAAATGGGATGGAGAAAAAGAGGATTCATGTTTTATTCAGGTTTTTTAGGCTGTGAGAATTGTTACATTGGCAAAAGAAACCGTGCTGAGTCACAGCTCTGAACCTCTGCTCACCTCCACTCCATTGTACGGACACAAAAGGGAAGAGCAGAGGGAATAACGTGGGGAACAGCAACTTTGCTTGGCACACAAACCCTCACAAACGGTGGTGCTAAAAATCACACGCAACAGCAACATGGAATTACGCAGACCTTCTGAGAAAGTGGATGATTTAAAACAATCCATGCTCTGTTCCAAAATGATATTCAAAGTGTGGAAGAATTGTCATTCTGGAAACATTTTCAACAGGTCTACTTTCTGCTGATTTGGATGGAAGGTTTCACCAGCGACTGCTTCAAACGTAAATACTATTCACAAAAAACCCACCAGACTATCTATCTATATATTGTGGCCCCTTGTGAAACTGGCCATATTTTTACGTCCTCTGTCCACAAGGTGCAATTAATAACAACACAATAAAATTAAATAAATATAATCCCAATGACAGTCAAGGTCAGTAGAAAAATGTTGGCAATCAGGGATCCCTTTCTACAGAACAAAACATACATCTAATAACTAAGAAAAGTTGTATTCTTGCACAGTATTGCAAATGTACTACACTTGAGGTTTGGAACAAGTTTGCTGAAAACATTTTGGTACTTTCTCTTTACTGAGCCTCTTAAGGCCATTCTGCCAGACTCCTGTTATGTTTAATTTATAATTGTCCCACGGGGACAAGAAATTCAATACATGAAACATTCAGAATAATCAATATTGCCGTGTGTTAATTTCTAACATCTAATTTTACTATATGCTCAATGCCTGACTATAAAAGATTCTTTTTACATTTAGGAGCAAGCAAATAAAAATGGAGGTGCAAGATTTAAAAAAAAATGTTCTGATGACTGTTGGATCACAATAACCAGACATGAAGCCCTTTAGTGCCTCAGAATATGCACTACATCTACATCCAGGGGCCATTTATCGAAGTTGAAGGATCTAATTAATCATCTATGAAAAATAACCTCAGCTTTCTATCATCTTATTTCTGGAATGATCAGAATTAGAGTATGAAAAAGATGAAACCTAAGCCTTTAGAAGAAATATGTGCATACAAAAATAGGCTTATTTTCTAAAGAGCAAGGCTGTGTAATGGTGAATAGTAGAATATAGCTTGCATTTGTAGGAGAAAATAACCCACTAGTTTTATTTTACCACTTGCAGAACTGTGCAAGTAAGATGTGCACATTCAAAGGAAAAATTTCACACTGTTCACTTTCACAGCAACGACCTTGACTTTGCTCTCTTTCATTTAAGTAAAATTCTTCTGCTGTAAGAGCGGGAAACCAGCTTTCCATTATCTGTAGGTGGACTATCCAGACTGCTGATTAACCAAGCCCCAGGTACAGACACACTCACACTGGCTCTACCTGAGCCACCTGAAGCAGCAACCACATTCATACAAGTTTGTGCTTTAAAGAGTTATTGTCTCAGGACAGGGCTAACTCAGTAATCTCTGTACTCCCCAGGCAACGCTGTCACTGACTGTGTGCTTTTCCACTGCACTCCGGCTGTATATTCCCTCAGCCCCATTAACAAAGTGTCTGCATTTTCCACCGTTTGTTTTACTGACATTCTCAATACAGTCCTTGGAATAAAGAAAGAGTTGTTTCTAATGTAAAAAGATATACATGAAAGCAGGATCAGACCTTTAGCACCTCAAACATACCCATATTAGTTACCTCATTACCGTAACAATAACGGAGGCTATTGAAGACCAAGTGTCCAAGAGAAAATTCACCTATTGCTTTCAGTGGTCCCAGTCTGCCATCCAGATTTGGTGCTGTAGTACCAGAGAGTGGATTTTTGCCTCTCAAAAATCCCAAAGACACTGCAGATGGTTGCAGTCCGACTCCTTTGCTACCACTGAACAGCTATTACACAGACAGAACACACAAGTACAGTATTTATAAAATACTGTTAGGAGACTTGTAATTCTGGAGAGAACTTTTTGAAGTACACAGGGAACTGACCATACAGGACAACAATGCAAATGTGACAAACTCTTTGCTTATTTTCTTTGCTTATTACAGAAAAATAAATACAAAAAGCACTGCCTCTCCATACACAGTTCACTGTGGCACATGCACCTCTACAAGCGATCTGGAATAGGAAATCAGAATTCCTGGTTCTTAGCATTTTCAGCTGTGGTCAGGGAAATACAGCATATATCTTTCTGCAATTAAAAAAAGTGCTCATTCTGTGTATTAAATACAAAGTACACAAAATAAAATTTCGAAGCACAGAGGGTTATACTGAGAAGGCAGCCTGAAAATGTAGGCACGTTACAGTAATTAAGGTAACTGTACTGTAGTAATCACATTCTTGAATTTCTAGGTGGACTAAACAAGCATGATATGCTTTCATCCCAGCCAGCTGATAAATCTTTTGGAGCAGAAGGGCTTCTGTTCACAGCATCATGGAATCGGCCTGGAAGGACAAAATAAAAACATTAAGTTTTGAAATAGTCCATAATACAAACAGTATCGTCAGAAAGGGAGCTATATCATCTCTAATTAAAGTTTAAAGCACACAACAACCACCTGATGATGGAAAGTGCTTCCTGCCTAACCCAAATCCCATGATTGATCCTCTGTGCTCTCTGCCATCCAAAGCAGCTACAAGGTCCCCACAGCAGGAGAGCTTCCTGAACAGCGCTCGGAAGCAGCAGCCAGGGAAGGAAAACCATTCCTCCGGTGCTCCCGTAGAGTATTTCTGATGGGATTCTCCACAGGTGACTAATTTATTCACCGGTCAGGGAAATTACTGTTTCTGTGCTTGAGACTTGGCAAAAGAGGAGGTAAATTATTGCCTGTGCCAAGCAATTCATAATCCACACAAAATTGTTTTAAACTGCCATCTTTACAATGAAGTAATGAAAAACAGTTAAGAGAAAAAGCAAAAGGAACCATTTGGTTATTTGTACTCCTTTGTTTAGCCATTTGCTAAATGCTATTCTTAACCAAGAACTTCACAGAGAAAACCCCTGAATTTTCAGTAATGCACTATTTGTTCCAGATAAAGCAAAGCCCAATTTTAAAGTTATGTGTAGATTGTTCAGATTTTTTTTATGTGCTGTTTATATTTTAAAACCAACAAAGTTGGAAAAAAATCATCGAAACTAGTTTTTTGATGACAAGTCAGGTAGATCAACACTTCCCAGGTGAACCAAACAATGGATTTACAATAAAGTGTAACATGAAAGCAAGCAATGAACATCAGGTGCAGGTACATAAGAGTTAAGAAATACAATTCTTAATTATATGTTTTGATGTTTTATGGAGGCAGGAAAAAATTACAATTTAAATCCTGTCTGGGCATGATGTACAACTGTGGGAATCTGAAATGCTTATAACTTTTAAGAAGATTTAGGGCCCATTCTCTCTCTGTTGATGATTCCTTTCTATGCTGGTTCCTGCTGTGCTGCCTCATCCCTTCTTCCTGCCCTACAGCTCATCTGACCCTTTGCTAATATTTGCATTTTACAAATGTTCTGGCTGTAGTACATATGTTTTTGAAACACTTTATTGTTTCAAATATGTTAATTTAACCAAAATGCCAAGCCCAACTTAGTGTCCTGCAGAATATTCCAATACTCTCCAATTCACAAGGGTCCTCAGCTACATTTACAATTCTTCCATTAAAGTGAAATCATTTTCCAGGACACTTTGGGAAAACTCCCATCTGTGTGTTTTTGACAGCTGAAAACTTCCCATTTGTGGATTCTGCACCACCTGCAATTGTCCTAGAACACGCGGTCTGTGATGACCTGTAGCAGAACTGAGTCAGCTGGCAAGAACATTCTTGTTCTAAGGAGCAGCAGTTTGAGCTGTCAAAAATGCTGCATTTATGCAAAAAAAAAATTTTCAGAAATAAGCAAATAAGCAATAAGAGAAGGGCATACATATCATACAGATGCTGCTTCTCTGAAATTCAAATAGAAAATAAATTAATTATTAACACATTCCAAATACCCTAAAAAAGATTAAACTCGATAGGAACAGGGAGAAAAATAGAACTATTTTAGCTGACTCACTGACAGTTCAGGTCTAAAAAAGCTACTTATAATTACTTTTTCAGTTTAAAATTCAGTATGGGACAGAAAGTGAGAAATCTAAATTACCTCCACTGATTTAGAACTACAGAATGGTCTGAAAATTGGTACCATATATAATTTCTAATCTTCCTCTGAGAAAAGCTACCTCTTTTATAGGAGGGTTACCTTTACAGTAACAGAAACATAAAATCAAAGCTTAAGAATAGCATGTTCACTTTTTAATTTCTAGATAATTCTGCTACTGTGATTCAGAAGAGTGCTTGCCTGTAACTTATAAGAACCTTCAGAAGCTTACTGAAAAGCATTTTTGTAAATAATGAAATAATGACTATATCTGAAAATACCACATATTAGATTTCCCATCTATCCTTATGTTTGAAAATTTGAAATCAATGCTAGGTGAAACTTGCTCTTTTATTTATTCACATATCAAAGACAGTGGGGGCACAGTTTGAGCAATCTGAATTCAACAGAAAACATGACAGTGACCCAATTCCTCTACAGCTGATGCTTTTAAGTGACAGCAAAACAAACAGTTGCCAGTTTAAGATTTTAACATTTGTGGTTAGTAATTATGAAGAGAAATGATAATAAAATGTTATTTAGCATGTTTTAAATGCTAATGATGAAACACAGACATTTGGTTCCTTTGTGACAGGGTAAGTTACCTTTTACAATGGTGTTTCCTTCTTGTAGTTGAAACTTGGGTCGCTACCTTCAATCTGAAGTTTTAAGGCTTGCTTAAGGCTGAGTTCCGTTTCTGCAGAAGGATAACCTTCCAGTACATCCTGATGCCCTCTATCCTGCACTGTTCGTGGGACAGAAACCCTGCCAAGAAAAACCTGATTGCTCTGGAGATGGTAGTTTGGATTCGTCATAATCCCATTCCTCTTCTTCTGCTCTCCACTCTGTTGGTGAATCAGGAACTGCTGCTGAGATCGACCAACTTCTTGCTGAGCTGGCGGGACCAAAATTTTGCACTGTGGCTCTGCCGGCATTGACTTCAGTGGCATGCTTGGGCCAGATTTGGCAATAGGTACTCGTTTATCAAACTGAGTCATTTCATATTCTAACACTTTGGGTTGGGAGGAACTACTCTGCTTTATTTTCTTTCCAGCTGACCCAGACTTGCTGGAGTTGTCCGTTTTCCCTCCCTTGTTACCCTTTGTTGATTTCAAACTAGGTTTTACTTGGCTCCACTCAAACTCACTACTTGGTGAATTATGATTTTGACTTAGGGAATGAGTTGTGGAAGAAGGAGAAACAATGGACTGCCTGCTTCTGCTGCGCGGCAGGGAATGCTGCTGTATTTGCTCCGTGAACGACAGGCTGTGGAAACTATCAATGGGCACTGTCTGGGCAGTCGCTGTCGAGGACGTGGTGCGGAGAGAAGAATTTTTGGAACTTTTCAGGGAATTATTTGATAAAGATGACTTTTGACGGTCAACTGTAGAATCAGGGGACTCAGAAGGAGAACTGAAGGCGTGCGCAGGCCCGTTAGATAATCCCCGCATACTGGGCTGCATATCTCCACCAGTACTCCCCGAACTATTGGACTTCATTGTTAAGGACTGCATTTTAGAAGAGACTGACTGTAAGGGTTTTTGCTCCATTGTGTGTACTGGAGATGGAGTGCAACCATTCAGAGTTGATGCACCATATTTTTCCAGTAATTTAATAATCTGAGAGTGTCCATTTTTAGCTGCAACTCGCATAGCTGTGCGCCCAAATTGGTCGGCGTGATTTGGATCAGCACCATGCTCCAGTAATATCTGGACAACGTCAATATGCCCTTCTTGGGCTGCAATGCAGAGTCCAGTAGCACCTTGATTACATGTATGGTCAACCAGAGCTCCATGCTCAATGAGAAGCTGCACTACCTTCACATGACCTTGCCATGCAGCAGACTGCAAAGCAGATCTCTTCTCGTTATCTGCAGCGTTCACATCAGCGTGGTACGTTATCAGCACCTGTACCATCTCCAAATGGCCCTGCCAGCAGGAAACATGGAGTGCTGTTCTTCCTTCAGCATCACTTGCTTCTACGTTTGCACCGTTTTCTAAAAAATACTCAGCCATTGTAAGCTGGTTTTCTAACGCTAAGATATAAAGTGTTGGCCGGCCATCAGCATCTTTGTAGTTCACATCTGCTCCATGGCTGAGCAGTAGTTCAACTATATCTCTGTGACCTTCTAAGGCAGCAACTCGGAGAGCATTTCTCCCATCATAGCCTCTCTGATCAATGTTGGATTTATTTTCCAGTAACATCTGCACACAATCATAGTGACCCTCTTGTGCAGCTAATATGAAAGGTATACGTCCATCATTATCGATTTCATTTGTTCTAGCACCTTGTTCTATAAGAGCTTCACATATCAACCTGTGACCTTCAAAAGCTGCCATATGCAAAGGTGTCCAGCCTGCATCGTCTCTATGATTTTCATCTAGCCCCCTGTCCAGCAGAGTCCGTACTACTTCAACATTGCCCTGTGCAGATGCTATGCTCAGAACTGTTCTACCTTCACTATCAATGCTATCAACAGCTGCACCCCAAAATAAGAGAGTATTTACAACTGAAGCGTGGCCCATGGAGGCTGCTGCCAGAAGCGGTGTACGACCGTTGTTGTCTGTGTGATCAACATCAGCTCCTCCTTCTAGAAGCAGATCAACAACGTCCACGTGTCCTTCATAAGCAGCCACCAGCAGTGGGGTCATGCCATCTTTGTCACAGTGGTCAACCTCGGCCCCACGGTCGATAAGCAGGCTGACCACCGAGGCGTGTCCCTTGCTGGCCGGCACACAGAGTGCGGCGACAGACAGAGCCGTTCTTCCATCCACGTCCTCGTGGTTCACCTCTGCACCGTGATCCAGCAGGTGCTCCACAATCTCTTTGTGCCCCATGTAGGCAGCCGCAATCAACGCCGTTCTGCCCTCGTTGTCAGCTTTATTAACTTCAGCGCCGTGTTGAAGCAGATTCAGCACAATATCTTCATGTCCCCCCCATGCCGCTGCTCTCAGTGCCGTTCGACTGTCAGCATCTGCACAGTCCACTTTGACTCCCGCATAAAGGAGCGCAGAGACCACCTCTGTGTGCCCTCCCCACGCTGCAGACCGCAGCGCCGTCCAGCCGTCGTGATCCGTGTGATTGACGTTAGCCCCGCATCCGATCAGGCAATTGACAACCTTGGTGTGTCCCTGACGAGAAGCCAAGGTAAGTGCTGTTTGACCATGAGTATCTTCTATCTCTAAATCTGCTCCCCTCGAGACCAGCAGGTTGACGACATCGAGGTTGCCGCTGTATGCTGCATTGGCCAAGAGCGTTCTCCCATTGGAATCGCACTGGTTTACTGACGCTCCGTTGTCTAACAAGGTGCGAATGGAGTCCTCTCTCTCCAGAGCCTGCCGGACGATGCAAGACGTGCGGTCATCTTCGCTGTTGACGTGAGCACCAGCTTTTACCAGCAGCTGTAATACTTCTTGTTCTTTAGGAATTAAGGTTGACAGGGAGTCTTTGACAGGTGTGCCATTCCATATCATCCATAAGGCCAGCTCTGAGGTCTCTAACTGTAAATTTGAATTAATCAGATGCAATGCAAACTCTTGAGCTTCTAATGGTGTTAAATCCTTTGCTCGGCAGGTGTAGCTCATTGCCAGCATCCTGTGGCCCTCTGCTGCATTACACAAGTATTTCTGTGTACAGTGCTTTACATCCAGCAACCATTCTGCAAAACTGTAATGGAACAAGATTTTTGTATTTCCAAGGCCATCGATAAGGACTTTTGACAGGACATCCAATTTGCGTTGGAAGTCTTCCATCGTCAGCGTCATGTTTTTGGTCCACACTGCATGATACAACTCCGTGGTGGTTAAGGGTCTACAGGCTGCAAGAATTACATTAAGAATGGGCTGGACCTTCGCAAACTGTTTTCTCACAAAAAGTCTCTGGCAGAGCCAAAGGTAGAGGCCGTTTAATGTTCCTGGAATATCACGGATCTCTCGCAACATAATAAAATTCTCCACAACTCCATCTAGGACACGTTCCAGATACAAAAAGCAACCACTGCTTTTGATGTGAAGCTGATTCAGCATCTCTGCTGTTTCTTTTGTGAGATGTTGTCTCAGGGCTTCTTCCTGGTCTAAACGATGCAGAATATATTGCTGCACATCTTTCACAATATAAGCCTTTCGAAGGTCATCCAGACTTATTTTTCGAAAACCTATAAGGAGGGAAGAAAGTTATAATTACTTCTGATCCAGTTCTGCTTAACTCAGTGTTAAAAAAAAGTAAATAAAAGACTGGGTGGGGAACACCCACAATACGATATTCTCCCTGTAAACATTGTGAATGTAAAATAGTAATAACAGGAGAAAACTTTGATAATAGATGCATTTTGATCATCATCTACTATTAGAAGAAATATGTGCTATTAACACAGAAAATACCAAAAATCACTTTGAATTAGGCACCGCGTGTCTACCTTGGACAATACTAAATACCTAAGCAAAACCATCAGAACTACAACCAAAATAAAATTATTAAGTATTATTATACTATTAAAGGAATAATCCCTTCTCCGATGTGGTTAACACTGGAATTCCAAACAATTTTCAGTTATTTATATTAAGAAAATTATTATATTAATTTAATTACAGAAGAGGTTATTCACACCTGCTGTGTATGCATGATGAAATATATATAAAACACTAACCTGACCCCCACAGTTTCTTTTAAAAGCTGTTATGATATAGAAGAGACACTCCAAAATAGTTTTAAATATCTTTAGATCACTGTGCACCAAAAATTACCTACTTTTTTCAAGTGAGGACTAAGTTTTAGATAAACACCCTGGTTCTTTGGTAGGTGACTCATTGTATAAGGAAACAGGTTTTCTCATAGTTGTATGATCTCATTGTTTTTCCAACTTGTTTACTCTTCAGAGGAAAAAGGGAAATTATTTCATATGTGCAGACTGTGCCCATTCCCTCCCCTCTCGAAGCAAAGGACACTATTCTTAGAAGCACGTGCAAAGAATTCCCTACGGCCACCTCAGCAGCCGTAAGACTCTCGGGAATGAGGTGGAATAAAGACATAGTTTCACGGATACACGGCTATCTCTGCCGCTTCAAACATTTGCTTTGGTAGGGCCAAGGAAAGCATTTGATGAAGACCTACCCTATAGGGACACATTACAGTGTTTGAACACTGCTTTTCCCGAAGCCATGGGAAAACCACAGAGGTCACAGACACAGCAGCTTCGACAACTGTGTTTCAGGCCAGAACTGTACCTCACTCCTCCAGGGACAGGCTGTAATCCCATCCTCCAGAGCACACTGCACACATTTCCTTACAGGCAGCTCAGCTAGTCAGGGAAAAAACCCAACTTTGCTTTTCCAACCAAAGCAGTTACTGAACTTCTAAATAATTTAGAAGGAAAAGCAACCATAGATCAATGTATTCAATTCAATTTTGGCCCTATCTCCCTGGAACAAATAATTTTAAGTGAGTTTCTGAAGAACGTTGCTTCTAAGTCTATAGTTTTATTGTATTTGAACACTCTGTGGATCAAACTGCTCAGTCTGGGAGCTTGTTCTGACAGCAAATTCAGGCTGATAACAGAGCTGTGTTTTTTGTTTCCCAGTGGCTTCAACAGAAGTTCTGAATGTCCCATTAAGCTCACTTTGTTAATTGTTTAGTCTACATGAGCATTGTACAAACACAACAGATCAGAACTGAGAGGCAAGCTATGGAAGTGTTACTAAAATATTTCTGCTTCCCTTATTAATTAAGGAAGCATTACAAACGGAACAGGGCTAAACCAATAGAATACGTAAAATAAAATCATGCTTCTCTCCACTGGAGAGGATTTGCACAGTCAGTTCAGAGGTTAAGACTACACAAATAAGATTGACTACTTGAAGATTTGTGAGTAAGAAGGCCAGGAGAAAGAAAATAATTATTTTTTGGGGGGGGATATTTGTTCCAGAGGCTCTTTTTTTTTCCTGGCTCTCAGAAGAATCATCTTTATCCACCATCATTTGCCACAAATTCGAGTAACGTCCTAACCTGACCTGCAGAATGGGATAATTCATCTATTTACTATGTATTTTATTAAAATATTCTGTATGTAACTTTGTAAAGCCCTTAATTCTTGCACATAACCCAAATAAAAAACTTTGCTGAGTAATAACAGACAGTGCCCTGCAACTCTGCAGATCCCAAGCTTTCACTTGAAGTGAAAGACTGTTTCTAGGTCAGGATCCTTCAGAAGATACACAAGTGAAAAAATAACACTAAAAACAGGGCATTGCTTGGTGCATGGATTCACAGTCACGTGCAGACACAGAGCTGTAATTAGAGACAAGTGTCCCTTTGCTTGGCTCATGTGCACAGGGAAAAGCTCTGTTTTGCTCTATTTGGAGCAAATACACAACCCTGTTCACTCACCTTCCTTTGAACTGCTCTGCTTCTCCCAGTACTGATTTGAACCTGTCACTTGGCTAAATGAGGACAGGCAGAGAGCTCTGCAAACTCATTCTCTATGTGTTTAGTCACAAGTGACCCTGCTCACAAAATCTCACACTAATCCTTTGACCACATCCTTCCTTCTACTATATACCTGCAATGTAAGCTATTTCTATTTTTACATTACTCAAGTGTTTTTTCAGTAGTTTCATTTCACAATAACGAGAAAACCCCCTGATGGACTCGCACAACAGCAATCCTGGGATTTCAGCTGATGTTCAGCGTTGCCTGACTAATGACTACACTTCACCTCTCCTGACTCCCAGCCTTCCCAGGAAAACTTGCAGAGTGATAACTGTTTAAGTGCCTCAGTCCCTGTACATGTGCTTCAAAAGCAAAAGACTCTTTCTTATCTTGCAAGTGTTCTTTGGAAAAGCAATTTTCATTTTGCTTCCCAAAATGGGTAGGAAAATAAAATCATTTCGGATGTGATATAAAAACCCAAGCCCTCCAAATAAAACAAGTGAAAAAGGAAGGGTTTGTGTGTTTGGGGTTTTTTTCCCTTTAAATAAGGTTGCATTATTGCCCAGAGAAATTATGGATGCTCCATTCCTGGAAGACCTTAAGGCCAGGTTGGATGAGGCCCTGAGCAACCTGGTCTAGTGCAAGGTGTCTCTGACAATGGTGGGGGGGTTGGAACTAGAGGATCATTAAGGTCTCTTCCAAACCAGTCTAGGATCCTCTGATTACTTTGTTCCATATTAGGGCTAAAAATATCACCCTGATCTGTACTTACCTGAGACACACGAAATATCAAAGCACTTCAGACAGGTAAAAAAATTTCAGAAGACTTCAGAACAGTTTTAAAATTATTTGAGTGGCTGTATGTTCATGGAAGCTAACAATTGCTTGGTTTTTTTTTTTCTGCAATATTTCCATGTATTCCTTGTAAGTGAGATCCTATATTTTCTATCTCAAAATAAGTCTGGATACCAAGAAGCACAGTACACTCACACAGGCCTTCACACATTCCAGGGATGAAACGCACTTTAAGGGCTGGGATTAACAAACTGCCATTGTAACAGACTTTTGGACAGAAATAGGTTGTTAATTTTGACCACTGCACCATGTCATACTATAATAAGCGAATAATTCAAAAAAGGCCTCACAGATAGAACCATAGTTTTTTGAAGTCTTAAATTCTTGTTGCTAGCTTGAAGAAGGAAGACAAAGCCTTGGTTTTTTTGCCCCAAATATCTATCTAACTGAGGTCATTTTACATTTCCAAACAAAGATCCTGCAAACTTGCTTTTCAACCCTGCCCCATACAATAAGTCACTTTCATGGAAAAGAAGCACCAAAACATTAAGAGAAAGCTCATTTTGTTTCAGAAGCATTCCCATGAACTACTTCAGCTCAGCAAAACAGGAGTTGCAGTAGACAGAACCTGCAGTCCCACGACCCTGCTTTTTGCGTTGTTAAAATTTTTCATACAACACATCACTTTCAAACCAACAACAGCTCCAATATGGATTGTCCTGATTTATTACATTTCTGGCAGTTCTGTAAACAAATCAGTTCCAAATGTACTTCTTGGCAAGATCTAGGGTCATTCAAAGCGGGAGAAAAAAAGTATCTTGGCTATAAATACTTTTACAGTATGTCAACTTTCTCAGACTTTAATAATAAAAAATAAGCTATTAACTAGCAAGTTCCAGGAAATGCTTAAAAAATCCTTCTACTTCCATATCTTTAGATGAATTTACATAAGTAAATTACAAAAGTTTTAAACACATTTTAATATATTTAACTGAATGGTTAACTTTAGAGTAATCTAAATGATTACAAACATGACAATGATTTGGCATTAATAATTTACACTGCTGATCTGTCATATAATAAATCAGGTATTTTTGTGGCCATTTATGCACACCTGCTCAAAAAGAATAACTTATCCAGCAGAGTAAAATGCACCTGATAATTCAAGCAGCACATTTGGTTTTTAGTGCATTTGCAGTATATTGTGCATTACAAATATCACTGCATCTACTGCAGGTGCTACAAGACATTGAGGCTGAAATCTGCTGCTCTCACTGGTCCGTGTCATTGCACAGAAGTTTATTTAATTAGATTTACAGGTAACAGTTCATTTAAAACAATTTAGTCTTCCCTCTTTAATTACAAGGCGATTAAGTTCCAAATTCACACACAGTTTTTTACTAGGAAATATGAAATTCCCTAGTACAGTGCTTTCAAAGCAGTAATGACAAGAAAGGAAACAATAATTAAAAGTTCTCTGTTGATTTCCCAAGCCTTCTGAACATTTGTCCTTTCCAAAACCTGAACCAAAGCAACAAATAAAGTTTTTCAAAGCTTTAGTACTTTAAAAGTAAATTTTAAAACTACAGAAATACATAAAATTTATCTTTTAAAGTCAAAATCCAACTCCCATAAAGTCTTTAAAGTAACATGAGGTCATCCAAACAAATTCCAAACTACAATGAAAAATTAGAGGACAACTTAGATTCTTCATTCTTAAAGCAATATCTCCTGTAGTGGTCTCATGCCATTTCTTTTCTGGAATGGCAGCTAATCAGAAAGGCTCAGATCCAAATCAGGCAACTGCTTCAATTTGGGTATTCAGCAATATGACTTCCTGAGTGGCTTTAATCACCAAACAGTGAGTTTTTTTGGGTGCAGAGTAGCTGGGTTGTGATTTTTTACTGTATTTCTCTAAAGTATTGCTTATATTTTAGCATTGGAAACAGTATAAGAAAATCAACCCTCCACATCTATTCAGACCAGAACCAGTAAATAGCAGAGATATGAGAAAGACATGCTCCCAATATTTCTAATAATGAATTTGGATAAATATCAGCTCTTAAAAATATCTGGCTGAAACTCAATGGCAGAAAAAAAGAAGAGCGAAAAATGAATGATGTTGTCTAGTTTTGCCTATGGACAAGTGGGTGAATGGATCTTAAGTCACCTCTGAGTCTAAACCAAACCCTTTCACCTCCACTTTTGATTCTTTTTATTGGAGTTTTCAGTATCTTTCTGATATTTAACACTAACTTAATGAAAACTATGGATCCCTGAGATGTGACATCTGCAGGTGTTGTACCTCACTGGTGCATTCATGCCTCATGCACGAGAAGGAATTCTTTGGAAGAATGTCAGTGTTTAATTGAGGGGTATAATCAAGCCAGATGCCACAGATACTTGATTTATGTGTGCAGCAAAAAAGAAGAAATTAAGTAAATGCCTATTGAAAAAAGCCTCTTTGACCCAATAAATAAGAGTATTTGTACATAAGCACTTTCGTCTATTTAATTTTGCGCTGTTGATGAGGAATTATCTGCTCTTCACTCACACTTATCTAAATCAAATTGCCTGATTTTAAAATGCCTCAAGTTTTTCAACTACTACCACGGACATTTAAGAAAGGAAATAGGTTTTGTAAGAGTGACTCCTATGCCTTCAAGATTTAGTCTCATTTTAGGAGAAGCATTTTAATGAGCTCATTAGCTGAAGCTTAAAAAAAAAATGGATGTTCTGTGCCACTTTTAAGTTGGAAAGACTGTGTTTAATGTAGCTGCTTAACTGTCCATGCTTGTAGCCAAATGATAACAAATAATGATGTGGGAGACCCTGTGGATAACTATGGGTGCAAGACAGAATTGTTAAATTTGGGGGGGAAGTCATTACGAAAACCAAACAGGTATGATGTGGGAGTGACAGTGCACATGCAAGAGAAGGCCATGCATTATCTGTTCCCCTCCTTTTTTTACTCAGTTGGCTGGCTTTTTGCTCTCTGTGGAGGGTGACCACAGACTCATGCAGGCATCATTTTACATTTGGTTCATATTTTTGAGGCCGTCTCTGCAATCACAAGAGGCAAAACCATTTTTTTCTCCTTTTTTTTTTTTTTATTTTTTAAATTAATGAAAGCTGAGAATCTCTGTAAGGGGAAAAAAATCTGTAGCACATTGTGCTACTACAGAATCTGGGAATACAGAAGGGCCCAGAGCACAAGCTGCAGCAGAGTCAGCACAACTATTCAATTTTCATAAATAAGTCACCAACAGAAGTGAAAGAATAAAGAGGATCAGACTAAATTACCCTGCTCCTTTTCTCATTCTTAGACTGTTAGGGATTATTCACCATTAGGATGAGGGTGGATGAGAAAAGCTTGACTCTCTCTTCCACGTCATGGCTATTTTTGGCTCAGGAGATACTTGCAGAACTCTCATCTGTATTGGACACCCAAAAAAGAGCATCACAGGACAAGGTCACTGCAGCAATCCAGTCATCGATAACACTTTGCTAAAATGAGAGCTAAACCTATTTGTCAGAGAGATTTGGAGGAAGTTTTCACTGCATGAAAATTTTAAGTGAAAACAGATATAATCTTATTGCAATCAGGTTAATATTGGTTAAGATATATTTCATATTATACTCCAAAACTTTTTTTAGCAGAAAAAGCTACAGATGGGGCACATTTTCCTAAAACAATCCTAAAAGGGTTCCAATCTATCTTACTAAGTTACAGTGAAGCTGATTTTTTGTTTTTTGTTCCAAATACTTATTGTTGATCTTCAATTCTGCCTGCCCACCAACTAAATATAAATAGTTTTAAAAATTGGCTCAGCTAAAAGTAAACATTCAAATACCACAAAGGAGGAGAAGAGTTTGCCCCAGCAGAAACTTTAATGTCAGTGAATCCTTTTCAGGCTAGAACCAGAGAAGAAATCCATGTTATCTCCAGTTTTACAACACGAAGTTGCAACATTTCTGAAGTTAACAGGAGCTTCAGCAATGCTCCTCATACCGACCATACCTTTTGCAAACTTGAGTATTGGCTATTAACAGGAAAATCATCCAACAGTGTATTAAATGGGCAGCCATCACATTGGCTGTAATGTCCCGTTTTTCTTTCACAGCGGCTAAACCACCACTTCTTCCGGATAGACCCTAAAACTCCTTCTCAATTTGTATCCAATTCTTTCTTTGCTATACCTTTTCACAGTGAAGATGGGATTATAGTATCATACATCAACTTCCTTTATGCTATTCATCAACTCATGCTCTGTGGAAATGAGAAATTAACTCACTGAAATCAAATTTATTTTAAAGGCATATCCATTAGTTCTGCTGATTTTTCCTGTTAGGAATTCCATCCGGAAATACACTTAGAAAACAACAGCAATTTTTTAGGACTAGTCAGAAACACTATATGATTCAGTGGAAAGGAAACAGAGCTGCTGTGAAGAAAGTTTTGTCTGTTTTTTTGGCAATGACAACATATCTAATCAGCCAAACTTTGACAAAACTATTCTCATATGAATGTCCAAAGTGAAGCTACCCCAAAGTTTCTTTTAGTTCTCGCATACTCCCAAATACCAGTCTTCATGTCTGTTGCTGATTAATACAGTACTTCATTCCAAAATGCAATTATCCCATTGACCTTTTGCCACTGTCAAATGAGCAAGCCTATGGGTCTAAGTTCTATAATCACATTTTTGTCCTAATTGTGTCCTTAATACACACAGGCTTTATACATAGGCTTGGAATCCAGTCTAGATATTGCCTTTTATTAAATTTCAGAGAACTTCCAGTAACAATGTCATTATAGTGAAGAAATGTTCTCATGACACGGCAAAGCCTGGATGAAGAAGCTGTAAAGAATTTTTTTACTGTGCAACCTCTGCCAAAAGCACGCACCAAGAATCCACATCTACACTATTCCTCTCTCCAATTTCACCTTCTTACTCACTTCCTGCAAATATGGGGAGAGGTTTTAATGGGAGATTAAAGAAAAACCTTTTGAGGCTGTAAGGCATGGGTGTATGCAGCCGAAATACTTCTGTACTTACACATCACCTCGCTGTTTCAAAGCCTCATAAAAACAAGTAAAGTGAGAGGAAAACCCAAAGCAGCCCTGTTCTCGGCAGGTGCATTGCAAAGACATAATTTAACTCCAAAATATTTGTGTGATTTAAGCTATCTGTAGTCCTTGGTAAAGTGGGATGTGTGTTTTTTAGAACTGGCATTGTTGTTTTTTGTCATTTTTTAGAACTAAGCATGCAACCATCACACCCAGGGTCTGGTAAATACGACGTCCTAGTTATGGTACCAAACACTTCCTATGCTCTGCACTCACCTGTAAACATTTTTGTAACAGCTTTACTCTGCTTGCGGGCAGAGCACAGGAGGAGCAGCCAGGGAGGGAAGAACTCGAAGTGGCTTGCTAAAATCTCTGCAATTGTTCCAGATAAACTTGTGGAAGTCTGTTCACCCTCGGAAACGTTACATCCCTCATCAACCGAATCCACGAGTATGAAGAGGCTCTGCTGAGGGGGCTTCATTCCCAGGAGAGGGAGTAGAATGCACCTGTGAGAAACAGCAAACAAAAATCGGTATTCTAAACACATTTAACAATATAGTTATTCACGGTGAAGCTGTGATCAACTTAAAATGCAAAACTAAGTAGTTACCATGGAAAATACTGAAGTAGACTGAACTAACAGAAATACTTTGAACAGGTAGCGATGTAATTCTTGTTTGGGCAACATTACTTTTTCACAAATTTATAATTTATAACAATACTTTAAAACTACGCCACGGTGTTCAAGGCTAATCAGAAGACTTGGAAAAACGTTGCTTCACTAAGAAAGAATCTACTTGGCTTAAAGTTTAATAATTTCACTGCTGTTGTCTCTGCCACAGCTGTTGTCATTGCTTATCCCAAACTAATAGTGAACAACAGTCCGTCACGAAACAAAAGTCTACAATACATGTAAAATACTAAAGCTCAAAGAGTTCAAGTCTGAATGAATAAAATGTTTACAAAGAACAGAATTTCTGCCATACCTTCACAAATAAAATGCAAATTAGTAGCAGACTCAGGCATTTGGTAGTGACTTTGATGTATTAGCTTTTATTTATATTGAAGTTGCCAAGCTTCTATTACTGAAAAAGGACTATCTGCATCCTTGGGATGCTGGAGCTCTAACACCACATCTGATTGTGTGGCTAAAAATTTCAAATTTGCACCTACTGTTGCTCTCCTTAAGAGTGTTTCTAAAATAATATCTAACTCTGCATTTACATGTATCTTTAAATAGCTACTACATAACCATCATGCATCTATTCAGTATTTCCATGCTACACTACTATTTTCAAGGAAAATTCATAGTGATTTAGGCCTGTAAGTTTCACTGACTAAATTATCTTTAAATACATTTGGCAAGCAAATTTTGACTTTATAGTACAAAGATTTGGAAAATGAAATGAGGTGACAAAAATACATATCTAACAGTTTACTCTCCTGTGTAGATTTGCTATGTGCACATGTCCAGAAGGCACACACATTGTACTTTTTGTTTTACTCAAGTCCATAAGAATCTTTTTTCATTTGTTTTACTGAACAAATTTATCTTCAGAAGACTTTGGTCAACACATTGTCACCTACCAAGCATTCAAATGGGTATACAGGCAAATCTTGCCTGTTAATGGAAGAACACAACCCATTTCAGAAACGATTCCTAAGCCCTGTTAGGGGAAGCTTTGTTATTTTCTGGTTTTCTGACTGAGAAAATGCAAAATAGAAACAGGGGTGCACCCTTCACATCTGACAGCAATAGCCGAGCAGATTAGAGAGAAATGTCCTCAAAGGTATGAAAAGGAAGTACAAAATTCTTGTGTTCTGAAAGCACTCAGCATTAGATGGATTTTAAAATCCTATTGCATCCCCTCCCCCCCTTTTTTTTTCAGAAGCAGAAGACTACTGAGAATTCTTTTGGTATTTCCCCAGGTAGGTATTCTTTCAGAAGATGTCAGAAGTACAACTAAAATCACTGTTCACTAAGCTGGGAAGTTAAGCAGCTACCGATTTACAGAACAGGAAATTAAAGTAGCCATAAGGTTAAAATTACTCTCCTAAGTGATGCCAATCCCACAATGAAAGGAGGCAGTTGGAAATGACCACATTTTCCACCCTTCCCCCACCCCAATTCTGCCTTGTCCTCTCAGCTATTTATGTCAAGCCATTTTCCCAGTAACATTTGTTTTTCTATCAAAATTAATTTTCTTCTCACATAGTTCCCTACATAAAATTACTTTTCCAGAATGTATTCATTCCAGAATGAATGTTACTATGATATGAAGAAATGGTATCTTGAAATCTCACTTAAAATCTGTGTGACCCTCACAAAATGCCTATAAAGTATCTTAGGAGCATCTGAAAACATTCTTGTGTCAGTATTTACCTGTTGGGAACATCACTGAGAAAAGGTAACTGATGTTTGGGAAGGAGTCTCAAATCACCCTGCTGAATTCCTGCAGTCCATAGCAGTGGGATGTCAAGAGTCAAATCAAAAGGCTCACCCTGCCTCTAAACAAGGTTGGAAGCAGATTTCTAAGGAATAATGTAAGCACTGGGCAAGCACGAAACCACATCTTCCCAGCACTCTCAGCAATCAGTGCTTCCAGGGAGTTTCTGAGCCAGAGATTCAGTTTTTGCATTTAGCATCCCTTAACTGACCACACTTCCAAGGTTTGTCCAAGTCTTCTATGAACTGATTTAAGACTCCGGCGCCCACAACATCCTGCAGCTTAGCTACACACTGCATGAAGTAACACTCCCTTTTGCAATTTAAAGCCCCAAAAGTCCTCGTTTCATTTGATATCCTTCAGCTTCTGTACTAAAAGGGCAGTGAGCAGTAATGTCATATTCCCCCTCTCTATGACATTTGTACCACAGCCTCTCTGAGTTGTTTCTTTCCAGGCAGAAGAGTCTTAGGATATGGATGGTGCTCCATAAAATGCTGTTGCACTGGCTGTTGCACTGACCCTTGTCTCCCCGTGCTTTGCTTTTTTTCATTTCGTAATATATTTCTGAATCTTAATATAATTTAAATTCCACTATGAAAAATATATGCATATATATATATATTTTCACATAAGAAATGAGGCACAACGACTTTTCCCAGTTTATAGCAATATTAATAAACGTGTGACATTGACAAGACACTGATTGGACTTTCTCTTTAAGTGCCTTTTGAAACTGTTGGATAAACGTGTGTTCTTCCTAGACACTTCATATCACAAGTTCAGAGTGGATGCCAAGGAACATAATAAGTGAAACTTTTCAGTAAGTGCTGTGCTAATTTGCCAGAAGTCACATTATGTGACAGCCAGGAGATCAGGCCTGACAGCCCAAGGTTATGAAAAGCAGGTCCTGCTTGACCAACCTGATATCCTTCTGTGACAGGGTGACCCGCTTAGAGGATGAGGGAAAGTCTGTGGGTGTTGCTTATCCACACTTCAGTAAAGCCTCTGCCACTGTTTCCCACATCATTCTCCTGGAGCAACTGGCTGGATGGTCAAGTCCAAAGAGATGTGGTGAATGGAGTTAAACCAGCTGGTGGGCAGGTATAAATGGTGTTCCCCCAGGCTCAGTACTGGGGCCAGTCCTGTTTAGTATCTTCACTGATGATCTGGACGAGAGCACCGAGGGCACCCTCAGTCAGTCAGCCTCTTCTCCCAAGATATGTTTTAGTGATGGACTTGGCAGTGCTGAGTTAACAGCTGGACTCTGTGATCTCAAAGGCCTTTTCCAACCCTAAAAAATTCTATGATTCTTTGCTTACCCCTATAACCTGACTTAGTAATTCCACTCCCCTATTTCTGGCTTACATAGGAAAATAATATAAATCAACACGGAATTAACAATGTCTTAAAGTACTTCCCTCAAGGGTGATTCATCTACAGATTGTTGTAACAGATTGCTTAATGTGCAGAGTGCCTCTCAAAGGATTAGAAGTTGATTTTCTTTACCTTCTGAAAGGGTAACAGCTTTATCTTTATAACTTTTATATCCAATACAGATATAAAAGTGGTTATCGTTAAAAACAACAAAATTAACTAGTCAGTAAAAATACAAAATCTCCAGAGAAAACAGCACAATTAGGTATTTTAAATGATGGAATTCATTTTAGTGGCAATATAATGACTTACTTATGCAGAGCAAAGATGTTTTACATGCTCTGCAGCAAATAAGAATTCCTCAGAACAATGAGCCATCCCACAGAATTCTTCAGGATTGCTACTGAGTTGACTGAACCCATGCAAACATGATTTTCCACACATGGAAGGAATATACACAGGCTATGCTGCAGTTCTGCTTGAGATTTTTAGACTGGATCCACACAAACACGAAGATACAACAGAAAAAAGTAGAAAGATAGCAGTGCTGTCCACAAAGGCTGAAAAGAGCCTCAGTGGAATGCACATACTTGCTTTTAAAAGGAAAAAAGAAAGAAAGAAAAAAGCAAACACATACATGCCAAATAGCAATTAACGAGTGGCTCTAGGAGCAAAAGAAATTATAAATCCTAGTTTCTCATGAATGCGTTCCTCATATTTGGCTGCCACTGGAGTATAGGAAATTTGGTTATGCCCCCACTTGAACTGTCTGATGGTTGACAGAGGGTGAACATAGCTTATCCCTAAAAGGGCTTCCTTTTCTCTACCCAGCTGCTGGCATTTACTGCTGACAAACACACAGAACAAATGTTCAAAACTTATCTCCTAAGCAGGCAACAAGCAGCAAGGGAAAAAAATTAAAGAAAAACATAATCAATCCCCAATTTGTCAAACTCCAAGTGCTGCTACTTTTAGGAAAACATGAAATACTTCAAATTTCATGATGGAAATTACTTATTTGGAAATCTGCTTTGCTGCTACTCCTGAGCTCTTATGTTTCTTTTTCTAATCAGTGTAACAATGCTTTAACAAACTGCCTTTTGAGTCACCTTCTTGCCACTAGGTTATAGTTCAGGACTTGTATTCCACTTACAGCTGCCAATGGCAAGAACCACCATTCCAGAGGTCTGGACTGGGAATTTACAAACGCTGCTCTTTCCAAAGAAAGTTTGTAAAGAAGCGGACAACATCATTATTCCACACAGTCTCCTGCTTTTTCACAAGTGCTTCTACACCAGATTCCTTGAGGAAATTCACCAGCTATTTGTCATATTTGTAATAACCTCTTTCCCCTCTTCCTTCTGTAATTAGTAAGGAAGTTAACATTTCCTCCTCATTTTAAACTAGGAGTGGCCTCCAAACATTTTTCTTCGGAGGAAATAATCTCTGTAAACTTCAGCTAGGGAAGCAGCTTCAGGATTAATTCTGGAAGTGGGCACACCCCCTGCATTCCCTCCAAAGCTGGAATGTGACACTGATTTTACATCTCTCACTGGAAATGCTGCATGTTAAAAGACACCACTACAGGACGTGAACACAGAAAAAGCAAGTTAAACATCTCAAACTGATTTTTAAAAATGATGCTAAATGCTTCAAGTGGTTTTACTGCTGTCAGGTAAGGTTGTCCTTAAGCTTGACTTTAGCTCATCTGCTTCTTTCTGTTTTGGGGAGTTCTAAAATGTTAAAAATTGGCATTCTCCTGTTTGAGTTCACCAGCACCTCTCTGCCAAGATGCCCCTAGACCATATCTTACCCAAAGACTATTTGCATTTCAAAGAGGAAAGCAATATTCAGGTGAGACAGTTCACATGTAATATTTACAATTAAGTTAATATTAACACCACTATTCTGAGTCACAAGAAACAGTAGCAGGTGATCACACGGAATAACAGAAAACAGCTGCAAACTCCATGAGGACTCTAATTCCTTGAAACTGAAGCAATTCCTTTAGGACTGTAAACATATGCTGAAAAAAAATGTATTTGTAAGACCTACATTTGGTGACTACCAGCAAATGTACTACCACCCACTGCTATCAGCAATCAAAGTTACACTGGGTTTTACCTGATTATTATATTTGCAAAAATTTGCCAAAAACCCCTCATAAAACGTTCACCTTATGTGACACAGACAACAAAGTGCTGTCCTCCATATGAGATGTAGATACCTGGTAGAGTTTACAAGGAAACTGCTCATTTGATCTAAAGAATTATTGAAGATTAAATGGAGAAGTATACCTATATATATCGGATGGATATCTTTGTATGCATATATATTTATACATAGAGAGTTTAACTACCTCTAGTGTTTAAAAAAAATAGACAATTCTTCAGACACTTGTCTCAATCTTCAGAAAAGCAAACAAGCATCTTCCTTCTTACAAGTGCTTTACAACACGATATATCACAGCCCTTTACCATGTAATTTTTAAGATACTTATTTCCCTTTAAATTGTATCTGAAAATAGAGAAAACAAAGTATATGGTGAGACTGTAAATAAGCCATGTTGTAGTAGTTTTTGCCAGCAACATAAGATGCAGAGGGATTTTTGCCTAAAAATCACACACTGAGACCTAACAAAGATCCTAACCACTAAGAGGAAACCTGATGCTGCCTCTTCCAGCTCTAAATCAGGTGTAGCAGAAGCTTCCCCAGCCCACTGCTGGGGGGACAGGCAGGGAAGCAGGAGACTCTCTAGGGCAGTGAAGAGCTGGAGGTGCTGCATGACAGGGAAAGGGAAAGGAATTGTTAAACAGGCTCTACTGAGGGGAGCTCAGGCCATTACAGGATACTTGAGGACAGAGACGCCCAAGGGCACAAATCTATACCCAACAGGGTTTTCACTACTTCCACTGTTCATGGAATAAACTTAAAAACTTTAAAATGCCTAAGAATAGAAAACAAAAATGCAAAACTCGAGATTTTTAAAAATCATCCGTATTTGAAAAACTCTAACAAGTGAGAACAAATACACCACCTTCCTCTTCATGAGTTTAGAGACACATATTCATTTGTATATTGTAATAATCCACGGGCTGGTTAGCAGGGAGTATAATCCATTAAAGCTGTCTGTCCACACCACCCCCAGTTCCCAATTTGCATTTAAAAGCATGGAGCCAGTGAAGATAAAGCTGTTAAAGACTGTAGAAGCTTCAGGAAAGACAGACTTAGACTAATAGCTGCATTTTTCTCTTTTGTTTTCCAAACTGCATACGGGGCACAGGTCGCAATAAAAGATGAAAAGGTAAATTTAACTTCTAATAAAATTGACAATTCCTGTTATTCAGCTATGAAATATTACCCTCTTTCAGCAGCTGTATTCACACAGAAAGAAAAACCAGAGCATCTTTACAAATTGTTTATAGCACTGCTTGTAGAGGAGTGAGTTTTATTTTGTCCTATGACAAGGCATTTACGTCTTATGGATGACTTACAGTAAACAGTTTGTTTACCTGCCTTATAACGCATTCTGGCTAATGATTAAAAGGGAAACTAATTATCAAGTCCAAGAGTTGCTTTCTGTACAGTATCGCCCCTATTCTCGGCACTATATACATTTGTAACACAGGCCTTTGCTTCTTACTAATCGCCCAGCTGCTCAGACTGGTAATAACATCCTAAGAAACACCACAGAGGACCTTTAACTAACTGGGAATATTTAAGAAATACAAGGGCTGTGAAGCACAGAACCATTTTACACTTAGAAAAGCTGCGAAACAGAACATAAGGCAAAAGTGAAGTAACGCAGTTTGATGTGTGCACACCTGTGTGTACACACCAGATCTGATCAGGTTATTGAGGGGCTTGTTCTGTAATTTTTCAAAATGATAAAGTGTATTGCAACTGATTATGATTTTCTGACAAAGTGCAATATTGGAATTAAGACACACTCATGGGCTACAGTGTAATGTAAATTATTGTTTCTAGTAAATTATTTATTTGCAGGTTGCAAAGGACAACAAATTGGCTCTAACAATTCTACCCAACCACACTTAATCTTATGAAGGATGAGGCAGAAAGCAGAAAGAAAAGAAAAGCCCACCCTGAGAATCACCTATTGGGAAAGGTGAAGTACACAGATGTAAATCAAGGGTCTGGCCTTTTCAGAAGCGGTGAATTAGAAACAGCAGGCAAGTCTTGTGCAACTCAATACCTGATTTTGCAATGTCTTGTAGCAACCTGGATTTTATCTGCAATTGTAAGGCAGACTTGTAGCCCCACCAGGAAAGCACAAAAGCCACCTCCAGGGCATCAGGCCAGACAAAAGCAGAGTTTATCGCCGAACCAGAGCCACTGGTCACACAGAAACAGGCCATACTGGACCCTGTGTATTGATTAGAGACCTCCTACAGTCTCATACAAATACGTCAGTGATTTCTGGCTATAAAGCACTGCCCGCAGATCTACTGGCGAGATTTACTTGAAACCTCAGAAAACAGAAGCCTTAAGAGCAAATATTTTGGTGTAACAGTTGGACTGCCCAGAACAGTTTGCAAACAACTTGGCTATTATAAAGGATGGACTACTGTGGCTGAAAACCATTCACAACTGCTACCATGACCAGGTCGACTGACTACCTTTTAAACAGAACATACTTGCTAAACATACTAAACAAACATATGTGCTAACATATACAATATGTTCTAAACTACTCCAAGTCTAACATACAAAATTCTGTGTTCCCAAAGGCGAAGAGGAGGAGAGCACAGGAGACAATACAAACATTTTTGCCAATCACGTAATATAAAAAAGCAATGTATTCTACACAAACTCTCACAGGTCTGTTTTACAGTGATGGAGAGGTCACCTAGTCCACTTCCCCGCCTACACCTAGATTGGCTCTACATCTGTCATCCCTGAGAGATACAAGTCCAGGCATTCATAAAGACTTCCACTGATCAATAGTGTTTCCCTAAGCAATCCATTCCAGCGCTTCAATATGCTTGTAACTGGGAAGTTTCCCAATTTTACGTGTTTTCCTGCAATTCAAACTTGTACTTCTTGCCCTATAACTTGTCCCACGGGTAACACAAGGGTCATTACAAGGAAGCCTGTAGTATCCAAAATTTATAACCATTTCCCTCCACTCAGTCAGCTGATGGCATTAAGGAACAGCCTGAGAAAAGACAGACCTCTGTGAAACCACCACTTCTGTGTCAGTTTGAAAGTGAGCTAGGATAATTAAGTTCAGTTACTCATCTCTTAATGCACATAGCCAAATATAGTTCTACCTTGCACACAGCCTGTTTGCATGAGTCTAATGTCAGCAAAGCCTTCTTGGAGTCAAGATGACATTATGGTTATCCCTTATCCATAAGTACTGTGACTCTTACAAACAAGTTAGATTAAATTTATCAAAACCAAGCCATGTCATACCCTGGTAGTTGTTTTTCAACTCTTTGTTATCTTCCAGCTGCTTGCAAATAGTTTGGCTGATTATTTGTCCTGGCATTTTTCATTTCAATTGACAGGCTTCTAGTTCCCCACGTCTTTTTTGTCCCTTTTTAAAGCAAGGCACTAAATATGCAACTTCTTTCAAGTCTGAATTTTCAGCCATCCTGATAAAGATAACTTGTCCTTTGAAGACAATCAGTAACAGTTTGAAAACATCTCACCTATTCTATTGGGTTTCTCTTTGTTTGTTTTGGGTTTTTTGTCTAGGCTATGTTTTTCTTTACTCTTCCCTCTTTCTTGCTGGTTTTAACTATGTTAGCTGACTGCAAAATGACTGTTTTTTAAGAAAGGGCAACATACACAAGCACTGAACACTTCAGCTTTCCCACTGCCAACAGTTTTTCCCTCCCTAATGAATAGCAAACCAACACTTGGTGGACATTGCCTTCTTTCTGCTAAAGCAGGTATGGAGCTATTTCTTATTACCGAACAAAACACATCTCACGGGAAACATGATTAATGCCCCCTAAACTTTCAGTCTTGCCCTCATTTTTACATGAGACTTTCACTTTCACATTTAGTAGCTGCTCTACTTGCTTTCTGCAGTCTTCCTGCTCACGTTTCACACATGAACAAAAAGGAGCTCAGTTTCACTGAACTGGACATTTAATACACTGTTTTGAGACCTCGGCGTTCATTTCAGTTAATTCCTTTCATTATAGTTGTCTTCATGAGATCTTACTCACAAATTACCCGAGGTCACCAGTATCTCCAGGCCCACCGATTTTAGTTTGTCCTTCTTTCTCCTCCCCTTCTATAAGAAGAATCACAGAATCATTTAGGTTGGAGAAAACCTTTAAGACTGAGTCCAACCATTAACCCAACACATTTAAGATCATTTCATAGTCATTGTCTCCAAAAGACTTCTTTGATTTTCTCAGCTGACTTTTTCCAATCTGATTGAAGCAAACTTATGTCTTCCCACTAGCTATTTTCTCCTCTTTGACATCAGTAGTATGGTCACTGGCAGACTCCTGCTTCTATCTTGCTTTCCCAGTTGATGCTTATCTCCTGTTTGTTTTGTTATTCAAAGTTTTCAACGAGGTAGACATTATCATCTAAATTCTACGCTTTGGATAATTTCATTTGATAGCTTAAAGCAGCTTAGTTTACTTGAGCTTGCAGATTTGGTGAAGTAAAACACTTGTGTTTTAGGGAAGACACGGTTTAGAGGTGTGGGAATTTCTCTTAGTTACCAACTACTACACTTGGACAAAGTAGGTAAACTTTTAGGTACACAAGATGGTCCGATAGGTAGTTGGTGCATAGTTTTATTTACAGTCCATGAAAGATAACACTTAACAGCAAACTAAGTAGAAATCCCATGTTAAACTATCACCACGTATGGTATATATGTTTATATATTTTTTTGTTTATATATGTTTATATATTTTTATAATTTTATATATATATTTTTTAATCACAGATTTTTCAGTGGTTTTAATTTCTTTAGCTTATTCTAGAAAACAAGCAAGTACATTATGTACAAAGCAAACTACTTTTTTTTAAACATACCAGTTAAACAAGATATCCTGACAGATCTTTTAGAGCATTTAACTCAATCTTGAGTGCATACTAATATTTCCAGTTCTGCTTGTTCACCCTTACCTTTTTTCCATTTGTATGAAAACACCTAAGGCATTTGATTACTCACTAACTTATCTTCTTCTTTGTCCATCCCATGACCTATATGACTAACCCTATTTTCCCTCCTCCTCCACCCCCAGTTTCTGAGCTGTTTGTTTAAGCTGCTGTTATTTATATTTACACCTCGAATTTTCCATTCACCAGGTGTTGTTTCAGAGCTCTTTTAACAGGGTCAAAATCAATGCTTTTCTTTCTATTAAGCATCAATTAAGTTTTCACTATTGGTTTCCACCTCATTCCTTGAAAAAAAAAGGTGCCATGGAAAGTACAAATTACATCAAGTATGAGATGAAAGCATCAAATCAGACTCATTGAAAACTATTATTAGTAGAAATGAGAGAATTGCCTATACTGTATCTTATTTTCCATTCTTGTAAAGTTCGGATAATAACTTCATAATATTCAAGAATATGTGGTTGAAATGCAACATACCACAATAAGAAAACTACCAAGTTTATATATGCAAAGAATGTATTAAAATTACAAAATTAGCTTTAAATCATTTATGAAACCAAAGGTTTCACCATGTGAAATATATATACATAGTCTTTTCAGCTTTCCTTAGTAACTACCTGATTCCTTAGTCATATAAAAAATATTTCTTTGTTAAACAAAAATGTAGCTGCTTCTATGAGCAGTGTTATCTGAACACATTAGTACACAACTGAATTGAAATTCTTGTAGTTTTACAGGCATTTGAATTTGTAGGTATTATCCTATGTTTTGGAGATAGACAAAGATCCATTTCTTTTCTCTGTCTCGATTTGTACAGCACATAAACACAACATGGAACAGATACTGCTTTCCAGGTACATGATTGTATTTGCTGACATGAGAGAAACGCTAACCAGAAAATGAAACAAAAAACCCCCACCCAGATGAGACAGGTGGAAAACTGCACTGAATACACTCATTTGTGTGGCTTTTGTCAGGCTATATGGTAGTTTACTGTCTGGCCAACCCTATGTTCACTTATTCCATGACCATATAACAGAATACAGTAGATTAATACACACGATACAAAAGTCACCATTATTACTGCAGTTCAGTCTGACAATCCTCAAATTAATTAGATTTTTCCTATGCATCTGATTCCAAATGGAATAAAACCCAACATTACTGATTGAGAAGGAGGAAGAAGAGGTGCTGCAGTAGTTGTTCCCTCAGAATTGGGGGTTCCTGAATTGCCTGCCCGGAAGAACCCCGCTAAACAACAGTAGGCATTTTGAAATCTTGATCAATGCCTAACCAAATTGCTCTATACCTGCCTATCTCATTTCCTGCACATCATCATAAAGCACCCCACACTTCAGCTCTTGAACTGATTGCAGGATTACACTGTCCAATCTCATCTTGAGAGAATCCTCTGCACGAATACCAGATGAAAAGCTATTAAGATATTACCTTCCTAGTCAAGCACTCGAGACAAGTTTCCCTACTATGTTTGTGTTACCACGTATCTTTTTCCATCTTATTTTGTCAAGAAAAACGGACTATCCTAACCTTTAACTGCACTATCTTAGTTGAAGAGGCAACAGATGGAGCAGCTCTCCTGTGTCCCACTCAAAATTATTCTCCCATACTCCCCAAAGCAGAATCCACAGCATATGTTCCTCATGCATCACTCTGGGGCCGTATTAGTCATCTTGTGGTTTGGTTTTTTAGCCCCCCAGCCCCAAGCTGATATAATTTCTCTGTTTTGACTGTAAATCTCCAGCTGATCCTTTCTGCATCTTCTCCATAACTTACTTTCAAAAAAGACTGTTAGGTTAGCACCATGTGAACCTGATTCCATTACCCTATACCAGTGATGCATTTAGCTTTGGAACTGATTCTATAGTTTCATGTTTAGTAAGATCTGTTTTTAGCCTTACTAGAACAAGTGACAAACCACATCTTCCTCTCCCTTCCCCCCACAATTTATACAGAAGATATTTACTGTGGATGACAACTTTATCATACTTCAAAATAGACAAAAGTACTAAAGAAAAAAGTATGGACACACAGAATGATTTGTGGTGTTGTGCTGTTGACTGATGAAGTTTCCATCTGTTACGACTGGGCAGAGTCGGTACTCCTTTGCTAATTTACAGTAATCCAAAATCAGACAGGGCACAATTTCTTTCATCAAACGGATCAGATGCACTTTACCTATTAACAGAACTTTTTTCCAGTGTCCTGCTGAATGCTACTCCAGGAAAGTGTAGAAAAGGGATAGACAGCTTAGTGATTGTATCATGTTCACTATTGTTGCAGAAGAGCCAATGTAGTTAAACTGAGACTTGTTAATTAACTGCTCTAAGATGGAAATCATGCTGTAATCCCATTCTTAACAATTTTTCCTCATGAGGTTCATTCCTACTTTCCGGTTAATGTCATCTCTATACTGCTGGTGTTTTCCTTAACCAACCTAGAACTTCTGAAGTTTTCTGTTTCCTAGAGGACAACTCCATGACACTGCAAAAAACCTTAAATATGATGCCACCCTGCCCCCTTGCCTTCTCTCGGGTACTAAGATACCATGGATCTTCAGCACACCATCTTGCATCTGTGCAGCCAGATGCCCATCTCCCCTTCTTCACACAACCACCAGTATTACTGACTCTTCTTAGTACATGACAAAGAAAAAAACCCAAGGGAAAGACACCGTTTATGGTCCGTATAATCCACTCACATATGATCCTTTATTCCCATTCTTTCTCAATTTAAACAACAGCATCCACACCTGAGCCAGAAAGTCTGATGGCCTATCTACAAGACTTTTTGGTCTTTGTATGAAGGTATCTCCAAACATGCAGCATAGAGGGCTTTGACTGCAATTGGTTTGCCCCTTTCACTTCATCAGTTATGTAAATGTCCCCAGTTGCCTTCTTCTCATTATCTCATTTTCAGTTCTTCTTTCATGCTCTCATCACACTTTGATGTCATCAGCATGCCAGGAACCTACCCACCTCCATTCTTTGCAGCACCTCCTCTGCAATACCTTTGAACACCTACATACAACTCAACCCTTGTGTCAACATAATTATTTTCTTGCCTTTTTTGCCCAATTATTTGTTTTTGAGCAGTAATTCTTCAATCATGAAGCATCTTTGCATTAACTATTCAAAACATTCCTGCTCCTAAACAAAGACAGAAGATTTCTCACCATTCCCAGTGTATTGTAGACATCATCACACAGAAGAAACTGAAACCTCTTCAAGTCATTGCTTCACTAACATTTTCGGGAGGCAGTATTTCAATACTATCTTCTCCCAATATATAAGACACACTAAGTTCTTTCTACTTCACAATCTGCCAAATCCTTTTCATTTTTTCATTGAAAAAGAAGAAAGAAAAAGAAACTTAAACCCTTGCACAAGCTATGAACATGTGCATAGAAAACTGAAGGGAAGGGAAATAATTAACAAGTAAGAATTGCTACGAAGGTCCATCTAACTAAACAGCTTATAGGAAAACCTGTAAGGTTTAAGCCTGAGCCTCATTGATTAAAGGCAAAATGTTAATGCCTATAGAAGTAGAAGACAAAAAGGTCTATGTAAGTTGTCATTATTAAAATGCCTTAGGGAAACTTTCTTATGGTAATTTAATCTGAAAAGGTTAAAACCTTAAGTGGTATTATGTTCAGTCTGTAGGCTGTGCTTCCATACAATGAAAGAGGAACATACAACTTGCTCTTGCAGAAACACTAACTGCTGCTATGTGACCCGTTAACTCCACAGATTTAAAGGAAAAGCCTAAAGAGAAACATGCCACAAAGTACTTAAGCTTCAGGCAATGCTCAGCTTTCTAACAGTCTGGAGAACACCAGAACACAGAGTTTTCTATGAAATCCAGCATCAGTTAAAAGTCGAAAGCCCCAGTGACTACACATTATGTGTAAATACTCAGAATCAGAAGCTCCAGGAGAGTCAAGATGCTCTCACAAGACTGAATTTACCTTCTGCAACTCCACTTTCATTGAGTTGGAAATGTAGGCTGAGTTGGCAGATTCTTTTTAATCCCTTTTGTATACTCTTACAGAAATAGTTTTTCATCTCACCCATGAATTGGTATAATTTTCAGTTGGTGTCCTGCCAACTGAGTATAAAATAAATCATAAAAAAAATAAAACAACTTGCTTTTAACTGAAATGAGATGGTTTTTAACTGAAAATCGTTATGACTCCTACTAAAAGGAGAATTCAATCTTGTACCAGATCAGGCTCCTCTGAGCTAGGATCCAAATAGCTTCAGGATTCTAGTCAAGTATAACTGAAAGATGTAGGAATAGAAAAAATTCTGGGAAAGTACAGAAGTAGAATGTTGCCTATTTACACATCTAAAACATTGGTTTCCTTTAAATATGGAAAACATTTTCTTAGCTAAGGGACTTTTTTACATCACATTCTCAGGTGTGACCTCTGAGGAAAGTAACAAGTTGGAATTATTTAATTTCAAGATGAGATGAAAGAGAATAAAGCCATATTCAAACATGTAAAAGGCTGTCCCAAAAAGGAAAGAAAGACTCTATTCTCCATGACTCTGCAGAGCACCGTAAGTACTAACAATTTCAGATTATAGCAGGAAAAAACAACTCAGGTTAGACATATGGATTTTTTTTCCCATAAGAATTGTGAGGCGTAAGAGCAGAGGTTTTGCGCATCTCTCAAAACCAGACCCAGTTTCTCCTGCCTGGGGAAGGAGATGCTGGACTTGATTTTTCTGAGGTCCCCTTCCAACCTTCTCAAAGTTCAAATCAGTCACTTGCACATTTGAACTTTACATGTGGTAAATGAATAAACACACTGGAGGTTTAACAACTTTCTTCTTTAGAGGGTCTTGTAAATTAATTTATTATGCATTCAGATCTTTCTTTGCATGACATGGGATACAGTTAGTCCTTGGCTTTGTTTCTACCATTTGGAGCTCTACAACATTAGGAGACTTGGACAAGATCTATATTCACACCTTCCCTGTAAACACTGCAAAGCTACAACTACCAAGACTGCACTGGAGCTGTGGAAGCAGAGGGAAAGGCTCTGTAGCAGCCCTTTGAGATTAGAGAAAAGATGTAGATCACTTCCAGACAGTCTGAGAAAAACTGAGACATTTATTACCTATAAAAGATTAATACTGAATTACTGTCTTATAGAGTAAATTGAGAGAAATCCCAACAGCTTTGAAGTTTCCAGTAGCTCAAGTTGAGGCATCTCTATGTCCAACATGCTGCCTCTCTCTGTTATCTTTTCAGTGGTCTCAGAACCTGGGTGCTGCAAACTGCAGCAGAAAGTCGTACGGTGGTTAATTCACTAGCAAAGAAAACTCAAAGTTCGTAGGGTAAAATATCAAAACCCCATTAAACTCAGGATACTCTAAGTCATCTCAAATTTACTCCAAAACACACTGAAGGTTTTTCAATTAAGAATAAGCTACTCCAAAACGGCGAAAAGCTCACTAGTTAATAAAGCCCACACAATCCATTATCATTTTAATTATATCACTGACTTCAAAGATGGCACAAGGAGTTCTAAAAAAAAACCAGCTTCTTCACACTTCATCTGTTATCATATACAACTCAATGTCTAAACCTGTTCCTTCATCTACACCTAAGAAACAGCAAGAAAAATGGCATTTCAATACTGCAGATTGCAAGTCCCAGGACAAGTCACGTAACATTTGGTGAACAAACCTGTGTTTTTCTACATTGCCACACAAACAATCCAGAACTTGAATTAAAACTTGTTTCCCCATATCACTTAGAGAAGAGTAAAAGCTCTATCACCTACAGTTTGCAACTTTCTGGCAATACACAACTCTTGGGGGAAACAAGGAAGGAAAAAAAATAACTCAGTAGCATGGAAAGCCAATACAGGTGAAGGGCTGGGAGGAAGGAAATGCTTTTTAGCACTGGCTGACACTCACAGGTTTTTACTCTGAATTCTGCTGTTCATGAGGTTTCAGTCATATTGCCAAAGACAAAACACCAAACAGGCAGAAGTAACTTTACATAAGATAACAGCTATTGGCACAAGAGTTGTTGCACTTTAACGCTATCCAAATGAGTGACTCATACAAGGCTTTCAAATTTAATCAACATAAACCCCTGCTTCAAACTTGCAGTCAGCAGAAAACCTTACATGACCTCTCACACTTTTTACAATCAAGCCTACAGATACTTGTATGTTCTAGAGAACTGTAAAACTGTTTTGCTTTCTGTATCACTCTAACGTTGTTGGTCACGTTCCACTACAAGGCAAATCCGCTGTCCATGCAGACATAGGAGCTACATCACAGATACATAGTTCAGCTTCACAGAGCACTGAAGTGCGAAGAAACTGCAACATCAAAAAATCCTTTACTGCCATTAATTTAAACTTTTGGTGTGGATGCCTCTTGTCACCTTGCCCAGCTTGGTTAATTCTCTGGGGCTTCCCTTTCCAAATACGAGCAGGAAAGATTGGTAGTTAGAAATAGAAGAAAAGCTTCACATCGAATTTTGCATTAGCATGCACAAAACCTGGTGTCCTTTCTGAAACAACAAAAAGAAAAGGCACAGCTTCCCTATATTCATTTTGGTAAAGAGGATGAACCATCAGTTGAGAAAACTTCTATGAAGTTCTTAAGTAATCACGGATTTGTTCCGCAGCTCTTTCTGTTTGTTTTGTGGTTTTATTTCTTTTAAATTTTTCATTTCTTGGGTCTCTACTGATCAGGGACATCTACTTGCATGGGAATGCAAATAAGTGGAAATCTGAATTCACAGCTTCATTTTTCCTCCAATAAAAATCACTTTGATCAGACCCTCTTCCATAAAGGCAATTGTATCAGAAATACTTTGGTAACAAAATTTTAGGATACTACACAAGCAAAAAAACACTTGAAAATCACTGAACCAAATTCAGTATCTGAGATGTATGTGCAAAGTCTTACAAGATTTGAAGTTTCCTGAAACGACGTGCAAGAAAATGGAAAGAAACTTCACCTGCGAGTGAGAGTAAAGCTGCTCCATCTGCACCAACCTGGCTGGGAGATGTGGAAATTCACCTTTTTTTTTGGTGATTTATTAATTTCAGCAATACACCCAAGCAAAATTCAAATTTTGCTTTAAGTTTGCAGTAGATCAACACACACTGAAGGCGAGTTTAGTGCAAATTTAAAAACATGTTATTTAACAGACATATTCCATCTCTAAATTATCTAAACTGACCCAGGAGCTCTTGTCATGGATCTTTCAAACTCAAGAGCAATGCCTCCAAAACAAACCAGCTCTGCAGGATAAACTATGCCCACACTTTCAGTAAAAGCCACTTTCTGGGCTGGGAATCAACCAAGCTCTGCCTTCCATCAATAATCAGAACTGCAGCACAACACATGGGAATTCTATGCCTTTCCCTACTGTCTGAAGATGTTTAATGTCACCTCCTCTGTCTGAAAAACATAAACCAGGAACATAAGGGAAATGCCTTTCTACAGCCTAGTTTACACAAATTTCAGTATTATCCATGGTTTATATCAGAATTCCTCAGGTCCTCACGGCCTTGGATAACTGGTATCTGCCTGTATTCCCACCAATCACTGGAAATATAAACTTGCTGCAGCAAAACCAAAACAACCCTAGAGATAGTATTGTAAAATTTGGGTTATTAATTTTTCTATATGAATCGGGAAAAAGAGTCTAGTGGATCTTTTGAATTAAATTCTCTCCATTTAACACATCATTTCTTTAGGAGTTTGTAACAGTCTTTGGCTTCCCTTCTGCTTCACTTTCACCTCAAATGTGAATATGAGGCTTCAGTATCCTCCCTTAAATTTAGGACTCCTTTCTGCTCCAGTACTGTGTGACTGAGAAAAGAAGTGCCTCAGAAGCAGCACCATAAGTAGCTGTTCTTTCTCTCAGCTGTCAGTGCAGCAATAAATACTTCTTAAATAGATTTGTAAAGTTCAGCCCTTCCAGTTCTTCAAATCTGCAACATCTGCCCCTGAAAGAATTTTTAGGGCACATTAAGTTTATAAATGCATAAGAAATTTTTAAGATAAGACATTTAAACAGGAGGAGAACATCTTAACTCTCCAGGTCATTGCTTGCACATGCATCACTATGACCATCAGGATTGCTAAAAATCTCTTTAAAAACAGTCTTCAGGAAAAGATTTCATTATTTTAGCTAACAAACTTTATATTGTTTAGAAATTAGAATGTCACAAAACATTAAAAAGCTTTTCTTTCTCACTATTTCCAGGACAATTAGCACAAAAATAGAGTGGTGTAATCTTGTTTAGCACTTATGAAGAGAAGTCTTTCCATTTTAGGCCATGAATACATGGTTGGGTCTGGAGCAGCTGCGAAAAGCAGAGCAAAAATCTGACAGCGCCTTTAAAGAAAAATCTTTCCCCTCTTATACTGAATAAACCAAAATAAGGTAAAATCGATGGAGCATTGAGACAAGAGCTTTATGCCGTTTCAGTGCCTTTACACAAAGCAAGAGGCAATCAGCTGACTGTTAAGTCTTCCTAGAACTCATTTCATGTTACAACAACTTTCACTCAACATAAACTATATATAAACGCATCAGAGCAGAAGACTAAAGTGCTCAGTGGTAAGTCTTAGAAACCGGGAAACATCTTAACTTATATTTTTGTTCAATATTTATTGCATGCTTTATATATTAACAAAACTTCAGTTAACAAATGAAGGAGGCATTTGATGGTGGGAAGGGGGTTGCCAAGTTCCTCTTGTTTGTGGACAAGAGATTGTATCATCCAGCAGAACGAGCTCGCCGTACTGCTGTCAACAGCCACCTCCTGGTCCCCTGCCACAGTGCTGAAAACTTATATTCCCAGTACAGCACCTCGTCTCTAACACCTCATCTCCCTTAAATCTGAAATATGAGAATGAAAACCATCTACCACAGCTGCTTTTGGGAGCAGGAGATCAGGGTAAGTGGGCAGCAAGGGAATACGTGAAGGGCCAAAAAAAAACCAACCAAACAATCCCCTCAACTGAAGTTGTTGTACTACACCAAAAGTATTTTTACTGTTTACTGTCCACAATCACTGCTGCAAAATTTGAGTAGGAAAAAACTATTAGCGGATGTTGTGTCACATTTGATTGTTCCAGCACAAAACCAAGAACCCTGTATATTGACCTAAATATTCAAAGAGCCCATCGTTAAACCCTATGTTCATAAAAATCACTCTAAAAAGCTGACTCTGACTCACAAGTATCTTCTAGATTTTCTATTTCTAGGTTGCATTTTTGTCTAAAGACATTTACCTAGCTTCTCTTCTGTGGAGTAAGGTAATCATGCTTAGAACAGAGGAAGGATTCCAGCCGAGAGAACTTGCCTGTGCCAAATTAGTAAGATTTCCTTGTAATAGACTTTTGAACATAAACAAGCTTTTACTCACCAGATTAATCCACTTTCATGATTTTAAAAGACTGCCTAAAGGTAGATGGCCAGTCTGCTATTCCATTTATAGACACTTAATTGCACCCAGTTTTTACTCATTAGAAATTAAGAGGGTTTAATACTTCTGAAATTAGGGCCTTAATAGCTGTTAGAAGTTGCATATTCACTTAGCAAAAAACAAAAAGAATCCAGAAGTAGTCTTGGTTTAGACTATTTAAGACACTACACTGAGAACAATGTAGACATGCATCCTGTTTATTCAGCAGGCAAAGACATAACAGCCGTCAGAACTTGAAGGCTCTTTTACACCACCAGGACAATAAGAGCAAGCACTATGGTTCAACCTCAGTACTTGTTTTCCCAGTCTTAAGGGTCAGGAAAGTAAAAAAATGAGAAAAGAGGATATTTTTTTTTTTTACTGCAAACATCAGCCAATAAACCCTCAAGTATCACAAAAAGTTACATCACTACACAACATTAAAAAATTTCTGTTTAACTAATATTCGAGAAAAGTTCTATACTGGCAACTAAATCTTTGTTGATGAAGACAAGCCTTATCCTTTATGAATTTTCCTTCATTGTTAGCCCAAGGGATAAAGACTGATAGAGACACACGTGAACAGGTTGTGCTCAAGACTGTACTTTGTTCTATGCACATACACTGTTATATACACATCATAGATCCTTATACACATCCTTATGCTTACAGAAACAAAATTATCAGTGACACATTCAGGAGACTTTGGTTTGTTAGGGAACACTAATTAAAAAATATATTTTTTTCCATTCAGCTTAGACAGCTGACAAACCCTCTAAGGGGCAGGGTGAGCCTTCTTGTTCAATTTCTGATCCGCTCAACACTTTGAAGTACTTACAAAATAAGTGCCAATAAAGACTTGACATAATCTGTGCATATTGTGAAAAGTAACATAAGGAGTTAATTGGCATTTTCCTACCACATATTTTTAGACCAACATAAAACCGATGTGTTGGATCAGACCCAGAGATCCATTAGTCCAGTTTCCTCTTAGACAGAGCATGTTATTGGAAGCTTTTCCAAGGGTCCTGTAAGGTCTGTTTCAGGTCTGTGAAGGACAACTGCCCTACCTTTATGGTACATGAAGGCCACAGACTAGGTATTTTCCACTCTGAAGTCAATTACTTTAAAGTCCTTCCAAAACACTAGTTACAACTGAGGGTATTAATATACAAATGTAAATAAATTCACTATTAATACTAAACTTTGTTTTAAAAGTAAATATTTATTTATGTCAGCTATAACTACAAAGTTAGATTTTTCCATGGTAGGTCTGCAAGCTCTGAACAGAGATAAAAAGCCATGAACCAAACATGTTTTAAACTATCTGCATCTTAGACCCATTGGAAGGAAGAACTAAACAGCAGATATTTTTTGTTTTATTTGTGTTTTATTTGTGATAGGGTTTTTTTATAATTTGTTTTTACCTTTTAAATGCTTCAGCAGGGTTCCTCTCACATTCCCCGGGTTGCAAGAGACTTTGAATAGCAGGATCTCTTAGTTTGTCCTCATATCCCTGGATCAGTCCACTGCGGCAGATTTGTGTGACTAAACCTCTAATAAAGCCTCCAACACAGAGTGTGTCAGAGTCTTGGGCCCTGCAGAAGTGGAAGGCTAGAGCCTGGCGATGTAAGCCTCTCTGGAGGTTTGCAGGTGAGCTTGGCCACAGTAACTCAGTACAGAGGGCTGTCTTCCCACTACCAGGCCCTCCTACCAACAATACACCCCAGGCAGCTCCTTTCCCAGAGACACTACCGGTATTATTCCCAGAATTCGCTACAAGAGATGGTTTGTTGGCAGCGCTACCACCGCAGTTAGCTTTCTCCTGGAGGCAGTGCTGAAGCTTGTGGAAAACCCACTCCCTACAGTAGAACTGCTTTCCCTGCAGCAAGCTGGTTTGAGCCATTTTACAAAGCTTCTTCTCTTGGATGTGTCATAAGCAGCAGCACATCTTCAACATCCCGGAGCAGGGAGACACGCGCTCATCTCGCACAGAACTTGACAGAGGTTACGGAGATCAGTTAACCTTCCTCGTAAAACTTAACAGCCTCTTGGCAGGAAGGGTGTCACTCCATTTGTGTGCTTTGTTGTGATCAGCACGGCACAATCACAGCTCAGCTGACATCGTGAAGCCGTGTCTGGTACCAGCGCTCTGCAACACCTCTTGTGTGGCTCACAAGTTCACACAGCTCCATGGCTGCATCTGTAGCTTACGCGGCTGTGCGTGTTCCCAGTGTAGAGGGGAGATAATACATCTGGAAAAACTGAGGGAAAGCCAACTTTGCAGTGTACACTAAATGCCTTTCAACTCTAGGCATTAATCTCCCTGGATATACATCCAGAAAAAGCTGTCCATAATAAAATGTTCCTTCTGGGAGTTTTATAAAGAAAGTGATTTTTCTTCAGAGTACTGTATACACACCACAAATGTGGTAAGTACCACTGACTAGAAGAGCCAGTTTGGACAGCAAGCTTTGTAGACTTCATACATCTGGGAGAGTGTCCGAGAAGTGCTTCATATTACAGTTTCTTATGCAGTATAGACGGCAGGGGAAAAAAAATGTTTACAGCTTCTTATTTCAATACATTCGTGTCTTCTTCAGGAACTCGGGATTGTTACTGAACCTGTTCTCAGGTATCTCAATCGCAAGATGTCAGAAGAGACAACATCTTCCCCCTAGAGCTCTGAAATAAAGGAGACAGTACTTTTAACCCTACATGTAAATCATAATTCAGTCAGTGGCAAATGCAGACAACAAAGAGTAAAGTCAAGGGCTCTTATTCCTTATTTTTGCTAATACTGTTAAATTAAACTTAAAGAGCTGTTTTAAAGAAAATTCGTTGTTACGAGGTGCGATCAGCCACATGCAAGAAAAAATAACAATAAACAATGAACAGATATGACAGTGGCCTTAAACCCACAATCTCTCCCGAGGAGAACTGAATATATCCTCTCATCTCAGAAACGCTCCTCCTGACGAGGCTCCATCACCGAATCCTCTCTTCACCCCGTTTCCCAATCGCCGGCTGCGGGCGTTTCTCGGGAGTTTCGTGCGGCAGGGCACTGCTGCTCCCCGCACACTTCTTTGTTCGCGGCAGCCGAGCGCCGGCAGCCCGGGGTCACGGCGTACACCCGTCTCCTACCGCCCCCCGCGCCACCCCTCCACCCCGGGCCGGGCTGAGCCCCGCGCCCTCGAGCCCATCACACGAGCGGCTCAAGCAGCCGCTTGGCAGCGCGAAACCACTCCTCCCTTTGGAAAAACCCCCGAGCAGCTGGAAGCCTCCCCAGCCCTTCCCCTGCCGCTCGCCCCCCGGGCGGCGCCAGAAAAACACGCCCTGTCCCCGCTGCCCCCTCACGCACACCCCCGGGCACGCCCGCCGAGCCCCGGGTCGTGCCAGCGCCCGCCCGGGAGGGGCCTGCCGCCGCCCGCTCACTCCGCGCGCCGCCCTCGGCTCCTCCAGACGGCTCCTCCGTCCTCTCCCCGCTGCCCCGCCCCTCCTCTTCCTCCTCCTGGCCCCTGGCTCCCGCCCCGGGGCGCCGCCGTGCCAAGGCGCCGCGCCACACCCACCGCGGCTGCCTTCGCCCGCCCGGTGCTCCTCCTGCTCGCGCCCTCCCTCGCTGCCGCTTCCGCCCGCCCCGGCCCGCCCCGGCCCGCCCCTCCCCTCGGGCGGGGGACATGTGGGGCGGGCGGAGGGAGGCGGGCGGCTCCCCGTGGCCGCCGCCCGGGCTTTGTGCCTGGCCCGCGGCCGCCCGCCCTCTCCCCCCGCGCCCTCGTCGGCGCGGCCACTGTCAGGGGCGCGGCAGCGGCCCCCGCGCGTGGCGGTGGCCGCGCCCTCAGGCGCCGTCCTGGCCCCGCTCCACAGCGGAAAACTTGAGGGGAAAAGGTTCTGCCTGAAGGCGAACCCGCAGTTACCCCAGCCCAGGGGCACAGGCCCTCACGTTAAAACCGTACTTCTTCCTTGTTTGTTTTTTTTTTCTTTTTAAGAAGCACCGACCTCATAGGGACAGAGGACACACAGCCTCCCCAAATAGTTGCACCAATTCTGACCTTCCCCCTCAACCCCCGCCCTTTCCTTCAGGGTATGCACGGACTCAAAAATTGTGTTTCCAAGACTGTGAAACAGCTCCGAGGGCTCCATTGGAGTATCCCACACCCTTCTCTTCCAGCACATTAAAGCAACCCCAGAGCTTTACAGTTTTGGGTCCCTACAAGCCCTTGGAAACATGGACCTTAATACGGAAGAAAACAGGGTGGAACTTGCTCCAGGACAACTTTAACATGGAAGAAAGCAGGGTGGAACTTGCTCCAGGACGCCTTTAAGAGGCCCTTGCGAAGCCCCCTCCACCCAGGACAACAAAGTTACAACTCTCACCCTTTATTTTGTCTTGTGACACAGCAAAGGAAGGATTTTCATTAAAATTTGCTCCCCTCCTAGCTGACTGCATTATTTATGATAATGTGCTTTTCCATTAGCTGTTGGATCAAGGTCTTCACGATTACTAAATAGTGCCTTCGTTTTAGCACAGATTCATATACCAGGTAATTAAAGTATCATGGAGTACATACTGAATATATCCATAGGATACAACAGAGTGATTTAGGACCTCTCAAGGAGTGTCCCGGGATTCTTTGTAGGAGCAAAATGATAAATTAAATAAATTTAGTTGGTGTGCTGAAGAGCTTAGAAAAACAAGTCTGTCTGCTTCTGAAAACCAGTAGAACAAGTTTGAAGAACCTTTGGAAGTAGTGAATTACAAATTCGCAAAGCAATTGGGAGTGAGGGAGAAACAGAAATAAGATTAGTAGAAAGAAAACGTTCTGTGGTTGTTTTGTTTTGGGTTTTTTTAACCTTTCTTACTTGGTTGTATTTTTTTTAACCGTACACTTTAGGCAAATAATCTTCTCTAGGTTTGTTTTTTTTTTTTCCCAGCTGCACCACCCTTCCATTTCGAAATGTTGTGGAAACTCAAGACTTCCAAAACTAATGCTAATACAAGTTCAAGAGACTTTGAACTGTAAAATATTTTCTTCTTTTCTTCCTTTTTTTTTTTTTAACAATAAAGGAATAGGGATAATGCAATAATCCAGATAATGTCTTGATTGCAGCTCTGGACTGGGGAGCAGGCTGGAGGCAAAACAGAGGTTGACAGAAAAAATTATAAAAACCCCACAAGAAACAATTTCAGATTCAACACGTTAAGAAACAGATCTTAGGCACAAACATTAGAATGGTAGAGGATCCAGGAAAAAAAAAAGATGAGGAAAATTATGATACTGGGGTGAAAGTGAAACTTCTGTCTTTCTGTTGACCATGGCACAAACAAAACCCGAAGTCAGATGAAAAGGCACCGTCAGATTTCACAACATCCAATATGAATATTCTGAAGCAGGTGGAGTAACAGCATGGTTTGCTAAAATCAGATATTTAAACATAATCACGATGGAGTTATAGATAATAATTGTGAAAATACTTACCTTTTCATGCTAATACATAAATTTTACAAGCAAACAGATCACAATAATTTGATTTCAGCATGTTACAGAGGACACAAAATCACTAACCCCCCAAAATTAACCTGTGGGCACTGCATCTGAGCAAAGCTTCCCTTTAGGATATCTCTTCTACAGCTTACATGAGCAGTATGAAGTACTTTTGGGAATGTAAAAGGGAAGAAGGAGGGGAAAAAGAACAGCAGTAGGAAAAAAGTGTGGCTGGCCTACAGTATAATTAAGTAAAATATTGCAGAGTCTAAATTATGACCTTTCAAAAAAGTTCTTTGTACAACCTAAAGGTGAAGATTGGGAGTGGCCTTGCTCTGACCCCCCCAAATTACTACTAGGAAGCAAAAGCATATAGACACTTTCAGTGATAAATCCTTTTTTTAAAAAAAATAAATCCTAAAAACAAGTTCAAAGGGTTAAAGAACTGAGATTGTCATGAAGAGGCACAGCCGCTTAGGCTGGGGTCCTTCATTTGTACACAAAAAACTAAGACCCTGTAGTCAACCTTCAAAAGCAAGTGAGGCATTTTGTTATCAAGTTTATTTGCATAGTACCTCCTATACCTAAGGTGACAGCTTAGATGATATCATCTTAGTGAAATATTATAGCTAAGGGTCAGATATTTCTGATACAATTGTGCAATGTTGTAGTTAATGAGACAGTATCAGGACAAGAACCAAACCTTATTTTGTGGTTTTGTATAACTTAGTTTGACACAGATAGCAAACGCCATGATCTAATTGGCTGCAACCTTGCAGGCTGCAAGACTGACAGATAAGGCCTAAAAGAGGCACAAAGAAGATGAAACAGAGCAAAATTTCCTATCGGAAAAAAATCCCCCTCTCTCTACATTTAGTTCAGTGGTCTGAAGCTGATGGGAGGTTTGTGTCATGCATGATTTTACATATGGATTTATACTTATTTAAATATTAATTAGGGCTAAGAAAAGAAGGAACTTTTAGTAAAAAGACTGCACAAAAAGTTGTAGCATTGTGAGGTCTGTACTAACACTGAAGAACCTGATGGGGTGGGTTAAACAAAGACCTTTTATGCTTTCCAAATGATTTGCCATATCTTTTGCAGAGTGTTAGGAAAGAGTACTGTGTGTTTTTCAATTATTTTGACAGTTTCAATATGATGTTATTTGGATATGAAAGTAGGCAATCTGGATGGACAAGGGAACATAATAGATTACAATGAGAAGGGCAGCATGAGGCATACTTAAAGTCATCCAAATCTGAGCCATCATATGCGTACATAAGCTTTTGTTTGCTTTGTGGGTAGTTTGTAGCACTATTACCATTTTGCCTCTTTTTTGTTCCGTGACTCAGACCCGCTGTGGGTCTCGTGGTCGGGGAGCACACACATCCCAGCCCGTTCGGAGCCAGCTCTGCACGGAAAGGGAGTGGAGCTGCAAATCCTTGCAAGCTTGTAATGTCTTTGGTGAAGCTTTTGGTAGGGCAGTGATTCACATCCAAAAATAAATGTTTTGCAAGGGTGGGCCTGAGGCGTGATTATCTATTTAAACACGTAGTAGTTGTTTTAACTGCTTTTGTAACTTTTAAGTCACTGATTTTCATGCGTAATTATGTATTAATTCAGATACTTTCATTCTCTGACAGGTAAAATTAGTGAGGTTGATGGTAAATAAAGATAATGCAAAGTTAGGAAACATAAGAACATTAACCTAAAAAATTTTATAATTTCCCAAGCGAACAGTGGAAGTCTTATCACATGAATTATTTAGGTAAAGGCATTTCACTGACACTGATGTTTCAGGTCTTAGTCCGAAAATCTGCCTGGGGTGAGATGCACTTTCTTCTTGGGCCTGTAAGTATATGGTGCCTCTACAAAATCACCTGGAAGTTCTGTACATGGGCAGCCTGTGTTCAGCCTGGCATCCACTGCCATGTTTGTGGGTCCCTTTTGGCAGGGCTGGTTGGTCTCAGCCTGGGGAGATGCCTGGGGTTGCTCTGTCCGACACACAGAGCTCTGCACCTCTCCTTGTAGAGCTTTACGAGGTTGCTGCCAGTCCAGTTCTGAAATTCAGCAAGCTCCCTCTGGACTGAGTGTGCTGTTTGCCATGTCAGAGACATCTCCTGTGTAGCACGGTACCCTTGAGTTGCACTCTGTGTCACCATCCAGGTGAATATGCTGGAAAACAGCAGCTCCTGGTGTGAATCTTGGAGCCCCCCACCAGTCACTGGCTGCCACACGGATATTGTGCACTAATTGTTCTCTGAACCAAGCTGTGCAGCCAGTCTCAAATCCTCCTGGTCATCCATTGCTCCAGGCCATAATCCCTCAGCTCCTAAATGATGATGCTACGGGGGATGTCAAAGGCCTCATTATGGTCTGATTACTTCATATTCACCATTTGCTGATCCTCCAGAGAGTGAGTGAGTTGTGCTGATCGCTTTGTCACATACCTGAGAATGGATTCCAAGAGGATGAAGTCCTCAGGAACTGAGGTGAGGCTAACCACTTCATCCCTGCATCCTCCTTCTTGCCTTTTTAAAAGAGGAACATAATGCTGGTTGGTTTGGGTTTTTTTTTCTTACTTATCAGGGTCTTCCCTTATCCTTGTGATTTTCAGTAAATGAAGGCAATAGTGTTCTTTTACATAAGAATATAGCTAGGAAGTATAATAGTTCCTTTCAGCTCATTCCTCACCCTTTCTCATTACCCAGTAATTTGGGTAGGAGTATTATCTATCCCATCTATTGAAACTGGATCTCTGTGAACAAAGGATGCAAGAATGATTGAGCTGAAGCAAAATTAAACAAAAGATCTGGGATAGGATCATGTGGTGGCTGGAACACTTGGCCACAAGAGGAAAGAGCTGTATTCTCATTCTCCCTGAAAAGAAAATAGTTCCCACTTCCAGGCTGACAGCATTCATTTCTAGGTCATTACAGAACTGCCACCACAACATATTCTAGTTGCGTTTTAGTAGAAAAATGGCTAGTATGCTTTGGGTTAGAAAAGGCAATTATCTATTTCTTGATAAACAAGTCACAGAGTCTGTCCTGTAGCCACAGAAAAGGGAAGGGAGGAGGTTTGCAACCACATATCTTCATCCTTTGTACAAATACACTCATGCATTGAATACCCAGCAATGGTGGATGTTCATTTTGTAGTTTTAAAACAGATTGAAGACAAACTCAAAAGTTTGCCCTTGCCTGGAAAAGACCATTTGTATCACATGTAATTATAACTGTGATTATATCTACTACTATGTGGTACTGTCATCCAGTTAGTACAATTGCTCATCACTGGTGTCAAAGAAAACACTTCTCCCCATCTCTATTCAAAATAGGAGACCAGTTTAAATGCTTTGAATTGCTCCTGGAGCAGCTTTTTTCTTGCTCTGCCTTGATGTGAGAGCACCATCTTCCCAATGTAAGCAGTGGGATTGCACACTAAATTTAGTCAATAGGCTTAGGGACACTTTTATGTCTCTTGAGCAAATCCCCAGGCATTGGCTTTCAAGATTTGCTGCAGCATCTTTTTTTATTTTTAATATCTATATATCTATCTATATCTATACAAAGACACAAATATGCTTCTGCACAGAACTAGGAAGATATGAGTCTTCTAATTAATAATTGATGCCCAACTTCTGATACTTACTGGGCAGGGGTTTAGCTGGGTGTCTAGAAAACCCATCACAATTTTTAGACAGCTAAATAAGGAAAAAAAAAATCCAAACCAACTCCTTTTAGCATCCAAGAAACAGATGTTCTTGTAGTGCTCTGGAGTGCTACACTCTGTCCAGCCTGTGTCATTCTGATCTTGAATATAACTGTGTACACAGGAACACGAATATGCTTTAGCTTTTTCCTACATTGAAGTAACATGTTACCAGTGTTTGTGCAATATAAATTATGGTATAACACCACCATTCCATTTAATAACAGTTGACAATGCATAAGGCCAACCAAAATTAAAACTGAAATTCTTGAAAACAGGTGCTGCAGTTGATAACTAGTTCTGTTGGATGAAAACATATCTGTTCCTTGGGAAGGGAAGAATTTAAATGGCATTAAATGATGGCATGAAAATGTCTATGGAGTGGAAAGAAAAAAAATCCACAGCAGTAAGAGAAAACTAAGTCATGAAAGTGACTTTTTTATGTGAGTTGGTCCAGAAGTATATTTTGGAAGTATCATTCTCAGACCAGGTATAAAAGAAATTATTATATTCTTAGGCAACTGATTCTTATGTGAATAATCAAAATAACTACAATAACAGAAGACTTTATGCTGGCACAGGATCTTGCATAAACTCAGTAAAATCTAACAAAATATTTGATTTTTGTGAGAAATGAATAAGATGTAAACTCTGGGAAATTTTGTGTAGAAATAGCTTAAGTACATCTATCTGTATATATATATATATATATACACACATATGTTCCTCACGTAACCCCATTGTTTTCATCAGTTTGTGTTGCAGACAGTATCTGAATGCTTGCCCGGACCGCTCTGTCATCTTGAGCAACTCATGTCACCTCACCTGCTTCTATTTCTCCATCAGTACAATAATAAATGTTTCTTATCTGCTTTCTTATGCCTGGTTAAATGGCAAGCTAAAGCAAGATTTGCCAAAATATTTTGTACCACTTCAGTAACGCAGGATAGCCATAATCTTGCTCTAATCAGCTAAGTGTGACTGATGTGTCATTGAATCAGCATGAACTCTTCAGGCTAAACCAGAAGTAATAAATAACCAAAATACCTTTTTGCTCTTACAAACTTTTGCCCTAAGCCTATAGTAGCTGAAAAGCTTCTATGCAAGAAGAAGTCACACTGATACACTATAAAGAGTCAATTTAATTAGTTTTCTCTCCATCTAGTTTACCCTGTCTCAAGACAGTTTTGTGTTATTTGTGAATTCATGCATTTTAAACACTATTCTGCAATCCTTTAGCAGGCAGGCTGCCCATTTCCAGAATCCCCCAGGTCAGTAGGCACTTACTGTTGCCCTTCTGCAGTTCTTCTGAATTTGTGGGTGCTTTGTAAATCATAATTTTAGAAGTGAGAAAATGACAGGATTTAAATTTGCCTTTAAACAAACTTCACCTGAACAGGGAGCAGCCAGCTTCCTCTGAAGCTGGGTCAGCATTCTACCATCCATGGCATTATCTGCAGGACTACTACATCTATCAAATGCAAATTTACTTTTATCTATAAGCTCAGCTTCCAGAGTTATCAGCATTTTGGAAAATAATATAGAATGCAATCATGCCCATCTTTATTCCTTAGCATAAAGCATGCTTAAATAGAAAATACAGATCCTCCTTTCTTACAAGGAGCTTCATAAGTTAATAAATAAAAATAATCAGCATAATCCTAAAAAAAATTGTAATTTAAACTATACTTTTCTACAGGCTGAGGCCACTAAACTGTTGTAGACACTCAGAAAATAAAATTATTCATGACAACTCATAATCAACAGGGGTAAAGATAAAAGATTTTTTAATCTGTTTCACTGCATCTGTGAAACCACTTGATTAGTCTCCTTCTAACACATTTCTAAACACGGAGAAAATACATAGTGAGATGATGAATTTTTAGAGCATATTTTGGATAAGTTTGCTTAGAGTAATTGCAGATCTTCTGAATCTAGAAGAGGCAACTAAAATATATTCTTAGAAATGTCCCATTAGACTTTGAAAATAAAATGAGAAAGACAAATTAATGTTGATTGAAAAACAGCATGTGCATTTTGTGTGGAAGTGAATTTAGTTTGGTCATGAGTGTCATTTGATAAGCAGAGTTTCATTCCCTTTCCCTAAATAAACTCACTCTTTTTCATCGTCCAGACTGTCTGTTCTAATGGATTTTAAAAATCCAAAACAATTCCTTTTAAAGGGAATAAAAAGGAAAGAATCAAATTGTGTTTCCTCATACAACACAATAACTCAAAACTGTTGAGGCATACTTGCATCAAAGCAACTAACTCTTCCACTTGCTGTTTTCCAACATGAAAAAATTGGTGGTTTATGGGCTAAAATGTAGTTTGGTGTGTTATAATAGTAAAATCAGTTATTTCTGCACCTACTAAACACATAAGCCGTGGGTTTACTTACCCTTTGCAAGCTAAACATAGCTCAGGAGAGATTCAGAAAGTACATAAAGTTGATTCATGGCAGATACTAACTTTGGATATTAAATGGTATTGGTAGAAATCCACATACCCCCTGTTCTCTGAAGGGCAATGCCTGCAGATAGGCAGTGAAGATGCACATAGAGCTGCAGTATGGAATGGAAAATATGGGCAGTTTCCAACCACAGAGGCAACAAAATCTTCTTTGTTGTGCCTATGCAGTGTGCCATAGGCCACTGTAACCTAAATAGTGGTAGTAATACCAGTAACAGCTTCCACGTATTCCCTTTTTTTCTTTTTTTTTTTTTTTTAAAGTAATTGGCAAAAATTTCCCAGATACAGGCAATTCCTCTGGAAAAGCCTGTATGTTTCTGAAGACGTTGCCATGCCGGAACAGGACCTTAGTGTCCCATGTACTTTCTATAATATCGAGAGACTCCCCTGGTTTAACTTGTAATCCTTTAAATCTCCCAGGTTAGCAAAGGCATACAGTGCTTTTGGAAAACTCCACAAAAGAGTATGGCATAATAAACACTTGAATAAAAGCACCAAGATCAGTGTTTACAAAGCCATAGTGTTGTCTACTCTCTTATATGGTTCCGAATCATGGGTCATCTACCGCCACCACCTGCGTCTCCTAGAACGCTTCCATCAACGCTGCCTCCGTTCAATCTTAAACATCCACTGGTCAGATTATGTGACCAATACATCTGTTCTAGAGCAAGCAGCTGTCACAAGTATTGAGGCCATGTTACTGAGAACGCAGCTGCGATGGGCAGGGCACGTCTCAAGGATGAAGGACCACCGCCTCCCTAAGATCCTGCTCTATGATGAACTTGCCACCAGCTGCCGCATGAGAGGAGCCCCGAAGAAATGATACAAGGACTCCCTGAAACAACATCTCAGCCTTGGCCATATTGATCACCATAACTGGTCTACTCTGGCCTCAGATCGGGAGGTCTGGAGACACGCCATCTATAACGCAGCTGTCTCCTTTGAGAACACATGCAGGATCACTCTCGAGGAGAAAAGGCAACGCAGAAAGAACCGTGTCTTGCAGAATACACCATCTAAGGAGTCTTTCTGCTGTGCCTTTTGCAATCGGATATGTCTGTCACATATTGGCCTCATAAGTCACCAGCGTGCCTGTAACAAATGTGGATAGAGCCTTCCCAAATCTTCGTTCGCGAAGCCTAGCCATGACTGACTGACTGACTTAAATCTCCATTTTTTCTTGGGCAAATCCTGAACTGTGGTGGTATAGAACTTTTAGTTCACCTAAAAATTTGAACTTTTTTTCAGAACTCTCTCTTCTCTTTCCGTCTCTTATGCTTTTGTACCTCTTTTTCATCCGATTTAACATTTTCCAAAGCTTGCTAGTTTTGGTGCAGTGGGATCAGGAGGTGGCGGAGGGAAGTCTGAAGAATACATCGTCATACACATCCTCTGCACAATCTTTTCCAGACTGCTTTGTGGAAGAAGACATGCTAGTTATAGGATCTTCATCATCGATTTCATCATAAATCTCTTGATCAGAAGGAGGAGGGAACACTTCCAGCTCCACTTTGGTCACTGCATGGACTGATAATCATACCCTACTCTTCAACATCATCATACACTTCCATGTCACTCTCTGCAAATTTCACATCACCTCCAGCAGGAAATTGTTGCTTTCTTTTAAAAGAATCATAATCAATCCATGGTTCTTTTAAATGTATACATAGCATCCTCTTATCCTGCCCAGCCACTTTCCTTCTGGGCTGTCTGTGATGTGAATGATTTCAGTCTTATCCCTCTGTTTGACAGTCAGTTCATTCTTCCCTTCCTTGTGGTCAACACAAGCTCATGCCTGATGAAGGACTGCACTTGGGAACCTGGAAAACAAATATTTTCCTGAATATCTTACTTTTACTCACTATTTTAGTCATTATTAACTGATCTCCTACCATTCAACTTGCATTACCCAGTACCCCTTTGTGAATTGCATTAGCACACTCTAGAAATCCAAACTGAAGTCAAAATCTAGGGCACGTCTTAAGATCAAAGGGTTTGGGTACAGGCTGTTTTCCATGCATGTGCCATCTTCATAAAATCCCGTTAACACTCTTATGATGAAGACAATTGAAATGGAACCTGTAAGAAGAGGTAAAGGCTTGGATTATGAAGCAGATAGTTTATGAGGTTGTTTTATGGCTACAGAATACACTGCCCCAAAGTATTAAAGAATATTTAGATATCAAGCAAGACTCATTTTAGCTTTCTCTTGAAGACAAGTCTCATCAAAAAGATCTAAAAAATACAAATGGAGTTGAAGAGAAAAAAGCACTAATTTAATGTTACAGTTCCTCTGGAAAAACAAAGAAACAAAAACCAGTCTATTGTTGAAAATGGTGTGTTCAACTAAACAGATTTACCAGTCTGACCTATTCATTGAATCGTTTAGGTTGGAAAAGACCCTTAAGATCATTGAGTCCAACCATAATTCATTTCCTTGTAGGTGAATTCCTGTGGTCCTGAACCTGCAGGAAGACTTGACAAAAGCACAATGTCCATTTTGTTACTTAGTCATAAGCAGCAGACAAAAGGCCAAAAGATAAATTGTCTTTCCTGGCTCTGCTGAGTCTTGGCAAAACCACTCCAGTACTGTAGTTCTGGATATACTTGGAGACTAAGAGGTGGCACACAGGACCTTGAAGCTGAGGATTTAGCAGAGGAAAAAAAATAATAGAAGGATTTAAATGGATTAAGAGGGTGATGAGACCCAGGCAGAAGGAAGTGGAGATAACTTTAGCTGTCTGGTAAATAAGAAGAGAGAGAGATGATAAATGGAGTCCTAAAGCCTCCACAGATTAAATTATCTGGGTTGTAGTCAGGTGTGAATTACCAGGGAAGTGAAGGGTCTAAAGGGATTTTTGTGTTTGCTGGTGTAAGTAAAATTCCCCTTCAGGTGACACAGTCGGTGGTGGAAATGCTTGGAACTATGTCTCTCCATATACACATTATCCAAGGCCTGGGGAATAATTCTCAGTGTGAGAAGAGGGAACCTTTAGTGTCTCACTAGAGACTCACTAAAGTGAGACAGAAGGGCAGCAGAAAAATCAACCTTGACATACATAGGAAAAAGTCATTAGTCACCATGGCAAAGACAATCTTACTATAAAGGAGAGGATTGAAAGTAGTCTGAAAAAAACCTGAGGAAACTCCCTATGCAGCAAATAGGCACACACTATAAATCAGTATGTATCCATGACATCAACAGCTTTGCAATCTCATTGCTCAGTCTCATTTTAAAATACTTTTGCAACTATTTGCAGATCAATCTGCATTTCACAAACAGTAAGAATCCATTTGGTGGCTGGGACTATCATATCTGCTGTGTTTTGCTGCAGTTCTTAGCAACTCTTTATTTTCTTCCCCTTTCAAGAGGGTAATCACTATTACCATTACAGTAAATCAAACCAAACTGATTAAAACCAGGTTTATCAGAAGTTCTGTCAGGTTTTGTCAGAAAAAATAGGAAATAAACTCAATGATTTTCTAATCAAGAATGATAAATTGTGGCCTTCTATGAAGCCACTATATTAACTCCCCATATTAAGACACTTATTAGTGTCATTGCCATAATAAAGTCCTTTCCCTCTTTTGACAAGTGTTCCAGATCTCAGAAATCACTGAAAGTCAAGTAGGGGCTTTCTACTTTACAACAGCTTCTAAAGAAAGTCAATAGTTAAATGGCTGTTTCCAAGGAATTTTAGACTCATCTGTGTTTTTTCTTGCACTTTATTCACAGCATTAAATTCAGTGGAAGAGGATTAAGTGTTTTACTACTGATTCAGCATCTTATTACTGGAAGTGATAGCATTCATGTGTATCAACAGCTTCATAATCCTCTTGACATAAACTAAAGTCAGATGTGAGCAATGTACAAGTGTGGTGGTGACCACAGCAGTTGTCCAAGCAAGGCTCTATTCTCCCATTGATATAGAAATATTTTTTCAATAGTTTCATACTTACATTTTCTACTTGTTTCTGCCATACAACTTAACCATGTGCATGGGCTGGTTATATTCTGTAGTCTTTTGCATTCTCAACAGAGGGTTACAACCACTAAATCCCCTTCTAGCTTGTTAAGTAGCTTGCGTGATTTTTCTAAACCCTCCTCGAGATCCACCCACACTGTGAAAATTCCCTCCAAATGAAATCAAATTATATTTAATCGGGAAATTTAATTATGCCACGGCATTAGGTATTTTTTGAATGCCATAGATTAGGCGGATTAATCAGGTGCTCAGGAGGTGGGTGGTTGGTATTAATAAGGCAAAATTTGTTTGCACTGGATGTACAGACAATTCTGAAACTGCCAGCCAAAGCAGAAAGAAAGGATTTACCTTGGTGCTTTTAATGAGAAGTAGATTAGTAGAAGCTGTGCAGTTAAAACAAAACTAAGCTAAACCAGCCACCACTTTAAGCCAAGGAGAAGAGTGCAAAAACAGCATTAATTTTTAATAAATACAACATCACTGGCTGCTGACTGACAGCTTCAATGTTATCTCATTAGAAATGTATAATAATTAGTTGGGTAATTTGGCTTTCTGAGGAGCATTATTAACTATATCAGAATTGCAATCAACTCAGGAGATCAGATTCCTAAATACACTGAATCCACTGCCTGCTTTGATAAACAGCTTGTGGGAGGGAGCAGGAATAATGAGCACAATTAGAGTCAGGAAAATGCAACACAAGTACTTTAGGAACCTAGACCCAGATTCTCCTTAGCTTATGGCTGAGCTGGAACTGTTTCCAGCTCCACAATGGGGCAAGACCCCAGCATAAAAACATTCCCTGTCTGGGAAGCAGCGTGCAGTCGGAGCAGGGAGATGGCCCTGGATGCTGCAGGGAGAGTGCAGCAGCAGCAGCCCTCGTGGGTATGGAGTCAGAGGAGTGTGTGTGTATATAATTATATTCATGTTCTGATTATATAGCCAGATGACTCAAACACATGTTGCTGCTGTTCCTAGGAGCGTAGAAAATTTGGACCACACCAGTTGCCACAAAAATGTATAATGGCTGTCATCACACTGGTTTGTAAGCAAGGCACAGTGTCACCTTCAGGAAAACCAACTTCATTAACAATAACATCAATGTGACATTTTCATTTAATCCTAATGACTGTGTAATTATTAATTACTGTCACTACAGAAGCAAAATCCCAGGAAAGCTGGAATCTCAGTCATATCATCCCTCACAGTTGCCAGGTATTTTTGGATTACTTTACCCAGGAAAAAAAAATCATTTAGTCATTATTTTTGAGAAACAGTCATCATTAATATAAAAAATCTGAGACAATGAAGATTCTTATATGTCAGAATTATAAACAGCATTTCTTTTGAAAAATGTTATGACAATTCACTTTATTCAAATCACACCTTGAAGTTGTCGATATAGTGAGCACACACATCAAATAATGTTGTTCAACATTGGACTAAATCCTGCTGAGTTAATAATTAAGCATGATCCTCATTGTCAGTGAGTTGCAAATTTATATTCTATTACTAATAGCATCTGTGCTAATTTAAATCTGCTTTCTCCTGTTTAAGCTTTTGGTACTTCAAATACTTAATTTAAATTAGTGAAATGAAACCAATTTTTTGTTTTAATCAAATTTCTTTTTTCAGATTATTTAAACTACACTCATTGCAATTAGAAAAGCTCCCATTTAGCAAGTTAGGGAGAAAAATCCAAATTGTCATCCCCACAGTATATTCTTTTTAGAGTTAGTTTTTCAAAATTATAGGATACTTTGAGAGGAAGGGTTTCTGATGCATTTCAAATGTGTCAATATTTACATCCATTATTAGTTTTGCTCTTTTTGCAGAATTAAACAGATTCAATATTTGGAGGAGAAGGTGAAGCAAAGGGAATGTTCTAACTCCCAGTATTTTTCCCACACTGAAGCAATGAGCCAGATTACAGAGGATGAAGATAAAAGGGGATTAAGCTACACATATTGTGCTCAGCGAGGGGGTCTGATAATATATAAATACTATAAATGCTATTTTTTAGTAAAGGTTTCATATTAAAATCAGCATTTTTAGCCCTCTTTGAGGAGTTAATTTTGAAGAATGGCAGCATTAGCCTGAAGTAACCTTCACCTAAGTTTCAAACTTCCACTGGTGTATTTTAGGTGTACATTTTTTGCCAGAGGAAGCATACAGACATTTAGCATACAGACATAAGCAATATAGACATGCTTATCTACCTCACAGATGTCAGTCCGCCAGTGAGAACCCAGGTTATTCAAGACAAGATACCATGGATGACAGACACCTACTAAGAATTTGATTCTGAAATTTGATTCTGTAAAATACTATGAGTCTTCTTTGAAGTGTAGAACCCTTTAAAACTTCACTGAATATCAAATTTGTTTGTCTTTGCCTATTTACAACACAAAGAGGACAACTTTACAAACTGCTTGGTAAAAAAGAAATGATTATTAACTAGCAATTCTTTGGTTAGGAGTGAATACCCCTTCACTTACCCATGTCTCAGTGAAACTGAGAAATGTTTCTGAACCAGCACTCAGTGAACACCAACACACCTTTGTTAAATAGATGCTGATAAATACATTTATCTGTAGAAAATGCTATGGGTACGCCCTACAGTAAGGCAAGATGCAGCAGCGCAGCATCAAGAACAAGGACATCTTTAAGAAACATATGACTAGAAATGCTGTGACTATTAAGGGTCTAGGCAAGCATTTTGAGGAGTTCCGGAGATGCTAGACACAGGAATATTTGGAAAGTTGTTTTTTAAGGTCATAAAAACCACAAGCAGACATGTTACAAGGGTGCCCAAGCAAGAGCAGCGTACCAAGACTATTGATATGCCAAAGATCTTTGCAGTCAGAAAATTGGCAGGGGAGAGAAGTTAGGAAACCTTGATAGGAAAGTGTAAAGTCTGTACTAAAGAACATGAGTGGATTAACAAAACTTCATTCTAAAGGTAAAAAACCAGTGGTTAGTAGTAAGAAACAAGGTCCCAGAATGGAGGAATTTAATTACAGCACCAACTATGTGTTCTGTAAAGAGTTCTGGGACATGGAAGACAGTATAGCAAAAAGGAGGGCAGGGTAAGCTTTAATTAAACACAGAGCATAGAGCTGGCCCTCTAAATCAATCATTATTTCTTGGAGGCAAGGACAAGTGCAGAGCTCTGCAAATGTGTGAAGAGAATTTTGGGTAACAGCCCTGCAGATTTCTCAGAGGAAAATGCTTTGACAGATGCCGAGTGGGACTACTTCTCCTTATGGTGAACCCAAAGGCAACAAAAAAAAAATTAAAGTTACTTCATGGTATCCAAGAAAAGTCTAAAAGAAATCTTGGTGAGTTTATTTTTTCCCCAGGTCTGGAGTGAGATGTTGGAAGGAAAACAGACTGGTAGTCTGATTCAGGTAAAATTCAAGACACCACTTTGGGAAACTTAGGACAGTTTTTTCCCCTGCAAAGACTAATTCTCTTGCTCTTTTTACATACTTAGCCACAATTAAAGTATTTTTCCAAATCTTTATGCAGTTTAAAAACACACACACACACTCTTCATGCAGTTTACATGCATAAACACGAGCAGGAACATGCTTCCTGGACTTTAGCCAAAGATCTTAGTCCACTTTAGTGGTAAGTGGTCTGAAATGGGAGTCTGCAAGAGGATGAGAAAGTATGCTCACTATCCTGATGCAGAAATCATATCTGAATAGATTTCTTGGTAATAAACCACCACTGGGTCTTTCCAGGAAAGCTAAAAAAAAGCATTTATTTTTAAACTCTGAAACAACAGGTTCTTGGCCATGACATCTGTAAATGCCTGTCATGTAAACAGTGGGAAAGGGAACACCTTGAAGGCTTGTTATTTGCTAGTCAAGGCTTTGCATCTCCCTGTTTCTTGGAGTTATATTTCTATTCAGTATTTTTTCGTGAGCCTTGTCCTCGCATAATGTGACAACACCACAATGAGAAGTAGCCAGTGGTCCATGACTTCAGGAGACCAACCATGACAGAAACAGGCTTTGGAGAGGGAGGCAGATGAGATTAAGACAAGACAAAATAGTTCTGGCGATGACAGCAGGAGACTAGACAGATCCTGTGAGATACACAAACCCTTATTCTATCAGAGTTGGGTGGTTAAGGCTGTAGAAATGAGAATGGCAGACGTTCAGTGAATGCAACAGAACTAGGAAAACAGCATGCTCAAGATTTCAAACCCACTATGACTGGAACGCAAAGATCTTTATACTTCTTTCTAGGTCTTGTGAGAGAACAGCTCCACCTCTGAGCAGCATCAGTTTTCACAGACCATTGTCTCTACTAGGATGCAATGAAAGTTGTTAGGTGCTTTCTGAACAGATTGTAGGGGATAGAGGGATAAATCTTATTTATCCACACAAGCCCTTGAGTCAGGAAAGGTTATAAAAATGTGTACATTTAAAATCTTACTAGCTCCGCACAAATTTATGGTCATTCATGAACAGGAAGTATTCTAAACATGTAAAGTTCTTAGACGCATTCTTAAAAAATTAATCTATCTGTAGGAAAATGAACCTTCTCTTTCTCACTGAAAGGAGTCCTGTCCCATGCAAGTAGTTGTGTCCAAGAAAAAAAATCACCATGTATTTATCTCTAGGTAAAGGGGTAACTTCCATTTTATACCATGTAGTATCTTACGTGGGATAGCAGTATGGCACTATTTGCTCACAATTTCTTTGTTGACTCATATGTCTGGTTGGCTGCTCAGTGTTCAAGTGTATATTTAGTTCTTGGAAAGAAGGAGTTATTTGACTGGACATAGATTTAAGGTTAGAAAACTCCATCTTTTTTTTCCGAAAAAGCATGCTATAACCTATATAATTGTGGAAAAAAATAATTGGGAAACCAGTCAGCTACTTCTAGAACACGATAAAGTAGTCTTTTTACTGAGGAAAGGGCTTTCAATCAAACATCTGGAAACAAATCAGTCACAATATTCCTGCAGCTTTGAAGGAAAATGAATAGTTGGAATGGAAGACAGGAGAGAAAAATGAAGCCTCATAATGAGTTGCCTTCTTCCAGTCATCAAAACCTCATGCATTTAATTTGTCCCAGTTGTTTTGGTCTGCACCAACAGTAAGAGTAAACCTCACTGAGGAATCCCCCCTTAGATAAGATCACATCTCAGTTACAATGATATATCTTTCAGATCTGTATTTCTACTCATCTGATGTCACAGATATTCTTGCACCTGCTATCTTCCACAAACATATTCCATTCTCTAGGAAAAAGTGCTTTTGTTTTAAATCTGTTTTCATCGTAAGAGTGGAGCTGGAATGCAAAGCTATCATCTCTGGTCAGAGCACTAGCTGAGATGCACTGGATTGCTCTGAAGCAGCACAGACTTACTGCTTTAGCAAATGTGGGGTTTGATACATCAATATAGTGCAAGGAAAACAGCAAATCCAATGTAAATAAAAAGTAAAACATACTGCCCAGTTTCACTGTAAATAAAGTATCTGAAGCTGAAGCTAAAAAAACATTGAATTCTGTAATATGAAACAACCATCCATAGAAGACCAATAAAAACATTTAAAAAAACATTAGTTCAAGAATTAAAATGTAACTAATTTGCTCTGAAATAATTTGTTAATGTGACTTACTAGCTTGTCAAGGGGTTCCCAAGATAAATATCCTTTGATGTTTACCTTTCCACGACTTGAAGATCATACTTAAACCTTTTGATTACTTGCCCCCCCCCCGCCCCCTCGGTCCTGCCACCCTCCAAAAATCTGAATCCCTGTTATGGTGTGGCATCTGAATTAAGCCTCTCATAACTATTAGATTTCTAACACCACCATCAGATGTGGCAGATTTTTTTTTAAGTAGTTGCAAAAGTTTAATTCTAACAAGTGTATCATCTAATGACATTATGTGAAATGCAACAGTGAAATGAGGTTGCCAAATCATTTTAAATATGTCAGCTGTCATAAGTCAGGCTTTGCTACTATGGTTATACTCTGAGGATTTTAAGGGGTAAAGGATGCTTAAAGACTACTTTCTGCCAAGGAAAAGCCCTAAATTAGTAGGAATTCATCGAAATGATTACACTTATCTGCCTTGACCCTTGCATAACATGGGACAAAAGAATATTTTAAAGAAATTTTGTTACATTTGACTGAATAATTTTAAAAAACATTTTCCTTCAATTTATTTTAATGTCTACAACCTTCCTTTCTAATAGGCTGGATTTTAACTTGGAGGGACAGGTGTTTTAACACTATTACAAGGTACAAATCCCTTTTCCAGGATAAAAAGAATCCCCAGGGAATAGAGAAAATTCCCTTCCATCTTTCCATTTGTCCCATCTGTTCCTGCAACAAGATAAAGTTTCCCTTTTCAAAAGTATCTCTGAACATACCTATGAATACATAAGAAATTAATCAACATTACACACTCATATATTCTTTAGGAGTTATGTTCTTCCAGTATTTGAGCTCTTTTGTATTTTCCTGGGGCATACTAAAAGGCCCACTGGAAAAGTAATGCAGGAAAAGTGTTTTGGGATTAAAAAAACCCAAAACCCCAGAGAATGGATTTTCTACTCTATCTACAAAAGCAAGTCTGGAAACATGACTAAGGTACCCAAAATTTGATTTTAATAATCTTTCTGGCAATAAATTGTATTATATTCTACAGGTGGCTCCAGTAAAGGGGAGTAAAGTATTATATAGGCATTGTAAGAATGAGCTGTTAGGCCTACCCCTACCTCAAACTTAGAGTAAATGAATAAAGGCGATATTAAATATGAGAATTTGAAGAGTCACAACAAAACACAAGTTAATCAGTTTGGCTTTTACACTGACAGCATATATAAGTAATATATATTTTCAGATGTACTTGTCTGAATGGCCCATGGGAAAGGACCAAATTAAACATCTATTACAATATACTTCTCATCTTTGGTCAGTCAATATGTCAAACAAAATAGTGTTCATGTTTCTAAACCTGGAATTTTAAAAAAGTTCTTATTTTACAAGTTGGAATTTTGCCCTGGGTAATAAATTAAGAACATGAACTGTTTCAGGCTGTGTTGTGGTTCTTTGCAGGAGAACATTAAAAGCAATGAGCATACTGTTTCTTTTTAAATAACAGAAAAAAAAGAGGCAAAATAAAAGTGGGGGGCAAACCAAAAATATTCAAGAAATATCTAAATCGTTTGCATTTTTGCATCCTATTGACAAACTGCCTAACAAATCACATTCTCTATCTATTTTTAAACAATCCCTAGAAGGGTTAACTCATGCAAGTTGCATCCTGTACTTGAATTAAACCAGATGCAGGTATATTACTGACTTACTTTAAAAGAATTGGGGTTTTCATCTTTTCTAACATTTCCTAAACATTATGCAGAATTTAAAAGATGCAAGAGAATCCCAAGTGCAACTGGTAAAATTTCCTTTGCTTTTTGGTTACTTGCTTGCTCTGGTGTTTCCAAGAGACACTTTGTGCTCTTCCATTTCCAGAATTGCCTGGCTGAAATATCAATGATTAGGCTCTTTTTAAGTGAACATTTGCTCTTTAGAAATTATTCAGAAGACAGGAGGTATTCCTCACTGAAATTACTACCTTTTGATTCAAAAAAATTGCTCATCTACCTCAAAATGAAAGAAAAAAAATCACATGAAAAATAGTCACGTTACTTTTTCAAAAATCCTGTCTGGCAAATATCTTCAGATATCTGTCTGAAGAGGACAGATTATGTGTCATATGGCATTGCTTCTGCTTCTTTGGCTGCCTGAACCCATCCTGTGTAATCAGAAAAGTAGCAGAAATTACTACAATAACACCTCAGAGGACAGCAGGAGGTAAACTGTGCTCCTTGCCCAACCCTGCTTGCAGAGCTGTGGCAGAAGTGAGGGGAGCACACAAGAAGGACACAAAGCACTCCCTTGTACTCTTGTGCGCTGTCAGATCCTGGGAAGGATGAACCCTGGGGTTGCTGTAGCTCTGCATGCTCAAAGGAGAGCCAGCCCTTCCCTGACAGTCTCCAAAAGCATCAGGTCATCTCTTTCCTAATAGGGATATTCTAGGCAGGGAGAGATGCCATTAGCTGAAGACAGGCTGGTTTGGTAGGTCCTCCAGGTTCAGGTAACTGAGATAGGCATCTCAGTGCTCATTCCTCACTCTCCCAGTTTCCCCCAGCCTGTGGTTTCCCTTGCAGCATTTTTTGGTGATGTGGTGGCTGGGTGCCTTCCCAGGCCTTCTGCAGAGGGGTGCACAGGCAGCATTTGGGTGGCTGGGGGCTGGTGGGAGGCACAGCTGGCTCCATATCTGCACCTACATCATGGGAGTCACCAGCTACTACTCTGTTGACTCCCAGCTTCCTTCGATTTGGTTACCTCAAATTCAAATTGGAAGCAGCTTTCCATATGCTGACATACCACGCAGGAAGGGACATCTTCCAGGGGAAGGACTGGTGGCACAGGCAAAGTGCAGTCATTCTATCCAAGACATGTGAGGAGTGAAGTAATATGGGCTATTCCTCCCACTCCTCACAGGATGTCATCAGAACTGCAGCCAGCTGAAGCCATTGATCTCAGGCTGCAGCCCTCTTGGAAGCTACTCCAAAGAGTGGGAAATTCATTTACAGAAGAATTAAAGCCTGTTTCAAACCTCAGCACTCTCCAATCCAAGCTCTTTTGGCAGCCTTTTCTTCCTAGAACCACCCAACCAAAATAAGCTCAGATATTTTTCCCTGACAAATGCAGAGGGGGATACTAGTTACATTGTTTTTAATGTAGTTTTACCCTCCATTGAATACAATCATTTACCACAGGTATGGGTGTACAAGAAAGCAAATAAAATTGACACCCACTGGTTCACCTCCTAATGAATGGGGGAAGAGCCAAGTCATGACTGGAGTGCCATGGCAGGAATGCACAGTTTTGTCCTTCCACTTAATAGAGAATCCAGGTCAGTGTCAGCCAGTCTTTTGGCCCTGTGCTTCACCATTTGCAGCAAACAATATAGCAGCTTTCGAAGTCCTACCCCCTGCCATGGACAGGGATGCCTTTCACTAGAGTAGGTTGCTCCAAGTCCCCATCCAACCCAGCCTTGAACACTTCTAGGGATGGGGCAGCCACAGCTTCTCTGGGCAACCTGTGCCAGGGCCTCACCACCCTCACAGGAAAGAATTCCTTCCTAATCTCTAATCTAATCCTACCCTCTTTCATCTTAAAGCCATTCCCCCTTGTCCTATCACTACACACCCTTGTGAAAAGTCCCTCTCCAGCTCTCTTGGAGCCCCTTTCAGTACTGGAAGGTGCTCTAAGTTCACCTCAAAGCCTTCTTTCCAGGCTGAATAACCCTGGCTCTCTCAGCCTCTCCTCATGTGGGAGGTGCTCCAGCTCCCCAGTCACCTTCATGGCCTCCTCTGGACCCACTCCAAACAGGTCCATGATGTCTGACAACTACTTTTCATTTATCTACTTCCAACAGGACAAACAGTGCCAAGAGAGTTAAATGGGTACTTGAGTAAGTGTCATGCCTCAAGAAGTGCAGAATATTCAGTAACAGGACTGCTGCAGGAGTTAGTGTGCAGCACAACCGCCAAGATTCTAAAGCTCTTTTTATCCCATACACACCCTCTCTTACTCCTGTACAACACTGAGTCAGCTCCTCTGCATGAAAGAGTTCACCTTCTATTTACAGAAACATCCTAAAATTTTACGAGTTCCAGGTTTAATATTCATGCTTTCAAAACCACAAAGTATTTTAATTTCTAAATCTCCATGGCTCCTTTTCAGAAAGTGTTCCTGATGATGCTCCATTGATAGTGTTTTGTGTTAGGAACATCTTGAAAGAAAATAGTATTTGCAATACACTTTCTGCATGTTTTTGTCTTTGTACTAATCAACCATCTGCACTCACAATCTAGATATTTTCCTCTCTCAAATTCTTTTGTTGTGTCTTATGGTTTATTCAGATAAGTAAATGATGACATTCACCTCTGAATCCTGGTTCTTTTCTACGAGACCTAACAAAGCTTTATACCTACATAAGGTTTTAAATAATTATTGGTTTGATTCACGAGTTCATGACATCCGTAGATAATTACTTCATAAAGCAATTTATGGCAATAAGATGTTCTCCACTAGCAAACACAAGTAAAAGGAAAACAAAACAAAACAAACACAGAATGAAAACATCTTAACGCTGCATTTTTTCCAGACAGAAGATTGGAAGATCTCCAGTGAAATCTTAATTTAATTCAAGCACTGGAGACTGTACAACTCGGGTTGCTATTTCTCTCTTTCATACAAAGTCTTTATCCTGACCTTGGAAAAAACATCTAAAGAGGCTTTTGTCCTGTAGAACACAAATAAACAAGATTTCGTATGTTGTGATTATTTTTCTCATTAGTCAGTCTTGCATTTAAAAATAATCAACAAAGCCGTAATTTTTCCTTTGATGCTTTGCAGTAAGAGAAGTAATGATATCAACAATATTTTCATCATGTACTTGTCAACATTAGTCTTTATGTGGTTTGAATTTGCCTCCCGCACACTCCAAGATCCAAAGAGTCACTACTAGGAACTTCAGAGTTCAAGCAATGTGTGGATTCCAGAAACCCCTTCCTCATGCCAATAAAAAAAAAAATTAATTTTTCCAAAGAAGCAAGTGGCATGTGGCTATTCCCTTGGAAGATCTGTATGGTTTCATGGCAAAAGTTGGACTGTAGGATTTATCACCTTGAAGATTAGGAAAACTTTGTTCTGATAGGAGCTTGTTTAAAAGGTCTTTTTTAAGCAGCCACCATAATTTAGGAAGTCAGGCATTTGTTCCTCATAAAACCTTCACAAAATGAGTTGTAATGGTACCCTTTAAGCTGTAATTGTCTATGGTATAAGCAAAGCCATATTAAAACCATTCAGAGACAGTAACTTACACAGTCAGCATGTAGGACTCCTCTGCCATCGAATTAGCATTTAGTTTTATTATATCTTCACCCTGTGAAGTCTTACAAGCTGACCTTATGCAAACAGAAGAGATCTAAAGAAACTCTGGGTGCTTCAGATGCACTGCCCTTCTAAGTCTGAAAGTCCTCTCAGTACCACACTGGGATTGCAACAGGACCTAGAGTTTGCCACTGGCTTTAGTAGAATAGTAGGTCTTTGATCCAAACATGAGGTACTACTAGTTCCTCCACAAACTTCAACTGCTGGGACTTACCCAGTTAACAGCAGCAAGTTCCTTATTTCCCAAAGGAGCTAAAAAGAGATGATGCACCACTCTCACATCCAGAGGGCAAAACCAGGTGCTTCCAGAGACAATATTCAGCATGGTGCTCAAGGAGCATCAAGCAATAATTTGAGAAGAGACTTAGAAGCAGCCATTGATCAAACCAGGGCCAGGGCTGGGCTGAAAACACCCTCAGGGGCAAGGGGCAAGTGGGGCTCCCAGGTGCAGTTGTTTGAGCAACTAATGCCTATTAGTGACCTCAGGGTTAGGAACATGGTCTTTTAATTATATGTACTTGATGAAGTCATCTAGTCTAATTTTTTTGTTGGTTTTGGTTTTTAGTGTTTGATTTTGGTTTGGTTTTTGGGATTTTGTTTTTGTTTGTGTTGTTGTTGTTGTTTTGTCTGTTTGTTTGGTTGGTTGGTTGGTTTTTTGTTGTTTTGTTTTGTTTTAAATTTTGGACTTTTTTCACAGTGCTGTGGTTTTTGTTCCATCCTGTAAGTCTGCTCTGGTCCACCCCAGAGACAATCACAAGAAAGAAAACGTATTTCCAATCAGTTGCTCATCAGCCCTAATGTGGCAGAAGCTACAGAAAGGAGAGTAAAACACAAACTGCACCTGTAACATGGATTTGGTGTCCCAACCCTTCTGGTGTCAGACGAGCAGTTTCTCCAAAGCAAACCCAAGCATTTGTTTTTGCCCCTTCCAAAATGTTCTGGACTTTTCTGACTGTTCTATTCCAGAGAGTGGCTTGACCCATAGATAATAAAGGTGTGTGCTGTGGTCTTGAAAGGTGTATGGCAGTTCAAAATGGAAAAGATTACTTTATTTATTGCTATTTGTTTATTTATCATCAGTCTTTAGAAAAACCTCTTTGTGCTCTCATGGCTTAAGTAGAGGCTTTTGGCAAAATGAGTAAGGAAATTCCCTTCCAAACTTTCCACAGGTCTAAGTATCCCTCTTAAAACTGTCAGTAATTAAATTTTATTGCACAGCAGAAATGCTCTCAATCTCCATCTACTTATTGCATTGTAATTTAACTTCACAAAAGACACAAAAAATGTCTTACAAATGCTTAAGAATATGAACAGCTTAAATTTAAGTGGAATAAATGATGGATGTATTCACACAAAACTTCTAGACTTGTACATTTTCTTAAACGAGACGCTTGTTGTCTCTATAATGTTTGGGGATTTTTGCTTCTTGTTTTGGTAGTGGCTGTTTATGTAGCAACATTAACTGACACTTGATCATTCTTCTGATTTTAATTACTTCTGACATATTTTGTTTAAAATTCCACACTGCTGTTGTAAGACAGTTTGACTGTAGACACTGCTTAGTGATATTTCTCCCTGATGAAAACATCACAGTTAGGGGTCTCTTAAGGTCAAATATTTCCTGCTGCAGTTCTGGAAGTTCAAGAACTTCCCACCACATTTATTGGTGTTTTACTTTTAGATAAACTTCCCACAGAAAAAAAGATACAGACCTTAAAAATTAACTCATGATATGTCATCAAACAACTCTTAAGAGATAATTTATTGAGGGAAATTGGCAGTTTCATTTTACTTTTCTTACTTGTTAGCAGAATGCATATTCTTTTTTTGGGTTAATTTATTTCCATACTCCAGTTTCCTCTCCAGCTTCAGAGGACCACAGAATAAAATAGTATGCAGCTGGAAAAGGGGATTTGAATTATTGAATCTAGTATTATATTGCAAATAGTCCCATCATTGATCTTCCATCCCCTTAAATGTGGTGAGGTGTATTTGTGTGCAGATGCAAGAGGGTACCAAGGGACTCTTTTGTGTCAACTCTGCAATGTGAAATCTTTCAAGTTTCTCAGGATTCTCACAGTCTTAAGAGCACCTGGGACCATTTATTTCATCTCAAGGTCCTCTGAGGATGCTTTACTGTATTTCTAACACAGAAAGAACTTTTACTTTTGTTAAATGAGTTAATATCTTCTGCTTTCCAAGGCAAATCTATTTTCATTTCACTGGACATTCTGCGTTAAATATATAATTTAACATGATATGTATCTGCCATGGTCACTGAGATACAGCTTAGACTTTCCTACAGGAGTTGAGGAGCATTCTTTATTCTTCAGGTAGAGAAAAAGAGCTTGAGATTAGTGGGGCAGAAGATGAGGGGGAACCAAGGCTGAAGGCACACACATCTGGAGGAGGAAAAGGCTGGAGTCTGGTCTCTGCTTCCAATATGTTTTTATGCCTTTTGTATTAAAAAAAAAAAAAAAGACAACCCCAAACCAACCCACTTATAGGGATTCATATTTTTGGATAGACAGGTAGATATCCTATCTCACAGATTTTTCACTCTTACAGGTTGTCATAGAGAATGGTATTTGTTCGCCTGTATCTTCATCCACTTGAAAGACAAGTCCTTCGGCTAAGCCGGTCATTTAGGACCTGTCTAAAGCTGTTTGAACTCCCTCAGTAAAGAGAAATGTCAAGGAGACATGCATTTCACTTAGTGTAGACAATTATCTTTGAATGGGAAGAAAAATCCTTTGGAGGCACTTCTCTGCATGGCCTTCTGTTTGCTTTGAGAAGGAGCCTGGGAAGTGAGGTGTCACCATCTGATGGGTCACCTCCCTGGAGACTGGTGGAATCTCAGCTATCCCTCTGCACTTCCTTTCCACAAGTTTTTTTTTCTTTTCTTTTTTTTTTTCATTTTTTCTGCCTTTTGGTACATATTTCAGAGCAATTTCCTAGCAGCATGACATCTTTATGGAATGCACAGTGATCTTCAGCAGTTTCCTTCTACATTCAGAGGAGGCTGACACATCTCAGCTGGATTTGCAACTAGGCCTAAGTAATGACATTCTTTATAAAAATCCATCTTCTTGTGGCTCATTTGGCTGTTCACGTCTGGGTAAGCAGGTTTATTTTCAGCTGAGGTTATTCAAAAATATTTTGATGAGAAATGCAATTTAGAAACAATGTCTTCACACTGGTAGCATTATCCATTAGAAGTTCACTTTGAATCTCATTTTTCCAAAGTATACTCAGATGATTTGAATAATTAGAAGCTTAGTATAACTTGAACTTCTGCACACAACCAGTCTGGAGGAAATTCGATCAACCCAACTGGGGACTAGAGACAACATTTTATAAGTGACTTTCCCCATCTTACAGTGCGAATTGTAATATTGAATAAATATAGAAAACCATCCTTTGGATATTCGTTGATCAATATCAATCACAGCTGTATGCGGAAACAAAAAGGTTCATATTGTCAGACACTTATAACTGACCAACGAGGTCAACTGTGAAAAACTACATCTACATGCTCTGTTAGGTATGTTGTTATGTGTAAGCAACTTACTGGCTGCAATATTTGGCTATACTTCTGAGCATGGCACTGTAGTTCCAATGTGTTTCTAATACCTTGGAAAATTCTTTTAAAACAAGGTAAAACTGAAAACCACCAAATCAATTATCTGAACAACAAATCAATTATAGTATAACTGGAAGTGTTTATAATGGAAAAGATCCCTCAATTATAAAAGAGTGATTAATAATATTAATAATATTAATAATATCTACAATACTAAAAGATTTCCAGGTGCGTATGCAAGTGCAAGACTTAGGTTTACATACAATAATTTAAGAATACAAAATTCTCAGAGACAATATCAGAGGAGAATTTAGTCATGATAGAGCGAGTTCCTAGGAAAATATATTGAATACACAGTTATCAGTAGATAATTGTAAAGGCATAACTGGTATTTTTAAACAGAAGTCATGATAGTGTCCTCAGTTACAGTATTTATTGACTTTTGAAATCATGGTATTAATTCAGAAATCCCAGAATTTTAGGTTGATTCCCTATGACTAGAAATAATGGAATGAAACTGGAAAAAGAAGGAGTCACAGTCAACAGTAGGCAAAGCTTACCAATAGTAAAGTTTTGGAAGCACTGAAATAGGTCAGCTGGGCAGGGATGTAGTTCTTGCCACTCAATGTCTTGAAGAAGAGGTTGGATAAACATCAAATGTAATGAATATGAACCTAATTAACCTTCCTCAAAGGGACAAGGTGGTCTCTGAAACTCCTCTCACTCCTAAGATGGTGTTGTAGGGGAATTGCATAGCTACTCTCTACCCATAATGTTTATCTCCAGATCTGAATGCAGACTTGCACAGTGGTTTAAAGATGTTCAGACATCATGTTAGGCAAGGTAAAGATAGGAATTTCCATGTAACAGACTGAATTGAGGTAGCCCTGACTTGGACTGCCCATCGGTAGACTCAGTTCCAGTACTAAAGAGAATATGTGTATTAGGTTGGTTAAAGCTGGCTTGAATTAGTTTGCATTTGAGGTTCTCTGTTCTATGCAGTGTAATGAACTGATCAAAGGTGCATATTGCTTTGAATTTACACATGAAATATGAGTCCTCATCTGGAAAGTTTAGAATTAGCTGAAATATGTGTGGTTGCATGCACCTTTGAATTCAGTTCAAAGCAAAAAGGCAAGGAAAGACCAGGTGATTTGTGACATGAGTTGGTAAACTCCTGCTACAGAGTATACTGTAAAGAAATCTAGGTCTCGAACCCATCATTCAACCAGTAATCCCACTGGATTGAGCAGGAGTACTGGTATAGACTAGGGGTGCATAATCCCTCTCCCTAATTTAATTTTCATGGACAGAAACCCCACACTCAGTCCATGCATGTGATTAATGAGCTGAAACTGATTAAAAAGTGCCTAAATTTTCATCCAGGCATTATGTCCACTTCTCTATTCCAGAGAGACCAGTCATCCCACTAGCTAACTTCAAACTTGCTAGAACTCCCTACTTGTTAACCAGTAAGATTTGGGGTATTTTTTTAATTAATAAACTGTGGAGGCTATGGCGGAGGTAACTATTACTATAAGATGTTATTTAATTCTCGTTCAAAGGAGAATGGTAACTTGGAGTAAAACAAACAGAATGTTAGACTACTGTGGAAGCAGCAACCGTCCATTGTGGATTTCCCCAAACAATCCTGATGTGAGCACATCATCCCGGGAGTGAAGTGCAGGCAGTTCGCCAGCCAGCCACAATTACTAGCTGAGCTCCATGACCTGCTGCACCTCCCCTAATTGTGTTTTTGATAACAAGCTGTAGATATCATTAGATGTGTAAGTGCAATAAAAGAGATTGTAGGTTTGGTTCACACCCTCTTATAAACAGAAAAATAATTAGATCCAGGATACTGTTGCAGAGCAGAGCATGCTGTGTGGCTGATTTCGAAAGCACAGCTTTATAGGAAAGTGGGATTGTCTGAATGACTCTGGAAAATTGTGTTCAATCCCCAGGCACTTGGAAACATAATTTCATTTTTTTATATGAGAAAATTTAGCTATAACTGTGAGGAATTTTTACCCATTTAGGGAATTACGCCATTTTTCCTTGGTGGAGAAATATAAGTGCCTTGGTATGTTAAAAGAAAAAACAGTGGGCTTCAAAAAATGACAGCAGCTTTAATAATTCTGATGTTATAAAAAGGAGAGTCTAATCGATGAATATTTATTGATTCTCCAAACACAAGTGTCGCACCAAATGTCTGTGGGCATGAAACAATCTTGGACACCAGTCCTTACGGACTCATCCTGGTTTTGCTATTGCATGTGACCAATAGTTCCAGTCAGTACCACACTTCACTGCTCAGCTGGGCAGCTGTGTGTGTCCAACAGATCTGCACCTTATAGACTTGTTACTTAGATGTACAGGATGTGTATAAGTTGCCATTTCTCCTGAGAGAAGGAGAGTGGCAAGAGATATTTCACTTTTTTTCCTCCCAAAGCTAACAGCTGCTCATGATAGCTTCTGAGATGACTTTGTCTCCTTGGTCAGAAAGGGGCTGACTGGGAAAATAGCTGGGAAATTACTCCCTGAAATTTGGAGGTAATGGTTGTTTGTGGAGTAGGGCCTGGGAGGGGTCCTCTAATGGAGAAAATAAATAAGGAAAAAAAAGAGGAAGGAAAAAATTGCTAAAAACAAGCATCCCTAGCTGTTAACACCCTGTTCTAAAGTCAGAGTGACTTGTCCAGGGAATATGACAATTTGCAGAATTAGTCTATCCATTCCCCGATCAGCTGAATTATACTGACAAAAACTGCCTAGATACCGATATGCAATAATCCTTTTCAGCATGGAGATTTAACCAGAAATGACAGCTTTCAAATGCTTATAGCATCATTATCTGTGCCTAGAAATAATCTCGGGAAAGTAACACATGAATGTCTATCCAAAGGCATTTGGAAGCAAAAAAAATAAATAAATTGAAAAGCAATTTCACATTGCTTAAATTCTACAGAAAAATGCTTTACCATATATTCTGCACTATGTATGACCTGCACATATTGCATGTGCAGTAAATACATTGGTCACAAGCAAATCTCCTCATGTTTCCTGCTACATCAATAAAAAAGATGGGAAGAACAGACAGGCTACTATAAACAAGCATTCTCTCAGGGAGCATAAGAATGAATTATTTGATGAAAACTAACATAAGATGTATAATATAAATTATGACCCAAATGTATTTTTTGGTCTTGTTTCAGTCATATAGTCTCATTCCATTTTTATATGTCTTACTGGTCTCTGAGTATCTCTAGAAGAATGTGATTGTGTGGCATGATAAGGTTAAGGGCAACAAATCTGCTGTGCTTTATAGCACCTTATATGGTATTGAAGATTTCATCCACCTCAGAAATGAATAATTTATGATTATTTATACTCCTTCTTTTTGTCACAGTATTCAAAAGGATCAAGGACCAGACAGACGTGTCAGGATGCCTTCACTGCACTTAGTGCTGAACAGGAGCACACCCCAGCCATCAGACAGTCTTTGCACAGCACTAGTCCTCTCTTTGCTCCCTGAAGTGTCTGAGGTAAATCCCCAGAAGGGATTTCTGATATAGCCTGGAAGTGCTTAAGCGATACAGCAGGACAATGGTCAGAAAGAGGAAAAAAAGGGTTCCTCAGTGAAAAAGGCTGACCCTTGAGCTTTGCACCTTCTTCTTGAACTCTCCTACCGCACCAGGTCCTACAGTGTCTCCTCATCACAGTAACATAGCCCGAGTGTTCTGTCTGCCAGATTTCAGTATCAGGACAAAACTCAATGGCTTGGGAAGGTGGTCCAGTACCAAGGCAGGTGGAAGGGAGTGGTCCTCCATACCCCCATGCCAGTTGTGTTTCTGGGTCTGGAAGGGTTTTGGGCTGGTTTTAATTGAAATGAGGTCGTAGTGTGGTGAGGTGAGGGGTGAGGCAAGGGAGCTCTGCATGGGGTAACAAGTCCCTTGCGGCAGGTTGCTGCGTGCACAGAGGTTTCTGTAGTTGACCCCAGGACTCCTTGATATTCAGTGACACTGAATTTCTCATCTTTCATTGTAGACACAGGACACCATCATGAGCTTGTGCAATTTTTTTGTACAGGCAAAATTGCTCATACAACCATTGGAACCCTTTTTGTGACCACTCAGGGACAGATCCTGTGACGGTGGCTGTACTGATGGCAGTGAGACATGGGAACTTGCAATAGCTAAGAGTCTACAAAAACACTCCAAACCCCATGCATTAACTCTTCTAGTTATGTTTTCAGCTTGCATGCTCTTGCCATCTCTTATTTTCATAGGACATCCAGATTACAGCTCCTGTCTCCAGAGAGGGGGTTAGCCATCAAACTTATAAGTTTAAACTTTGCACTCAGCAATTCTTTAAGATCATTTTTATAGTGAAATATGAGCATAGGTTCCCTTTATTTTTATGTTGCTGGCTTCTGTGGGAATGCATTGCATTTTATTGAGGAGATTAATGCCTCGGGACATTGTATATAAGAACCCAAGCTGACAGATAGTTAAATACATTAACAGAAAAATAGTTTCAAAAATACTGCCAAGCATAGACTTTGTTCTATAATACCCCTGTATTGCATATATTATTTTTATTATGTTGGACTTTTTCTGGCCTGAACACCAGGAGAACCCTGCTCCTCAAGTTGCATTATGCCTACAGAGTTGCACACTGTACCTTTCCATCCATCGATCCTTTGTGATAGTGATCCAAAGAGCAATCAGGAAACCAATGATTTGATGAGATCACCCATCCCAGTTCTAAAAATCCTAACAAGAGCTAAATATAGGACCAGCTTTCATACAAGGAAAAATAAATGAGCAATATTTCCTGCTCTCCCTGTCAATTATGCTGTGCATATCTGGATGCCTGCCACAAACATTTCATGTTGGCTCCTGATTTCCAATCCTATTCTCACCTGGCATAGACAAAAAGTAAATACTCATAACTAAATGACATACACATTTATAAAATTGTCTTTATCAAGAGTAAGGAACTGGTTGAGTATATAAGAAACTGCCTCACCATATCCTTTGATTAAAGCTGATGTCATCTTATTGTAGTAGTTTGGCTTAAAAATGACTCATAATGTCTTGGGAGGAAAGATTTTTTTGTTTGTTTTCATTCACTGATAGCAATAGATAAGTTTGGAATAGAGAGACTGCCATGCCAAATCAGCACATCAAACTGCAGCCAGATACTTGAGAACATGTAGAAAACTTCTCAGAAGGATTATGAGTGTCTGAGAAGCTCTTGTCTTAGTCATTCCACTATTTGGAGATGGCCAAAAATTTTGAAGTGCCTGCAGTTTTTCCTGTGCTTTAAAAAAACCCCCTAAACCAGCTCTACTATAAAAATTTCCAATATTTGTTTAACTTCTGTCACTATCAATCCACCTTGCCAGATTCAACTTTCCAATATCTTCATTTATGAAATCTGAACTTTCTGCTTTCCATTTTCATAAATTGTCTTAACTTTGAATAATCACAGAAAAAGTACAAGTTTCTCAGATACTTCTTCACTTACAACCCTTTACTTCAAATATTTCTATTATCGTATCCAGTGTTGTAAAACTTCTTTAGGAAAACAGTTCCAATGCTTTAAAGTAATTCAAAATGAGAGGTTTTTCCATTCCATTGACCATTCTTATTGCCCTTCTCTCAACATCTTTCGTGTTTAATCTGCAATATCTTTTCTAAAATGTCCTAATGAATATTCTACACATCTTTTGTAGCTGAATCCATACTCAGAATTTTGATACTATTTTTCCCTGTGTACTTCATCATCTTACCCACTTGTTAAATTAATTCACTTTTGATAGGTATGGCCATATACAGGAGGGAAAGGATACTTCTGCATCATTAACCACACTGCAGGGTGATTATCAGGTCCCTTTGTTGAACTGAGGCTTTTGGACCTAGGAAAGTAAACACTTCCCTCTGGCACTGAACTTTGTCACTTCTCATGTAATAACTTTCCATCATCAGCAAGCAGCCTTACTTGGCTGCTCACCTTCCATTCACATGACTAGTAAATATATTAAGCATTTAATCTAACAGAGAGCCTTGTAGTACTTTTAAGAAGTAAACCTAAAACACTACTCAATTTCTTAACGGGCTTCTGATTCATCAAAATGTTTTGCCTTTAATGTTTTAAACGCTTCAGGATAGGAATTTTTGGTAAACCTGTGCAGACAGTGTCAACCAGGTCCTCTTTTATGAATGACTCAATTTTTCCAGTTTGAAGCTTCTTATAAAAGGTGCAAAGACCATTGGTTTAACTCACTTCTGCTACAATACCAGACAATTTGATATTCTGTTTATAAGTAACATTTTGACCAGATTTGCAGATGTACAGCTGTAAGGGTTACCCACGCTAATGCTTTTGCTGACCCCTGAATTCTTTTTTCAAACACCAGCCACCCACCAGTCCTCTGAAACCATGGTTGTTTTTAATGAGAGATTGCATATCTTTGTGAGCAGCTCACCGTCTTTATTTCCGAGCTCCTTCAAGACTCATAAATGTACGACATTTGGGTATCCAGAGTGATAGCAGGAGACAGCTTGAAAAAATAAAAATGAGCCTTGTCTGTAAATCAGTCTGGCAAGGTGCCACCATGTCAGTAGTTCTTGGAAGCCAGGCTTTCAGAAACCATGCAGTTCAAATTTTTCTTACCCCAGCATGTGCCAGATGCTAAACTAGGCTTTATACTAACTTGTAATCTGTAAGATGAATATTACTATACTATATTTATATATATATATGTTCATTATCACTTAGATCTATGAATAAAGAAGAAGAGGAAATAGGGAGAGAATAATATTCTATACATTTTTACATCTCCATTTCTGTAACAATTTTTTTTTTTTCCTGAGACATAATGTAAGCATTTTTATCCCTGAGGTGGAAATGAAAATTTTAGCTTTGCCTGTTTCGGGGAGGAAGCTTTTATTCTTCAAGGTTGAAAAAAAAAAACAGCCTATAAAAATCCCCTGTCAAAAAGCACTGATATGAGTAATGCTAGATGCTCACTTTAAGAGTCTGTCTGTATAGAGACATAATTTTTTAAATAGAAGGTTGATATCAGATCACAATACAAACAGAACTGTGCCCCATGCATTGTTTTGCACATTAACAAAAATGTAAGATTTTTTTTTCCCCATTCATTAAAAACATGTAGTTGCTTTTCTTTCGCTAAGATTTCTTATATTCAGTGATACAGTTTCAAATAGCTGAAGCTGTTTTTAGCCATCTTCTCCTCCTGTTTCGTTGCAGGATGAAGGATGACTATGTACCTCCTACTGGGAGAGAGGCAGCAGCTTCCCATGCCAGTGGGGAAGGTGGATAAGGACATAATCACAATGAGGAGTAACAGTGCCATTTCCTCAGTGAGCTTCTCATGACATTTTTACCCTACAAGTATTGTAGTTTCACGTCTTTGTGTACAGCTCAGGGTTCCCTGGGTGGGTTTTGAAGCTCCCAGGAGAGGCCAAATGATATCAGGAGCCCAGAGGACCTGAAAGAGGATATTCAGAGGGCAAGCCTATAAAGAATCAGAGTGCTGGCAGCATGTGTTTAAAAATAAATAAACAATAGATGATAACAACTCATTCATGTGGAAAAAAATGGTGAAAAATCACTCCAGAATGCAGAAATGCCTAAAGACAAGTTGTGGGTGCCCCACCCCTGGAAGTGTTCAAAGCCAGGTTGGATGAGGCTCTGAGCAACCTGGTCTAGTGGAAAGTGTCCCTGCCCATGGCAGAGGGATTGGAACGAGATGGTCTTTAAGGTCCCTTCCACCCCAAACCATTCTATGATTCTATGATAAAGATACACTGTGTGCAAGGCAGTTCAAAAATTCAAAGCAATTCTTGAACTAGTGGACAGCAATTTTCTAACGGATTTTTTTTTTTTTTGTGGAAAAAGATATTTCCACTAGAAATTTCCATTATTTCCATCAAACTACCATTTCCTTCTCAAAAATACTGCTAAGGAAGAGTCTGAATACTCGCTTTGAGTGGGGTCAGCATTAAAAAGAGACATCATGGTTTCAGCTGCCTCCTCTTTTGGGACAAATGAAACATTGAAATATTAAGATTTCCTGAGGCTGACAAGTTTTAGTTTCATCCTTTTTCACAAGAAGCAGCTAGATGTGGTCAAGCAGATGTCTGCAGGCATGCATGGTATGATCATGTGGTAATGAAAAAGTCACATTTTTCTCATGTTTTCAAGGCTAAACTTCCAAGTCTTTCATACGTCCACAGAGCTCCAAGAGCTCCCAGTTTAATGTAGGATCATAGAATAGCCTGGACTGGGGGGCCCTAAAGACCATCTCATTCCAAACCCCCCACCATGGGCACGGACACCTTCCACTAGACCAGGTTGCTCAAACCCCCATCCAACCTAGCCTTGATTGTCCCATAGATTATTTATCCCATGGATTATTTTGTGGTTACTATCCCTTTTGGGAGAGGGGGTTTATTCTCAAATAACCATTGCCCATTGCACTGTTTACTTGAGAATGACTTTTTGGCCAAGCATCTGCACTTGAGCTAGAAATGTCAGTCTTTAGCTGAGAGTATCTATAGGATGCATTCAGGGGATACATTTGGAAAGATGGAATGAGGAGCAGGCTGCAGCCTGAGGCTTTGGTGCCAAAAAAATTACAATTTGTACAACAAGGTCAGTTCAAGGCTGAATTTAAGTGCTCTCTACACTCAGATAATTTAAACAAAGCTGCTCTAAAGCCCTGCATTTCAGAATAGAAAACAAAAGTTAGTAGATGAAGACCTTTAGGGTTTTGACTCTGTGCAGTAAAGCTTGTGGAGTGTTTAGATAGAGTATTTTATCAAAGTCTAATAGAATGGATCATGGATAACAAATTGAAATGGGCAGGGAGATCTGCTGTCTTTACCTCCTTTGAATTAGAACTGATAATAATGATTGAAATAAATCACCCCTAAGTAAATGGCTTTATTTCTGCTAAAGCTTGAATTCTGTAAGTCATAAGACCTTCCCCCCCTTTCCTGCAATGGTAGACTCTCTTCTTGAGGGACCACAGAGCTGGTTTCTGCCTTTGCCATGGGAATGGCAGGTCACAAGGCAAAGTGTTATGTGAGCCATTTCCCATCTAACCCTGAAGCCTGTGCTGGAAATGTTAAGTCTTCAGAGAAATACCATTTATTTTAGACAGCAGTTCACATGGACAAGGCTTATCTAGAAGCTGTTACCCAGAGATGCCAGCAGCTGCCCCCACATCTGGCCACAGGGCACTCCTTCCTAGTGCCAGCGATGCTGTGTGATGCCGACAGCAAGAGGCAGGAGCTGATTCCCGTACTGGTAAAACTGCAGAGAGCAGAGCATTAAGAATATCTTGTCCTGCAACTGAGTTCCAAACCAGAGCTTTCTGGTGTACTATGGGGAACAAGCTATGAGGACTGTACTGCGTTGGGGTTGGATCTAACACTCCATAGGACTGTTTTTCTTTTTCTTCCAAACCCAAACAAGTAACACCAAACTGACAAAACCACTTTTCTCTTTTCCTTGTGCCACCTATCCCATACCCAAGCTGGATGCAGGCATATAGTATTTTTCAACATAAAGCTCTGAAAAAGATAAGCATCAAAGTGGATGATTTTGATACTGAGAAACTTGTAATTTAGTGACATCTCAAATCCCCCAGATGGGATTTGAGAGCTCAGCACCAAGCACTACATGTAGGCATGTTAAACGGGAGTTGCAACTAAGCAGACAGAAAATAAAAATAAAAGACAGATAAAAAGATGGGGGAAAGAATAGGAATTTTCTCTCAATATAGAGAGACAATTGACCCCCAGACAAATTGGCCAAGATTTCCAGAAACCGTGTAGGCCTCTGAGGGGGAAATCTGGACTACTCAAACTGGAGAGAAAGGGACCTTATTTTGGGGGATGCTGATTCTCCATGTTTCCCAGAAAATCAAGGTCCATTAAATTGTCTCCAGTTGAACAAGCTCCTCTGGAGGAAGCTGAGATCATTCATTATTTCTGACAGCCTTGCCCTGAGTAATTTGCTCATGGAAATACAAACCCCCTTGCAATATTCAGGAACTGAACTTTCATCCTGTAAGTGTGCAGCCAGTTTCTTAACCACGGACTATCCTTCATCCCCACCATAAAACAGTCCACTGCAGGAAATCAAAGTCAAGTTAATTTTTTTCCCTTTAATTCCAGAGTGCCCAAAGTGTTGCTGTACAGCTGTATAAAACTTAAATTTGATCCTGGGCTGCCTTTTTTTCTGTAACCACAGAGCCACAAGATTGAAGACTTGCTTCTCAACTCGGCCACAACATAGTGGAAACTAAAGAGTGAGCAAATATGAGAAGGCTTTAAATAGATTGTGCCTGTATTTTTAGGGATGGGTCTCCATAACTCTCCTGGTAAGAAATAACAGAACCTTGGAGCATTATTGCTTTCTGTTTGCCTTGTCTATGATGGCCTGGAGCTACCTATAAAGTTTCAGTTTTAAAATTAAATGGTACTTAAAGTGAAGTGAAAGGAGATGAGTCATAAAAGGTGGATGTATTTGTAAGAAAAAGAGTCTTTCCAGAGTATTTAATAATTTCTGTCAAATGGTTCCCCAGCATCCAGTGGACTGAGGAGTTCTGCATGGAGGGGTTGACAAAAACTTGGGACTTTTGCAATGAAGCTGTGGCACTGAGATGTAAAGCAAAGTCATAGGAAGCAAGATCAGAACTCTCTGTGTTGTAAAGTGATGGTGTTCCATATTTCACATCTCCTTGGGATTACTCCATTGCTGACACTGGACAGCAAGTAAGGAAACATGAAAAGGTCCTGGCTGTAGGAGCTTGTTCCCTGAGTTTACCCTGTAAAAATGAAACCAGGGCTTTTATTTAATTATTATTAAACTTACTTAATAGAAATAATTCAATTTAAATAATTAATTTTAAAAATATTAATTATTTGATATCTGAATAATTAGTATTAAAGAAAATATTTCATTTTTGCTGAGTTATGGATACAAGCCTGGATGATGGCTGTGTGTTATCATTGTGAGGGCTGTTGGCTTTTTGTTCCTATGCTTGTTCAGTGCAGGTTGCAGTTGGTAGCAGTTAACAAGTCCATTAGAAGTACCTTGGCAAATGCAGTCGACAGACATTTCTATGGGGTTATGAACGCACGCAGTGTCTGAACATGTTCCTTGGCTTCTACATAATAAACCTGAAGAAAAATAAAAGCTCTGTGTTACTATAGTAACCTATATTGACATAAAAAAGCATAGATAGTTTCGTTTATGAATGACAGATGCAGGACACTGGTAACTTAGCCTTTGTCACACTGCCTGGTTGTGCCTATATGCCACAATGTGCATTTCTGTCAGCACTACTTCACATTTAAAAAATGTATATTTTAGTGTAACATGACTGGATTCTGCTTTTTCTTGTCTTTTTTTTTTTTTTTTTTTTTATTCACATAACTCAAAGTTTAGGGAAAAAAAAGAAATCACAAGACAGTTTATACCCATGACAGCTAAAAGTGGCATAAATATATGTCTATTTTTAATTCGTAATACTGTGCAGCTCTGCAACGTATGCTCATGTGGTTAGACTCAGTAATGACCATCATCCAGGCATTGCAACTGTCCTTTAACTCCTCCCTAACCAAATAATACATGAGGTGGTGTAAATTTTGCTTGTGAGGTTGTATAAATAAGAGGCACCACAGGAGCGGGAGCTGTTCCAGCTCCATGGATGCTCAGGCCCTCCAGATTGACATCTCTTTGTGTGCATCTGTCTGTCTCAAGTGTTAATTCAAGAAAACACATGCAGACTTAGGTATAGCCAACATCAAAATCTTAAATAAAAGTACTGAAAAGGAGAGTTTAGAGATGATCCATGAGAGAGGAAAGGTGCTGTGGGTATAAGTCCTTCATTATATTAACTTCTTTCAGTGGTTTCTCAAAGGCAGTGCTTAATTTCTTTCCTATTTTTAGGTTGACATGCTCCATCCAATGCCTAGGACACCCCTGGGGCACCACTGACCTCCTGGAAAAATAGCCATTTAAAACTACACCAATATCTAAGTTTGGAGATTCTTTGCATGGTGAGGTGGAATGAAGGAAAGAGAAGAGCGTGATTAAGCTTGTTCCTCTGGAGACTTTATCTTCCTGTAATTTGTTATCCTAGCATTCTCCAGAAACAATGAGAAAGTGGAATGTAATGCTAAAATTTAATTGCCTTGACACTGGTCACCAGTCCCTGTAACAAGCAACAACTGACACTATATTTTACAAGACACACGTTCAACTCCAAGAGCATCGTACTGTGGGAGCAGTCAAGGATAAAGGGAAAGTAAATCTCCAGAAACATTGAAATGTGTGTGCAAGAAAGCCACTAACTCATTGCTATAATTAGTGTCACAAATTGTGTCAAAATAACAAATTAGTGAAGGTTAAAATGTTCGATAATGCTTGATATGACCTGCCTGTAGCTTCCAGTTAACCCTCAGCTCATGGCATTGCTTCCTGCTGTAACAGCACCCTTTTTCTATGTCAGGATGCTGAACATGGAGTCATGTTTTTTTTCACTGATAGTAAGCAAGCAACAGAGGTGATTGGCTTTTTTAAATTATCTTCATGGATAAGCTAGGCTGCATTTGTGTTCTTGGTTGCCTTTTTTTTTGAAAGTTAAAATTCAAGAATTAAAAAAAAAAGATAAAAGGAGTTCACAGAGAAAACCACAACAGAGGGAAAAGGTAAATAAATAAGATTCCTGCTTCATTTAAGGCCCTGACTTTGTAAAATTGTGACATAGCACACCCAGTATTCCACATCAGAGAACTTTCTTGTGTATCTTTTTGAGGTAGCTGTTCCAGTGGATATAGCATGGAGCAAAAGTAAGGTTTTAAACAGTAATTATTTCTTTTTTTTTTGGTAGTTTGATTTTGAAATTTTATTTGATTTTAATGTAATTTTCCTGCTTAGTCTTTTTTTCTGGTTTGTTTTTCCAGCAACTAGCATGAGACACCTTCATGTCGCAATAAAGACACTAAATGTATTTCCTTTTCTAAGAATAAAAAAAAGAAAGAAGCCTGTAGAATTGAATTATAATCAAACAACATCCTTTTATTTCACATGTTAGGTCATAATACAGATATTATTTTAAGTAATTAAAATTCCTGTCATTTCCAATGTCAGATTCAATTAAACTCAGAGGTACAGACAAAATACAAGTTTGTTATGCTATAGTACAGACATTTGCATTACAAATTTTGCTTTATAGTTAAACACACACGACAAAAATTATTACCCTTGTTTATATATGCTATGAAAAACAGTAATCCTCTTTTTCAAACACTTTTGAATTGTTTCTGCCCTTAAAGGAACACAATGAAGTCTTAGTGCTCTGTATTTAAGAAAGCCCCGGCAAAATAAGACCTTGTTCTTATAAACTCATGAATGTTTAACTTCATGTACATGATCAAACCCATAGGGTCTGAATGAACTACTCATGAATGTAAAACTAACCATGGATAGATGAGTTTATAGGACAGGTCCTTGCCATTAAGACAAATTAAGTAATAAAAAAGATTGGTCAAAGAAGTTCTTGTTAAAATCTCCTCAATCTTAACCAAGGCAGCAGGAATGAAATTAAAAATAGATGATGTTTTTAAAGAAGAACAAAGAATTGACTGTTATACTCATCAAAATGTATGTGAGTACACACATATATATATATAGATATAATTCTACCCTACGTCAAGTAAATGACTCTATGGTAAAAAGCATAATCCTAAAAAAAGCTCAGAATTATTATTGACTATATATCTGCTATCAAAACACTAAAACTAGAGTGGAATTAATTCTCTCTGCATAGTTAAGAAGGAAAAATATAGTTTGTCTTCCTAGGTGCTGAAGCAGCAGTCTGTTTTATATTCCAATACAAAGCAAATTGATAGGAGGAGGGGGAAGCATTTCTTTTATATCACAATAATTTTCAATAATTGCTGTAATTTTCTGGCTGCCTTGCAAATGCCGACTGAAATCTGTACAGCACATGAAACATAATGGAAGATAATTTAAAATGCACTGCATATCATAATCATTGTTCAAGTTACAGAATTACACGGATAAGTATATATTTCATTGTAGCATGTAATCTATCAAATGGCAGACAAGCTGTATAATGCAGGTGACTGCAATTCTTTTCGAGGAATTGTTAAATAACTGAGTGTTTTTATATAATGTCTCCAGGGTTTCATGCATTGCAAAAAATTTGCTGAGTAAATTCCAGAGAGCGCAAGGTGGACCTGAATGACCCTGATGAACAGGTTAAAATGTGTCTTATATCCAACTCTTATATGGACATAAGCTCTTATTTGAATAAATTCCCAGAATAAACTGGTTTTTATTTTCTGAACCAGGCAATGAACTATATCTTACTCATCACTTTAGTGTAGCCATTGGTATTTCCCCTTTGCTTAAATGCCTTGCTGGCCTCAATAAATGAAACTCTGCTATGTTCAGTTTCCCATCAAATATAGAATATATATAAAAATATAGAATGGATTCTATATTCTTTATTCTACATTGCCTATTTTACATTCTAATCCTTTATTGTTAAGTAACTGTGAAACTTGGTATATAGTAGATTCAAGCACCTCCACATGATGTGGATAGCCAAGGTATGAATGTCCAACAGGAGACTGCTATTTTTGGCACTTACTGTTATTTTTGATGCTCATATCAAAATTAAGATGACAAATAAGACTAAATTCCCATAATCACATGCAAAAATATTCAGCTGTGTCACACGAAATGTCATTCTTTGAGCTGTTCCCAAACACCAAGCTTGTAAAAAATTCTTGTCTGGTAGTTTAAAGTTACTGTGCAGAAGTGGTTTCTGAAGAAAAAAGATTTTTAATGTTTCAAAGAGCAGAATTTGCCGAGTCATTTTCTCTAAAAGGGGTAGATTTTTCCAATTGTCATTTTTGGCAGCCTGTTTTTGCTACAGACATCATAATTGCCTGAAATGGAGTGCCTGAAAGAGACTGATGGGAGAGTCTCAAGACAGAGATAATTAGCTCAGAAAAAGACAAGAGTTCCCACACGAATAAAAATTGCTCATTCTGTTGGAATTACCGAAAACTGTATCAATTTTTTTGTTAGTGAATCAATGGCTCTATTAATTGTTGGGCTGTTAATTGAACAATTGTGATTATGCAGTTATTGCTGTGCTTTCTTCCATACAAAATAGTTTTAAAACAGTTTACTTTGAGGTGGACTCACTGGTACCACTTAAATTTTTCACTTGGACATGGGAACTATACTTTTGGTTCATACCTGGTGAAATTTGAAGCCTCTATGGTTTCATTAGTTTTTAAAAAAGATAAAACTAATGACAAGCATATCCCTATCACTCCAGACTGGGTAAGAAATTAGCAGAGAACAAATATTATTGGGAGAGTTGCCTTTTCACATTTTAGAAGCTAAAAAATGCCCTTGACTGTAAAACCAAATAGGATTTGTTACTGGATGAGCTTATGGATCTGGCTCTCCTAATTGCATCAAGCAGAAACGAAAAGCATCTAAAAGGGCAGGTTTAGATTGACTTTGTCTGTAATTTCAGAACATCAACCTGAAATGGAAGTCCTCACTGATGTGCTGGCTCTGTGTGGATGTGGCACTTAGGGACGTGGTTTAGTGGTAGACTTGGCAGTGCTGGGTTAACAGTTGGACTCAATCCTAGAGGTCTTTTCCAGCTTAAATGATTTAAGTTGATGCTATATCAGGCATAGACAAGAGCATTTTTCTCTCAATTTCCCTGTTACAGTTTCCCCACATGTGCTGGATTGATGTCCAATGGTTGCTCTGCTGCCAGACACCCCAAAACATCTCCTGAAATGAAAGACAGCAAGACAATTCTGAAACTCCTGGGATGGAGAAATTAATTTGGACTCATTGAATCGTCTCTAGCCTGAACATTTGTCTCTCCAGGACTGTGAAGTGATGGGTCTTACCTCTTCCACAGTCTCTAATGCCAAAACACAAGCTGTCTATGGATTTCAGCTAGGGACAAAAGACGTGTTCATTTTAACAATCCCCCCTTAATACAAGGACTGCGGCTGGCATGAAATCAGAGGGAGTGCTGTTTATAGAGCAGCTTTCTCCCACTGACTGACAATGGACAGACCTGCCTAAAGTATGATCTTAGCATGATGCTCTGAGGAATTCCTAATGCAGCAGCCAGCAATTAATTCCTCTCAAAAAAAAGCAGACATTAAGTAAAATATTTCATGGAAAGGCTTGTTTTATCATAAGCTACTTTAGAGACCCAGAGGTGAAGGTCTTTGATAGGAAAGCTAGTGCTCTTTCACTTTATTGGAACAGCATCTTTAAAATCCACTGGTGTATATAGTCTTTGTGAAAGGTGCCAGGCTGATAAAATTTAATCTATATGACTTTATAAAATTAGTACAGACTGAGAAATTCCTTCAGCACTGCACCTCAATCCTGAACCAAACAGGCATCTTCAGGGTGAGAAAACTGCTTAGTGTCTGCCCTTTATTTCTCCCCTGGAAAAGTTCATTACTAACATTTTTCCAGTTTCTGGGTGGATTTTTTTATTTATTATGCTATTTTGGATATATAGAGACACCTTTTCTGGATGCATAAGCCAAATGGAATATATGAGAGCAGAATGTCATTAGATGTGATAAAGCAGTGGCACACAACCATTTTGCAGACAACATTAAAATTTCAGTCATGTCCTGTGACTGAAGAAAAGAGAGAAGAATTTTAAACAGATGAGAAATGAGCATGATTAAAGACACAGGGGTCTTCTATGTTAGAAGCAATTTAAAATATTAATATTAATTACGTTTGGAGAGGAGGAGAAATATAAACTAAAGGATGATATCAAAAAAATGAGTCATGAACTCCTATTTTGCTTAATGGAAAACTATTAAATTTAAGCAATTAATTTGAAAGAGATATGGGAAATATTTCTTTATATAGCATATCACACTGTAATGTATCACTCTAATGTATGTAAACTGGGCAAATATCTTAGCAGAGTTAATTGAATTATGGTTGATTTGATGAAGAATGAATGTTGTTTTTACATTAACTGGGTTAAAACAATATTACAGAAGTCACCAATCTCCACCTTTCACCTATAGAGAATGTTTTCCAAAGCAAAAAAAAAACAACAGCCCACCAAAAACACCACCAAAAAGACCTAAAGCAAACATAAAATAGCCCAAGCAAACCTCTAACTCCCTCTTCACCAAGTTCTACTATTTTTATGGCTTGGGATAACACTGAGGAGTTGATATTCCACATACCTTCATATTGAAATGGATGAGAAAAATTAGTGTATTGATATTAGTACCTTAACCTTGCAGTGAAACCTGTATTCTAGGGAACCAGTTGTGACCAGGAGGATATGAATGGGAGTTTTACCTTTCCATAATGAAGAGGGAGTAAGAAACTGCAAAACAATCCCCATATATTCCCTCTTGTTGCCAGTTCAGGTTCAAGGGGAAAACAAGAGAAGGGGTATTGGTGATGCTGACAGGGAGTTCCTTTTTCAGTCAGTTGAAATATTGAGTTAGAAAATACACTGACATACCATTTGTAGGAATCTAGTTCAATAATATGTTCAATAACAAAATAAGATTTTTTTCTCACTTGGATTTAAAATCAGATGCAGAAACTGAATAAAATTTGTAGCAATGCCTCTAAGGAATGTCTTCCTAACCGCATGTAGGCCATGCAAAACTTAGTGTGGAACACTCCACATAGTGCAGCAGAATATATTTATGGCTAACAAACTGAATTTTGCCAAAATTGACTATGCAGAATTAAGCATTTCCTATTAGGAAACTTTAACTGATCATAGGAAGACTTGCAAGAGAAGTATTGGAAGAGATTGTGCCTCAGGGTGACTTAAAATACACAAAACCTAAAAGAGATGCACTAAGAGAACAACAGTCACAGCCCTCCACTGCTGGGATACGGAGCTAACAGTTCTGCTCTGCCTCACATTGCCTTCAATTATTCTCTGCAATGGCTTTGTGTTGGCAATGATTGTGCTGAGCTCCATTCTCATCAGTCCCCTTCCCTGACAGGAATTTTTGACTATGAAGTACTGGAGTCGTTGTGGGATTTTCTCCCTTTTAGGGAGCTATTAGTGTCAAGTTCAACTTCATGACATTTTGAAATTACCAACTTATTAATCACCCTGAACTCTCTCCTTAAGTTTCTTTTTTCAAATCTCATTCATTTCATCATCTTTTATGACCTCATTACTATTTATATTTCAAAGCATATTAAATCTAGATTCCACATAAGAGACAAGAATTAGTAAAGAGAAGCCACTCTCAAATCTCTATGTATGAAGAAATTCACAGAAACTAATACTGAATAGAAACAGTTTATTGCTTAGAAATTAGTGCTCTGTTCTTATTGATTTCTTTGATGTTATTTATAGCCTCTTTAGGAATAGTTGTTTTAAAAAAAAACATAGTTATGGTTTATTTTCACTTGGTGTTTCCTGTTTACAGGATTAATACTTCAGAACTTAGAATAATTACATAGGTATAATTACTCTCCACATGAGCAAAAAGGAAAAAGTGTCTGGTTTCCACCTCTTTGCTTTTCTCATATCAAGAGTGTCTGGAGTCGAGGATGGCCACTGTGATAATTATGGATTGCCTTGGAGCTATTGTAAATTGGGTTTACCTGCCTGATTCCTCAGGGACTGTGCACACAGCAAGAAGCCATGAAGAATAGTTAGAGGTTGAGCTATAATCCCTTTGTCTGGTACCCTCTACTAGAGCCAAGCTGAAATGATGTAGGAGAACTCATCTGTCCAGGGAATTCCCCCATGTTGGGCATATCCTTAGAAAACTGGAGTGTGCTGGAGTTTCAGGGCAAAAAAACTACAGAAGAAAAAATACCAGCTATTGAAATCTGAGCATATTTTGGTTGAAAAAAAAAACCCCTCTCATCTGCAAGAACAGATTTAGGAAGTTTTGTTTTCTTTCAGAATCAAAATCAAAAACTTTCTTCCTTTCAAGTAGGTGGGATGGTGCTTTTCAGGAGACTGAAGTGGAATGCCATTACCCTGGAGAAATGAAGATATTCCTTAAAATCCATACCAAAAGTTTGTTTGTCTTGTCAGGTTTTTTTAATCCAAATCAGTTTCCTGATCCAATTGAGAGACCACCACAAATAATTATCCTAATAAATACTAATTCATCTCCAAAATGAGAGCCTGGGGGAGGGACTACTTAATTTATTTGTTTTCCTATTATTTTAAAAGTGCTGTATTTATAATTTATTGCAGTTTTTATGCCGCACAAGGCACACCATCCGTTGATAATTTTTATGGCGGAGTGGACTGAAATTAGCAAGTTTTCTGTAAAACTGTTTTGTTTGACAGTAAGAATAGGAATTACTAGAGATGAGTAAGTCATCCAAGAGATAAGCATCTTTAATTAGTCTTGTCTGTGTGTTCACAGATAGCCTATAAATTAATATTCACAGTTGACTATCATGAGCTTTTAATCAATAGATCATTCATGAACAAATGTACTGTGAATATTTTCCTCTTTACAGCCAAACTAATGCTTGAGTTATGTAATTGTGATTATCTGACAGGATACTGCATTTTTCCTGTAGTCTAGAGATATTAATTAAATTTATTATCACAAGTGTTTGGGAAAAAAAGCACATTGGGAATTAATCTCTCAGGAAAGGTAGCAGGAAAGAAAGGGATAGCAGATGCTTCTGTTATCAAAAGCTGTTTTATGATAGATGGAAAGGTAGATGAATAAGTTAATTGATCAATTTTAATTGATCTTGGAGAAATACACAGCTTCTAGTGGAGGTCCAGCTCTTTTTAGGAAATACTTACACCACCAGTAAAGCCCATTGCCTTGTGAATTTTGCTTTATTTTAACCATTTCAACAAGAAGTTGTTAAATTGCATAATAAAAAGTACACAAAGCAGGGAAGGCAACACTATTTTCATGTTAACTTTTCTGGGTAAATGTTTACCAGGCTCCACTTGGTAACATTTGCGGGGACATCTGGGGCTTTTGAATTATGTTCGGATGACATGATCCTAGTTATGGTTTTCGTCTCTCCATGCTCACAGAAAGTAAACATGCAGGTGGTTTTGATGCCATTTATTCAAATTAGCATCTGATTTTTTGAACATCCTCTTTATCAGAGCTCAGAGATGATGGGAAATCATGTTCTCTTTTTATTCTTTGCAGTCAAACATTTCATAAAGCATCTTTGATACTGCAAGTTATCATCCCAATCAGCAGCATGAAGTAAATGAGTCTGTTTTGGGGACCCAAGCCGAGAAATAAATGCTCAGCATCTTGTTGTGCTTAGTAAAACACCTCTACTTCTTGGAAACATTTATGCTCTTGTACAACTAAAGGACTGAAATGTGAAGTAAAGGAGTATCTGTTATTCATATTAAATCAAGATTTTATTCAGAATCTCACAATAATATTTTTTTATATAATTGGTGTTGCGGTTTCCTTAAAAAGATATCTGGTTTTGCCTTCATTTTGTGTTATTCTTGATATGACATATCTCATTAGATACTATTTTACTGGTATTAAAGAGAACACTACTCTGAATTCTGAAGCTGTTCCCTTTTTCTCAGTTCCTCTTGTAATATTAATAGAAGTAAAAAATAACTAGTTCTGTTTTCTCTGTTTCTTCTGCATCACCTCCTGTGTGTGCTGGCTGCATTTTTATTTGTGTCTGTGACAGACTGTATAGGTCTCCTACAGTGATGGGTTCACCGATTGAATATTCTCTTTCAGATAAAAACAGTTCACTGCTGAGTGGAGATTTTCCTTTCATTATTTATGAAAACAATCACATTGCTGTTTTCCACTCTCTTATCTCTGGTAATGGGGTAATTTTGTTCTTACAAGTCCAGAATAAGCTTTAGTAAATTGAGGTTGGCTTAAGCAGAACTGAGTCTCCTTCGCTTTGTTAGGAAATCTGGGCTGCGGAGATTTTCCAGCACTAAGGTGGACAGAGAATGATGTCACAGACTATCTACACAAACATTTCTAGACCTCAAGCTGGACATGGGATGTGTCAGAAATGCTTGTGCTCCTGTCCAGATTGGGATCAGGGGCAGAATCTGCTGTCGTCCTCTGTCATGGGTCGGGAACCATATAAAATTTCATAGCCAGGGGCATCTCCTGAGCAGTCAGAGTCCAGCAGAGATTGCTGGAGACAAGCATTTTTCTGTGTTATCTCCAGAAACACTTCCATAACTGTCAGGGTGCTGTTTGGTGACAGATAAATAAACTGACAAGACTCTCTTCGCCACCCAAATCGTACAGTTCACAGAATCCTACCAGTCATCACAAGGGATGTATGAAATACACGTAGATGAGTGATGTGAGGGTGGTGAGGCACTGGCACAAATTGCCCAGAGATGGGAGATACCCCATCCCTGGCAGCGTTCAAGGCCAGGTTGGATGGGGCTGTGAGCAACCTGGTTTAGTGGAAGGTGTCCCTGCCTATGGCAGGAGGGTTGCAATGAGATGGTCTTTCAGGTCCCTCCCAACTCAAACCATTCTCTGATTCTGTAATAACCTATTTATGCAGGCAGAATTGAAATGTTAAAATAGATATTGCAAGCCTAGCTATAATATACCACTCTCTAGGAATTTTTGGGAAGCAGGACTTATATCAGCTATGAAGAGAGGTGTGTTGTGACAAGACTAATGTAGTTTATCAACTTTCTTCATTTTAGGCCTGCTTTAGTGCCAGAGCAGCTCAAATAATAGCCAGAGGATTCACCGTTCTAAATTGCACAATGCACTTTAAGTCTTTCTGCAGTTCTTATTTCAAAACCCTCCTGATTTTTATTTTTTTGTGGGTATGCATTACTGTTGAAAGATAATATAGTTAGTAACCATGCCTACTTTATTTTGCTGCTTCAGCCAGAAGCACACCGGATGGCCTCGGCACACATCCCTAATCGACAGCTGTAGATGTCTGCAAAATGACTTGAATATTTCATTTTGCTCTTCCAGACCAAAGCCTGAAGTCATATAATCCCCTCATACATTTCCTTTCCTCACTTAAAAGCCCCTTCCTATAATTTTTCTGCAACAGGAATGTTTTAATTGATCTACTGGAGTCTTTGCTTCCTGCCGCGGCACAGGAAGCCCTCAGTGGCACGGGCAGTTCATTAAGCCCTTTAATTCTGTCTGCTATCATGCTGCACACAGCTTCACATTGCCATTTGTAATGGCAACAATCAGCACTGGAGCAAACTAAAAGGGGAGGGGCAAGGGCAGGCTAAAGTCTGACACTGGTGACAGAAGACAAGACCGAATATAAATAGATGTGAATCACCATTGTGGCAGCACTACTGGAGAGACGTCATTATTTTGTTGCAGAAGAAGCTGCAGCTGCACACAGGGATACTCATGGGGTGAATTCATCGCAGGTACAAATCCCTTTCTGGACAAAGAAAAAAGAAGAAAAAAAAAGGATTGTTTCTCTATTGTCTAGGTGTGGTCTTCATAATAGCTATAAAGAATATATTTATATTACATACATGCATGTGTGTGTGTATGTAGCTATAAATGCAAATATATATATAAACTCATAAAATACATACACACATATATTGTGTAAATTCATTAATATATGTAATCTCCTTAATATATATAAGCTCCCTAATCCCATGAAATATATATCAGTTAAAGGTGGAAATACCCAAACCATTTTAGTGACACAGACTAAAGCTGATAAAGAACATGATACAATTAAAATGGGGGTGGTCTCCAAAAAGAAAACTGTATTCACCTTCCACAGAGACCAAACATATAAACATTAGACACAGAGAGGGAAAATGCTCTGCATGCTGAAGGAGCTCAAGTTTATATGAGAAATTTTAATTAGAGAGCAAATTCAATGTTTCAGTAGACTGCAATTGCAATTTTAGATTTTTCTTGCTTCAGCAATTCCAAATTTAGCCCTCAAGACATTCAGTTTCTCTATAATAAGCTGATGTTGACAGTTAACAATGAATACATATAGTAAAACCACAGAGCATCTAGGAATAGAGCTAATAGCATTTCACCAAGGCACTCCAAATCCCTCTTGTATTCTCCTTAACTTTCTCCATCTCCATGGGATAGCTGGGGGACAGAGCATCAGAGCCATCATTTGGGCAATTCCCAGATAAATGATGCTGTACAAGGGGGAAGGAATCTGGTGGGGGAGGATGGGGTGGTATTTGACGGGTGGCTGGACAGTGCTGCCTGCACAGCAAGGCAAGGCAAGGGAGCACCTGGACTTGGTTTTATTCCAGTGAGGAAGTGGACAGCAAGTACCTTGATGGTGATGTTACTGAGCTGCTGAAAGCTTCCCTGGAATGGTGTATTACAGAGCTGAGAGTCCTTCAGTAAGGGCATTCTCCTCTGAGTGCTTTAACATATAGGTTTTAATGCACTGCTATAAATTCTTGGGCCTTGAACTCAGAAGAGTCCTTGTTACCATGCAGTTAAAATAAGCCCAAGCGTCCGCATAGTCACAAAATGACTTTTTTTCTGTTAAAAGCAAAAGTTCAGGTCTGCGTGAGCACACATCCAGCCTGATTCGCAGCTCCATGAAGCCTGCTCTGCACACCTTGGCAGCACCAAGACCCTGCAGGAGCTCTGCTAGGGCCAGCTGAGTCTCTCTTTGACAAGGGGATGAATCCACAGGATGCTTTGGGCAGCCTCTGCATCCATCCTCCCTTCTTCATGGAAAGGTGCAGACAGCAAGAGACATAGGTGAAACTTCTGTGCAGCCCTGTAAGACTCGGTCATATTTTTTGTTTCTGGGAACTGGTGTTTTTTGACATTATTTAAGAAAGACCATCTATACTTGGAAGGGCTATAAAGTGCTAAGCCAGCTCACAGCCTGCTCCTGTCTCTGCATCCCGAGATATTGATGCTGGGGGGACCAGCTAGTAGTACGGGGGGAAATGTTCTCATTCCTGGCTTTCCCAAAAGATCTGTTCAAAAAAGGACCATATTTTCCAAAAGATGGGTTATGCAAAATTGACAATTTATTTTTAGTTTTACAGAGTGAAGTTGCTGTTAGGAAAGCAAATGTGATTAATAGCTTATTTTTATAAGAGTTGATTTGCAGCAAAGAAATGATGTTATATCAAAAATCTTTGAAGGCTTCACTTTTTTGCATTTCTAAAAATGTGCACTTGTGTCTAATGAAACCACTTTTCAAAACCTGGTGACAAGAGAGCACTTTAGCAGCAAAGCTTATGTTTAAATGTTTGGGTTTTTTTTGTCTGGTCATAATAAGCATTAATCCTTCATGTCCCTCACTTCAGCCAGGGTCATGCCCAGTTGTCTGTGTTAGAGGGAATAACTGCTACACATCTGCACCTACCAGGAGCTGGAGAAGAAAAACAGCGTACCAAGGAGCCAATATCTGTCATGCAGCTATCATACTGTCATGCTATTGCACCTTTCTGCCTCATTTCAGGACAATAAATGTTGCTACAAAAGTATTCTGCCTTTTTCCGTATCCACAACCAGCACACCAACACCGTATTTGATTTACATTGCTCTGAATGTAGCGTTTTATCTTAATGAGTTCTTTTCCCTCCTAGTGTCTCTCTTTATACTTTGGGGGAGAAATGATTTTGAACCATTCCCATTTTCTCTCCGTGACTGCAGGCTGTCAGTGTCTGTTGTAGCATAAATGGTGTGGGACAAGGTAAATTTAAATCCAGCCCAGCAAATGGCTGTCATCAACACATTACAGCCTCAAAGTCATTTGGAGGATTCAGAGCAGCGGAACAACATGCGCTGTTTAGAAGAGGAATCAAGAAGAAACCAAGTTAAAAATAGCACGTGTTTTGTGGAGCCATTAATTGTGATCACACCTAGGTCACTGTAATTTCATGTGCACCGGCTTTGCTAACAGAGGAGAGGGATGTAAAATCGACCGGGATGCTGTGTACCTATTGCAACACACTGGCTGTCCCTATATAAACTGAGTATTGCATATCGATTGCATTTGGCATGTTTTTGGTGAGCTCTGTGGGGTTATTTCTAATTTAAACCTGCAGAAGATCGGGATAACCCATCACTGGTACATTTTTTTGGAAGGGGATCACTACACGTGCAATTAATCTCCTCATCCCAGACACATCATCAGTGCTGCTGCAGGACTAGGAAAGGTTAACTCAGTGTAAACATATGGCAAGAAAATAATTTTAATACTTTAGTTACATAGACTGGGAAAGATAGGAGAGTTCTGGTTAAACAAAATTGCCTTTTTATCTGGAATGGCACATGTAGTGTTCAACATAGTTTGAAACAATTTAATTGTGGCTTTTTCCCTCCTGACTCAAAACACATCCAAAATAAAATAATACTTAAAAAAAAAGCTGAATGAGGTTTAAAAGCTTATTTAATGAGACAATTTCTGTCAGAGGTTTCCTGAGTCTTCATCTTCTCCCCTGTGTATGAGTTGGAGTGCTAATATTTCTGTAACCTTGCCCCTGGTAACTGAGCCTTCAGTGCAGCTTTTCACCACTTTGAATTCACTACAGTGAGATGAATGCTCTTACCTGGAATGTAAAAAGCCATTAATACCCAGCCAGGTCAGTAGGGTATTGGTACATTACATTTGATTTTATTTTGGAGACCCTCCAGGAGAGGTTTTGGATGGAAGCAATATATATCTGAGTAAGGAAGTGCAGAGGAACAGGGCATGGCTCTACCTCTGGATAGTGCTACAGTTCAGCTCTGCAGAGCTCTCTGTGAACTGCTATTTGGCCATGCACTTCTTATCCCATCACAGTGCACATATGCAAGATGTACAGGCATGGACACGCTCTGAGACTCTCCTAAATTTAGAGTTTGGCAGATATTTAGGTTCTCTTCTGCACACTGAACTATATTTAGAAGGTGTGCCTCCAATAACAACTCCTTTTCCCTCTGTTCCCTGCTTTTATGCCTTTTGAGACATATTTATACTTTGGTCTATACTACCTATTGACTGAACACATGGAGATATACTGCTTTTATGGCATTTTTTTATAGCAAATTAAATCTTCAGGTAGGAAACTACAACTGCTGTTGTAGCATAAATATATCACCCAGATTTTCTCCTGGTGTTTGGACCATTAATCCATTGCAAAGACCAAGAAGCCTTTGAAACAAAAACTTTTGAGTTTGAATTTCCAATTAATGGAGCTTAGGTATAGCTTGCTGTTCTTAATACTGCTCCTCATGAACTAATGGCACAAAAGGTTTCACAGCCAAAGCCTGTTCCTGATTCATGCTTTCCATGAGTACCACAGCTATATATTTGACCCACTTAGAGCAGGAAGTGTTTAGGTCACTGAGAAGAGATGGGGGGAACATCCTTAAGTCATTCCCAGATTCTGATGCCTCTGGTTGCAAGTTCAGTCCTCTCAGAGAATCACAGAATGATTTAGGTTGGAAAAGACCTCTAAGATCATTGACTCCCGCAGTGAACCCAGCACTGCCAAGTCCACATCACAGCATTCTCTTCCCCATGGCCTGAGTTGTTTCCTGTGCTTAAATGTGAAAGTATTGATGCTTCAAGAGGTTTTGACTAAAAATATTACCATTTACAGATATATTTCATGGGTGTGTTAAAATAGTGGTTTTTTTAGTTTCATTGTTTGGACTGAGTTGGGGGCCCCCTTTACATCTTTAACTTCACTTAAAGACCATCAGGGAAACTTGACTCACATGCTCTTAGAGCACCCTGGTGTTCCTTACAGGATCTGTTTTTCTTAGGAAGACAGGTTACAACCAGTGGGAAAGTGTGTGCATGCCAGAGGAGAGCACTGGCCATGATTCTGAGGAGCCCCTATCCCGCATGCTGGGAATGACATTGCCAGTTCCCTTCCAAAAAACAGTGTGCCAGAGGAGCCTGTACAGCCAAGCTTTGATTCTTCTTCTAAAACTGTTCTGAGGTGGTTCTGTTTGATGTGGACAAGAAATGCTCCTTTCCCTCTCTCGTTTCTCTGGGATTATCTCATTAGGAATAACAAAGAGGAGGGTGCCAGCAGGCTGTTGTTACATGGTTTGGGCACGTTGTGTAGCCTTGAGCTTCAGGTACCTGCAAAGGGTGCCAAGCCCTTACTAATGTTCATCTCAGATTGAGTGCTGTTAGTGTAACATGGTTGATTAAAGTTATTCCTCATTCCATTCTTCCCCAACACTTCTTTCCCTGAGGAAAGGAGTCATATTGATATACGACTCAATGGGAAAAGTGACTATTCTTTTCCATAGATACCCAGGAGTATTTAGTTCATTTTTCTTTCATTTTTCTTCTCCAAACTCCCAGGCTGTAAGGAGCCATACAACACCTGTAACTCTTATCTGCTTCCATGGTGATCCAGATACCCTTTAAACACTTGGGGTATTAACAACTCACAGCAGAGCAGAGAAGGGCAATTTAATACAGCAAACTGCTCAGGCTGGAAATCTGTGAAAAACTGACTTGTCTTTTTTTTTTTTTTCTTCTGCTGTCACTAGTCCATCTTTCTCCCTTCCTTTCTGTCACTCACAGAAAGATGGCCATATGGGAGGTGCCCATTTTGGAGGATGTAATGGAAAAGTTCTGGAGGATAAATACCAAGTAGAGATGTAATCTTAAAGCAATCTTTTTTTAACTTTTAGCAAAGACTTAGTCATTTGCACAGGAGAAACAGTATCTGTAGCCTCTGTCAGAGCATTTTCTTGTACCTAGGAGTGCCCAGAGGTCCCAGATTGTTCTGATCCCAGTCACTTGTGCACTGCCCAGGAACCACGAATAAACCCATGTGTTGTCAGACTGGGTCACAGCAAGAAGTTCCCTTGCTTATACCTGATGTGGGGAATGGATTGTCTGCTTTTCCCAAGGAATACATGCCCTTGTACAAGGAGGAAAGGCTTGCAAGGAGGAATGATAGCAGAAATGGCATCTGAACTTGCTTTGAGAGAGCAGTGAGAACATCTCCCACCCTGTGCCAGAGTTCTCACGTCAGCACCACAGGGAAGAGTGAGGTAGGACACTCAGTGCCTAGTAGCCTACTGAGCTCTCCCCAGTCTCACCAGCACTGGAAAATCACTTCAGCTGCCACCCTCCTTGCTTTTGAGGAGATGGCGAGACCTTGATGCAGCTGAGGGTGGTCCACAGGGCAGCTGCACATGTTCCAGGGAGAGAATGATTTATTTTCTTCTGTCTCTAGCTCAGAATTTTCATAACCAATAAATTAAATTAATACTTCCAAAAATGAAAAAAATATTTAAAAATCTCTGGCTCACAGAGCTCTGAAAAAGAATCACATAATCTTTCAAAACTTTTTTTCATAGTCAGTTATTCAGATAGCACTCAATAAAAATGCAAAGCTGGATTGGTTTGGGTGGTGGCAAAAGCTTTAGCTTAGAATAACATTAAACAATCGAAACACAGTAAAAGATAAATACCTGGAGTGCAATCACATTTTGCCAAATGCAGACATGGTCATATATATCTGACACCTATAGCAGTTTGGAATTGTATGATCCTGTAATATTTCCCAGGTAATTAAATGCAGCTAAGATTAGTGCACTACACAGCAACCTGAGCCCAATTGCTGCCCATGTACTCCTGGGTGCTGGGTGTGTGTGTGTATTTTCACAACAAATGTGTAACTGGATAGTCATAGTGGTCAATGGAAATCTGAAGCTGAAGATACAAAAAGCCAACAGAACGCCAGTTCAAGTTGTTACTAAAGTTGTCATCTTTAAAGTCTTTTCTTCTTAAAATAAGGGAGATAGGGGGAAATAAAAATAGGTAGGATAGTTTATACCTTTCAGATTTACTTTTTCAGGGTATCTTCAAATTCAGAGGGGCAAAAATACCCCCAAACCCTGCATGGGTATTTCAGATCTCCAAAGACCAAGTCCTGATTCCACAAAACAATAGATCTTGCACATGAAATTAAATTAGAGTCTCTGCATTCTGCTTAGGTTCAGAAACTGAAATTCAGAAACTCTTTGTCATCACTAAAAAAGTTGTGTCAAAGAAATGGTCTGTGTAAAGTTTGTTGTGTACCTTTTCAGTTTTGTTTGCAGAGTTTTTATTGTGCAGTCTCTGCTTTACTGGGGTAGAAGAAAATTGCCTGAAGCAATGGATTGTACTTTCAGATTCTGTTATAAAATTGTTCCTCCAATCTTAGATGTTGTCTCAATATGCTTATATTTCTGTGTTGTATATTGAGAGATTGTACCTCTAAATTTACTCCCCAAAACCACATTTATTTCCCCGAAAAGTGGTTGTCATCAAATGTGCAATTTTTGACAATTGAAAGTGGCTGTTTTCCATGCAAAAGATTTATGCAGGCTGATAACTTGGTTGACACAGGCTGTCAAATTACTACCAAATGTTTAGTTACTACTGAGCTGTGCTGAGCTAGATGTTGTGAGCTAGAGGTAAAAGCTCTCTTTCCAATCATCCCTCTGTCTTCCAGAAGACAGGCAGAAAGCACAGAGTGCTCCGGAGTGGGCCAGGAGATTTTTCTGTTAAAAATATTTCTCAGGAAATGTGGGGATGACACCATCGTTTTTGTAAGAACGCCTCTTATCCTGTGAGAACACATCTTATCCTGACGTTTCCTAAAACTTTGCCATAAAGCTCCCATTAGGAAAGTGGAGATGAATGAAAGTGAGGAGTAAGTAAAGGAGCCTGTTGACAGACGAAAGCAGTAACTATCCAGCAGAGCTACCCAGGCTTTGCTGTGTTGGCCCATGGAAACAGAAGTGTTGTGTCTCTTTCTGCTTTTCAGCCTGTAGACTTTTATCACCCTTCTGTCAGATTTCAATACTCCACCTTACAAGGGTGGAACTTTATTGGCTTCACTTAAATTATTACTGGTTTAGATATTGTTATGCTTTTGGTGACCCTCCAAATTCAGTCTAAACCACTGAGTTTTACATGGCTTCTGCTCAAAACCATTAATTGGCATCTATTCAGCTGAAACTTGGTCAAAGTTTGACATCACTTTGGAGTACATTTGTGAATTTTCAAAATGACGAGTGTTGGGTGATACATGTCCTCATCATTTCCATTACTTCCTGATGGTGGGTACATAACAAGCCAAATCTTATGTATCTAAGTCAAAATAAATTCATTAAATCAATTTATATTTACATTTTGTCAGACTATGATATTGATCTGCATGCATTTCAAGACACAGGAGCATTATGCCTATGTCCTGAGAGAGTTTATTGACCATACGGGTCAACAGATGCTTGGCAAGCAGCTTTTGCCTTTTGTAATTTTTTCCAATGAAAAGTGTTGCATTATCTAGAGTTTTAGAGAAATAATGACACTAAACCGTATATATTTGAGGCTTCAGAGTTCTATAGGAGGAGGACATTTGACAAAAAGAAAGAAAAGTGTTGTTCTTTTAAGTGTATCCATTTAAAAAATGGAAGTGAAGCAGCTGGAATGTACCTGAGGAGCTTGCTTTCTTGATTCCTCTTTGGCTATTTATGTCAACATTAAATATCATACCCATCATGAAATATATAATATAAAAAAATGTAATAGCAGAACAACAACCTGAATATTTTGAGGATTACACCCTATAGGTATGTTGCAAATCTACAAAGAAAAAAACCCATTTTCCCTTTTCCTTTTTTTCCCAAATCTAGCTTTAAAGATAGGTCAAGAATTCTGCAGGTGGGGTTATAAACTTAATGTGAAGCTTTAATCTAGAATATAAGATATGGAAATATGCTTTTGATGTATGTGTGTGGAGATTGTTTTTATCAGTGGAAGTATTCTTCTGCCCTGGGGTTTTTGTTTGTTTCTTCAACCAAAGAAAGTGAGGCTGTTAATTTTGAAGGTTTTAAATGACAGTCTAAGCCAAGCCTAACTTGATGAGGAAAAACTTTATGCTGCTGCTAACCATTCTCCCACAAAATTTAATATTACAAATAATTACAGGAATAATACAAAATGCAAGCAGGCAACAGCATCTTTGTCAGCTGTTTTTATAAAGAAGCCAGAAAGCTTTGAAAGGAGAACAGCAGAGGCAGGCACACTGGGAAATGGTCCTGCGCTGTATGAGCAAGGGATGTAAGCATTGCTTTTCATCAGTTCGTGCCAGCAGCTGGTTTCATCTCCAACAGCCAAAAATTTGGTGTCATGCACCTAATTTCTAGCTAGTTGGAGCCTCTAATAGAAGCCTTTTCCCCTTCATGAAAGCTATGGTCCTTTGAAAAGTGTAACTCAGCCATGCCTAATGCTGCTCTGCTTGTATGCTAAACTAAATAAACATGGTCTGTTTTAACACTTTACTTCTGCTGAGTGGTTTGCACCCAATATTAATAAATGTTTGTTTTGTACGACTGTGTTTGCCTGGGCTCCTGAAGAATCATGTGGCTTTTGCATGCTCTGTTTTACTGACAAGAGATATGGTTGTAGATAATCTAGACATTTTACTCAGCATATACTAAGCTCAAATACACTGCTTTTTTCCCATGCTTAGCCAAATTTTTGTCTGTGTCAAAGCTTGGTTTGTGGGTTGTGGAGTATGTGCCTGGCATGCTGGGGAGTGCTGGGGAAGGGGGGGGGGGCAGCTAAGAAACATATGGCTTCAAACCACCTCTTTTGCTTTCCTTATCCCCCAGAATTGCAAGAGCTGTAAGTTTAGAGCACCCCCTCAGGGCTCCTTCAAATTGCATCCAGCTGGAGTGGCCGCTAATGGGAATAGTCCATCACAGTGGTCAGCAACATCAACACCGCTCCCAGCCGCAGCTCCAGAACCCGTGGGGTGTTGGGTTATGGCCATCCCCAGTGGCTGGAGGGATTATTGTTCCTCCAAACATATTGCTGAACTTTGTGCTATCATAATAAAAATGTAGAGAAAGTACTGTGAGCACTCTATTAGGGAAGCCTGCAAGGTGACACAAAATGACAAGCTAATCATAATCACAGCGCTATAAAGGGACCTGACTTCATAAAGGGGCTTTAACAGTGTTTACAGCACACTTCAGAATATGTTCTTAATGGGATTAAGGTCACCCAAGTGACATGTGTGTGGCAGAAAGCAACAAGCAAATCTATGACATAGTGTGTCAATGGCAATGAAATAACATGGGGATTATGCAATTATTTTCAAGAGTAAGTTACCAATCAGGGAGCATCCATGCATTAAACCACTTATAGACTGGAAATAACAGCTTCTTAACCTACTGTAAACATTGATTTTTTTTTTTTTTGCTAAACTGTTGTAAAACATGAACAGTAGTAGGCACATTATATGATAACCCAGGAAAATCATAATAAATGCTAACTTGAACTGAAAAGGAGCAAATTGAACAGGCTTAGGTTGTTGAAGCACCATCAGCTAAATCTAGCATAGGATTTGCATTAAAGATGTTACAGTGTGAAAGGTCAAAATTATCCAACAGCTTCTTAAAAGACTTGTTCTTTATGGAATATGAATTCTCTTATGGAACTTTTTCCCTCGGTCTCCTCCTCTCCCGAATCCTGGGGATATTAAGAAATGCACAAACCAGATGACCTATGCAGAAAGATGAATGAAGCTATTATAAAGAGATGAGTGTCTGCAGATAGGGAACAGTCATCCTTATTGTTGCTTCCCCCTCACTGTAAAGTCCAGGAATGAAATCATGACCCCATTAATGTCAGAGTGAATGTAGCCAAAGAAATGATGGGTCAGGATGTTCACCATGGACTTCTATATACCAAAATTTGAGATATCTCTTGACAAACCCACATAGATCCTTATATTTTCTTTATTCCTGAGCTTGCAGAGGTTCCCATAGCTCATGCATTTCTCTACACTGCCCACATCTTTGAAGGAATCTGCTCACAATAGACCTTGGGTGTGCCCTGTAATCCCATTCCTTGCCTAAGTGAAGAGTCAAGTCCCTTGCAGTATCATAGGGTTTTTATAGTAGTGGAAGAAAAGACAGAAAAATGATCACCACATTGGGAAGAAAATCTGATAAGCAACTTCTGGGAGTCACCCTTGCCCTGACCCCCCTCCCCTGGTAGTTTCCCATCCATGCTCTGCCTGATTTGGAAGGTGGATTTCAAGTTTGGCTTCCTGTGTCTTAAGGTAAATCCCTGTATTAATCACCAGGGGACTTGCTTATTGGCTTTCAAGCTCTCCTTCTGCCACTCTCTCATTTTTTTACAGGATGCTTTTGGAAGTAAGGTAAAACAATATCTGAAATTATGAAAATTATAAAACCAAAACCACCATGTTTCCTGCCCAATACCCACAGATGACAGCATGCAGCTGATGGGAAATAAATGAATACATGTGTTTTATTTTCTTTGATCTTCATGTTTCTATGCCCTTTCTGTGTTTGTGTTTTTTCAGCAAATGGAGTTGGAAACTTTCTGATTTTTTTTTAAAATATTTACACTGCAAACACAACATGAAAGCATTTAGTTAGAGAACTACAGTCATTCCAGGAATACCAAAGTCAGCTTGATTCACCTAAATTGTAGCCTGTAAGTCCAATGGGCAAGACCCGCTCGGATTTGAATCTCCAGCATATTATTCAATGATAAATTGAGGTGAGAGTAAACTTCAACCCTGTTTTTGAAATTAATTATAATTTCAAATACTCTTCAAGAGGTAGTACTAAGTTCTGCTTTTGCTGATGAGCCTCATTTTGTGGAGTTTTCCATAAAATGAAATGAAATCAAGCAATGGCATCGCAAGAGTCAGACACAGGCTGATTAAAGGTCTCTTATGTCGTTTTCTTTCCTTACCTTGGTTTTTAACTTACCTTGTTTTAAACTTGGTTCTAGATTATGCCCAGCTTTGTAGTCCATTGATTCCTACATCCCTCCCCACCATGTACATGGGCTCAGGAGGTCTGACCAGTCCTTCCACTTCTCCTCTGAGTTGCTCTGTGCCATCACACCCTCAGCTCTTCCCTGCATCTGCCAAATCTTCCCACTTCTGAAACATCTCTTTGTGAAGAAGCAAGGGCCTGCCAAATTCAGGGAGAATCCAGACTTCCAGCTAAAGAGCTGAAGAGGAGTCTCCCAACAATTGGATTGCTGTCAGAGCTCAGGCCGGGACTTGCAGATGTTTGTATGTTTTCACCCAGCTGGGTGATTTCATTGTTGGAGAAGAGTGGGAAGTCACAGTGATACTGTGGATGAAAGAACTGAGTCAGGCCGGTGAGGGTGGTTACCAAAGCCAGTTGAGGGAGATGCACAGTCTGTCCACACTGACACAGTATTCCTGTTTAAAACCCAGAGAGAAGCTACTTTTGAGGATAAAGCAACAAAGGTGAAGACCAAGAATGAGACTCTGAGGACCTTTGTAGTGGGTGTGGAGGGCACAGCGGGCGTGTAGTGCTAGGACAAGAGCTAATGGCTTCAAACTGAAAGAGGGTAGAGTTAGATTAGATATGGGGAGGAAAATCTTTCCTGTGAGGATGGTGAGGCACTGGCACAGGTTGCCAAGAAAAACTGTGGATGCTCCATCCCTGGAAGTGTTCAAAACCAAATAGGAGCAACCTAGTCTAGTGCAAGGTGCATGGCAGGGGGGTTGGAACAAGATGATCTTTAAGGTCCCTTCCAACCCAAACCATTCTGTGATTCCATGAGTCTATGAATTGCAGAAGTGAAAAATCACAGAAGGACCAAAGTTTGGATTCAGTCCAGAGAAGAGCTACTACCCTCAGAAAAGATGTTCCAAAAATGAAAGTTATTATTAGACACATTCAGAGATTGGAGTAAGGAAAAAGGAAAATCATATGTTCCCTGAAATGAAGCAAGTCACTGGCTGCCTTGAAGAGGCTTCACAGGGAGCAGAAGGTAGAGGAAATGAAAGAGGAAATGCTATTTTAATGCCCCCAATTCATTTCTATATACAGTACAAGAATCAATCACTTGTGTTGCTAAATGCACTAAAAGTTAAAGTTTCACTTCTTTTTCTTCAAAAAGATGACTCATGGAGTTCCACACTGCCAAGACAAACTCGTTTATTCTCCTTCATTGAGCATTTCACTTTTCCTGCAGTGTACCCTGCAGGAAACCAAAGAGTTATTGGCACTGTCAGGATTTCTCTGTTAGGATCAATCCATTTCTCTTACTTCTTTCTGTAAATTTTAATTGTTATTCCCTTTTCTGTGTTACTTAAATAGCACGAGCAATAGAAAAAACAGCACAGCACTATGATCAGGAAGGAAATGCACATGCAGTGAAACAAGAGTAATAGTACTAGTGACAAAATACAAAATGCTGTAAAATGAGTTTTCAAATCAATGAAATGTTTGTACAGGATGTTGAATTTCATTTCAGAGTGTCAGCTAAGTTTTTCTCAATCAATAGAAATTTTTTCTTCATTGGGTTAAAGATATAGAAAAGAATAAATGAAGAGGTATAAGGTATAAATGATAACCAGGCTATTTCACATGTGGCGTGCCAGGATCATCATCCATAAATGCCTAACTAGGCATTTCCTGAGGATTATAAACCCAGTCTACTGTTTAACTAATGTCCTGGTTTCTGTGAAAAAATCAACAGAACCAATAAAATTTATCTGTCCTGGTTAAGTAAGACAAATGTTCTCTAAAGACTGAGCTTTGTGAAGCCCTGCATGCTCGTGGGTGTATGTATATCTCTGTACTTTTATATGAAGCCATGACTGGCTGGTAAATTATCTCCTACAGAACCAGTCATGCAAGAGGATAAAAAGACTTATATGAAATAAAGCTGAGGTTGTGCATTGCTCCAGTTTTAGATATAAGAAGATTTTTATCTAATGGATTATGAATTCTCACATCTGGATCATTGACTCTCACAGTCTAAGCCAGGATCAATGCTCTGCTTTATAAACAATTAGATATTCCCTGGATTGGAAACAATGATCTCCTTTCTGCCATACTGGACCAGAGCTTTAATTGCTGGCCTTCGGGACCAGGCACTTGCTTTCCATCTCTGAGTCTTGGTGGAGCTTTGTGGAAGTGGTTAAACCTTCAATAGGTGTAAAAGAGACAGCCCACAGCCTGACCAGCAAGGTAATCATCAGAGAGCTGGGGAAGAGACCAGGTCAGGAAGGGTAAGAGAGTGAGTATAGGTTTTCCAGTGGTTTCTTGTAAAAACATGAATTTTGGCAGCTGACTGGGTTCCATCCCTTGTTGGAATTCTCTAAGGAAGAGAGTCACCCCAGAAAATCCCCCTGTTTCACTACTAATCAAGTGAGTGCCCAAGGCACTTCTCTGCCTGACTTAGGGCAGGTCTTAGTAGATACCTGGTTTGGTTTGCTGTTTTCTTTGTAGAGAAATTCCTTGCTGGACCTGAGAAATCTGTCATAAAATGTCTGTTTCTGCAAAATTAATTGAAATTACTGTTGGCCACCTTCCCTGGAGATGTACAGGACATCTTCAATTAACCTTTATAAATTCTTTACTAATATTTTGTTATAATATAAATAGAAGGGGGGAGGGAAAACAACCTGACTGGATTTCTGTTTTTTTATGAAGAGTACACAATTTTAATACACCTATGTATAGGATGATGCATAGAGCTGCAATTTTTCAGGCTTATAAATATCTATAAATTGGCATGCAGCTACTTGCAGCATCTTTGCATGTCCTTTTCCACATTATGTTTTGTTCCAGATGACAGACTTCTATCTGATGTCTCTAAGCACATCATTTGTAGCAATAAACACCCTGCTATCTATTTATAATAGATGCTAGGAAGAAGCTGGCTTGCTAATCCTGCACTAAAACCCTTAGTTATTTTGCTCAGGATTTCACCTTCAGCAATGGCCCTCACAATTTCTGCTCGTATCTCAGCTTCTGACTGCTAGATAATATTTTGTTTGTCCTGATAAGGCTAATATGCATTTAAATTTCTTCTACAGAATTTTCTATGTTTAAGTTTTGTGCAAATACAGTTTTCAGGTTTCTGTTACATTGAAAACTAGAAGAGTTTATACCTGAAAGCAGCCCCAAATATGTATTTTTCTGTATATATCAGTGTAGTTAACACAAAGCCAGTTTACAAAATTACTCTCGAGTTTTATCATGTTCTTCTATTTGTGGTGGTACCTTTTCCTCACAAACCAAAGATTTACTTATGGTAGTTGTGATCATAGACTACGAAACATGCCTATCTTTTCCAGAGACATATTTTAGGTACGAAACTCAACCCACATGCCAGCCTCATCTCTTTAGGGAAGCTGATGGTACACAAGTGGCTACTCTCTTCCTTAGGGCTTCAGGTAAAACCTTGAGGCATCTGAAGATACCTGATAAGGAATACCTACCTGTTCATAAGTATAAAATCATGGAACAATTTAGGTTGGAAGGGAGTTCTGGAGGTCATCTGGACCAGCTGCACATTCAAAGCAAGATGAACTTCATGGTTACTACTCATAGAAAAGGTTCCATTTTTAAATGTTCATCAAATCAGGCAGAAATGGAAGGGTGCAGCCTTTAATTGAATGTATTCTGTTTCATCTTCCAGCAGAGGATTATCCATCCACATCCTCTCCTTGCTTCCTGCTGGAGGGCAACAGAGTTTTCCTCCCGGCATGAACCAGCTGTTTTCTGCACCCTGCTTTCTCTCAGGGCTGTTATTACATCCTGTGGCACCATGCTGGCATTGGCACCTGTGCTCACTTTAACAGTAATAAATGTTCCATTTGCTTTCAGGTTAACAGTCAATTCATCATCTACAGCAGCACTGTTCTGTGCACCTGTAAGAAATTCCCATGGTGGGGCTCTTATATCCTCCTTGGCTGTAGGGTCCTTGATGGTGTTTGGAAACTCTTCAAAAATGCTGTTACTCTTAGTTCTCACATCTTACCTTCAACTAATTTTTGCATTAATTGGAAATCGTTGTCCTGCTTCTGGAGACTCCATGTGACCTAGACCTCCTGATCTGAGACAGATCTCTGGATTTTCCCTGTGGGTTCAGAAATCTGCAGCTGTAAAATTAAATTTTAAGTAATTTATTTCAAATCAAATTATCAGTAAAGACATTTTTTGCCTCCATAGAAAACTACTGGAGATGCTGGCGTATAAATCTGGTTTGTACAGAAGTTTGAGGTCCACCAAGGAACTGTCACAGTGTTTCAAGCTCTTTCCTGACCAGAAAAGAAGTACTGCTGATGCCACTAATGCCTAAGAGATTAAACCTCTGAAAGCTATCTTGAGAGCTGCCTGCAGAAGCAGTAGCGGAGGAAAACCAGGATATTATCATTCCTGAGTCTGGATTTGAGTTTTGAGATTAGCAAGTATTTAAACTAGCAGTGTTCCACAGATAATGAGGAGTGGCATTTATAATTAGCATCTCACTCCACAGGAAGTGATGAGCTACACGTCTAATATTCTCAGAGTTCAGAGGAACTTCACATTTCATCCTGGCAAGTCGATATCTACAACAGATTAAGGAAAACATGCCAGCTGGCAATTAGGGCTCTGAGCCCTGGTCACAGCAACATCTGCTCTGCTTACTGTGTGCTTCAGTTCTTATGTAACCACGCGTGGTTTCTCTTGATTCAGAAACCACTCGAGCATATAATAAATAAAAATCAGTGTATTGAAACCTCCTGCACGGTCTGGTGCCTTCTCAAGAATTTATTGAGTCACTTCAAGTCACTGAAAATTGCTGTAAGATTTAGGAGAAAACAGTACTTGTGATGCTGTAGGTGTGAATAAAATTACAGCCAATCAAAGCACTAATCCTCTTTCTCTTTTTCATTTAAAATATTATTATCCAAACAGGCAGAGTTGATAAGGGGAAAAAAAGGTGCATTTTTTCCAGTGAAAGATAGAAAATAATTAATGCCAAATTCTAGAGAAAAACTGCAGCGTGTCACTTCTGACTCCATCCAGATTCACCACCCAGCTGTGTTTTCCTCCCATTGAGGACATTTGTTTTCTGTGGAAAAGACCCTCAGGAATACAAGGTGAAAAGGGGAATAGGGTATTTAGCAAGTTTCTTATCAGGGTTTTTGAACCCCAGACTATGAAAGTGCCTGACATAACTCCTGACTTATCCCTTGTAGCCTATACATACATGGGTGATAATATAATCTAACATATATCCCATAGATGTCCTTATTCGTACCCTTATAAAAATAAAAATCTTTTTTTTAAAGCATAGTTTGGCTGAACTAAAAAATATTTTTCAGGTTTCCTTTGAGCTTGAAAAAAGTAATTTGTTTTACTCAAGTTCTAAAAATTAAAGATTAAATTATTAAGTTTCTACTGATACAATTAGTAAGAAATGTATCAATATCAAAAATTATTGATGTAATATACGGGTGAATATAAAATAACATTTACTTCAAATATGTCAAAGTTAAATCCCTTGATTTTGCTGCTAAAATAATATCAGCTGACTTGTCATGAAAGCAAAGAATCTTCATTTCCTTCCTCGAGGTAACTCAGCACTTCATAGGCTCAGATATCAGCACTGCAGAAAACAGCATTCCTTTTGTAGCAGCTTTCCAGACAAATCATAAAGAACTGGTTCTACCTTGCTTTTGACCACGTCAATCTGCCGCTGGTTGTCCCGTCTCTTCCGCCACAGATATTTCATAATTGTTTTGCTTCTTTCAGACTTTTTTTTTCCAGGCAGTTTCATTATTAATGTAGGAATAACCTGATATTAGTAAGACTGTGGAAACAGGCTGCTCTTGTTGTTTTGACACAGCCCTCCCTCTTCGAGAGAGGAGTGAGCAACCTTATCATGAGAAACTTGTTAAATGGAGACTTGACTTGGCAAATCTGACCTAAAGCACTTAAAGAAAAATTCTGATTTATTATTATCATTCACACAAGCAGGAATTACAATTGTTCATCATTTACACAGCGCTTGTGAAATCACTCCTAATGGTTTTAGGGTAGCACTTAGACCAAGTGTAAGCTGCAGGATAAGGATACGGATAACAGTGGAATTTCAGAGAAGATTCAAACAAATCCTTCAAGTGGTCTTACAGTTCTATGGCCTTTGAGGACTTTACCTTCTCCTGACCTTAAACTCATCATCCCTAAAGGGACTACTGCAGAGATATCAGGACACTGGCACTTCTGACAACATCAGGCTTTTATAGATGCTGTCATTACTAGTCACTGAGAAATTAAGCAATTCAGTCAACTCACTCAGCCTTGGCCTTGATTTCCATTTGTGATGGATTGGGGCTTTATGGAAATACCTCTCTGTCAAAATCAAAAAAGTCCAAGTTTCTATTAGGGTTTTAGGCAGAGAAATAGGCAGAGAAAACAGGAAGAAAAAAAACCCCTTGAAACTGCAATGGTTTTATTTCACATATTCATATTGTATGAAGTTGTAACTTCATCACCAGAGGTAGGGAAAAGTGATCTGTGTGTGTGTTCCATCTGTGTGTCCCCCAATTAACTTAATAAATGAAATAGAAATAGCATCAAACAAGTAGAAAAATGTTAAGAATGTCTTTAGTGCTGTGCTGCACTCTTTACAATGGGAGAATTCTCATTAATTCTCATTATATGAGATGGTTAATGTAATTAACAGGAATGTTGTTGTGTCATGATACCCTAAGGATATATTGAGGCAGTTTGAAAGGAGAGGTGAGAGAGTATTTTGAGTGAAGTGATACAGCTGCTAGAACCAGGCAAGCTTTTTGGCACACAAACCCTTCCTTGGGCCTAAAGAGAAACATCCACAAAATTGAGCCATTTTTTCTAACCTCCCAAAAGGCTCTTGTGCCCAGGAGTTCTGGTTTTTTTCAGCTGTTTTAGCTGGCCTAATGAAAGTTGTTACCTCTCCCTACAAGCTGTACCTGACTACACCTGGGCACTGAATGCAGATATTGCTGATATCAACAACAAGAATGATAAAATAAATATTTCTGCTCTGAAATCCCCATTCTGTCCGGTATGATCTGCACTATAACTCCCACCTTATTAATGAGAAGGAACTGTAGCAAAGAGATAACAGAATCAGGTTTCTATCCACAAAGGTCCACTCATTCAGATGGTGCTGTAGCAGACATAGCAAATACTTCACAGTAAAAATATTTCCAAACAGTAGATTGTCTTTCCTGGCTGTCCATCCTTATGGATATGCATTGCTTATCGCCTGCTCAGCTGAGAGAGCCTGCTGTGAAAAGCAGTTTATACATTATTCAGGTTTAGTCGACTGATAGAGGAGATTGACCTTGTCTCCTGTGAAAAGAAGCAACTTTTTCTTTCTGGTGACTTGCAGAAGAATAATGGCTGTGATGATAATGAATAGCTTATTCATATTTCAGATATGAAATACCAACAGCATGCTAACTAGAGAAGGTCAGAACACGTGGGAATACAACGTGAACCTTTTAACCTTGAAGGATGATTAAGAAACTTCTAGCTTTTGTTAAGACATTCTAATCAGTCCTGTAATGGAGCTCTTGATGCTCTCCTCTTCACGCCATCCCCCAAATCCTTTCGTAGGTCACAGCTACTTCCATGCCTTGCTGGAGAACAGCCAGCCCCAAAGGCCACATGTGCTCTCTGTTGGCCCAAGAGCCCCTCAGACAGCTTAAATATTTGTGAAAATGAACCAGATCAAGGAAGGAATTACTTGGTGGCCTTGGGAAGAGAAAGAATAGGAAGACCAATGAAAGATGTTACAGTCTTGATGTGCTGGGCACCAGCTCTGGAGTTCCCAGCACCTCCTTCACCCCTATATGAGTGGGGAAACCCAGCCCAGAACTGGAGACCTTTCCCAGCCCGTGAAGGAATAGTTAATGTGTTATCTCTGGCAACAAACTCTCCCTTTCTGAGGGTGATGGAGCAGGGTTGAACTTTCTCCCTCCAGGATAAAACTTTGATTTGAAACCATCAGAGCAGAAATTTTGAGATCCATTCAGAGGGAAGCCCAATAGCTATTCAGATCATGACAGATAAGAGCAATGATAATTTTTAATTACCGGTGTTACCTACTTTGGCTTCTTTATTAGCTAGAACCACCCCCCCCCAAAAAAAGATATTTTCACTGAAAGGTGTGCAAAAATTCGAAGACGACTTTTATTCCACTCTTAGAGTCCCATATTTGAATATCTACATAATAATTTCATATTTTTCAGTTCATGTCTGTGTCGTTTTCAAAAGCTGAAGCAAATCCTCTATTTTGGAACCATCTGAACATGAAGATTGTAATTTTTGCACCCTAGGAGGTCTGATCCAACCTCCATTAAAACACTGAAAATTCCAATATATTTTAGAGGGAGTTGGACTGGGTACCCACAAAAAGTCTCTGACACCCTTTTGTATTTCAGTGGCTCAGGAATGGCATGGATTTAAGTTTAAGAGATGGGAAAGGGTACAGAGCACTCAGTATTCACTCAGTAATGGAAAGGGACCAGTCTGAAAATTGTTAGAATGTAAAATCAGGAGCTACAAGCTTGTCAGGGGGGAGTGACTATGGGTTTTTTTCACTTTTTCTAGGCTGTTACAGAGGCTGAAGGAGGAAACTGAGGTGGCATGTTAAATGAGAGATGGCAGTAGGAGAAGGAGGCATCCCATCCCTGAAGGAGTGGGTGGAAGGAGGGAGATACCCATTTCCTACCCTCTTCATGTCTTCTGCCTCTAAATCATGTGGTGAGAGGATGGAAGTGAGAACTGGTTAATTCTGTCAATAAGTGAAATAAGTTACCTGTTGGTTGCAGAAAGTGCAGAGGTTAATTAAAACTGTAATTACTGTAGCCTTAGCAAAGAGGTCACAGCTTTCAATCAAGTATGTGGCTGTTCTGGTGTGAAGAGAGTACAGAAATGCCTGGCTGGTAAATCCCATCAGGGATTCTCCTACACAGAGACAAGCTCACTGTTTAAAGCAAGAATTGGAGAAAATTGTTTTCTGACCCACTGTAAAAGGATCATCATAGAGGGAATAGAGGGGAACCAGGTCAGCTGGCAAATGTTGTCTTTGCAGCCCTATGTTTGCTCTGTTCTGTGTAAAAATTATTTTTACTTTCTTTGAAGATTGGTGTGTATGTGTCACACCAATGCTGGTCAAATGGAAGAGTAGAGCCAGAGACAAAGGTGGGGATGCCACAAGTAGCACTACGTAAATATTAACACATTTACCTGTGGGATGAGTATAAACTGGAGCATGGTTTTGTTTAGATTTGTTAAAAAAGAAATTACTCTGCTAGTGCTAAAATCAAAAGATATCCAGTAACACTGGATATTTATTGCACTTCTGTGAAACTCTGTAAAAAAAAAGACTATTCTTAAGTGGTGAAATGCAATAACAGCTTCAACCTTTGTTACTGGCATACTATAATTATATTTTATAATGCACTTACTGACCAGCTGGCAGTGAAATCTGTTATTTCTAGCAGAATGAAAAGCTTCTTGATTGAACAGAATGGTTTGGAATAAAACATTCCTCCCATAATAGGTCGTGAACCTTCCCGAGGCTCAAGGTGTAATCACAGCAAAGAAATTCAAGGGGATAAAGTATAACTGTGAGATGCAGTTTCCCCTTGTGAAAGATCCTTGCTCTTTACAGCATCCTAAGGAGAGGGAAAAAAATCCCAAAAGGTATACAGAGCCCATGTTTGCCATACAGATGTTACGGCATTAACAGGTCACTTACAACCCCCAAGTGAATGTCAAAGCTTTTGTTTGCATGCAGGGAGCACTCCACATCAGTGGAGCTGCCAAAAGCAATCTGTAAGGAGCTGGGAATGTCACTGACACCCAGCACAGTGCAGGCACTGGGATCGATATCCACACAGAGGCTGTGGTGGCTCCGTGCTCACATTGGAACCTCCTTCCCTGACTTTCCTTGGCTGCAAACAGGAACAGGGAAAAGTGTATTGTTTTTGCCAGTCATATCACAAAATCTTTTGCCTTGGAGCAACAAAATGAGTCAATCAATATGTTGCTTTTCCCCTGCCTGCTGAATGCTGGCTCTTCAATATTTAATAGGCTCCTGGCAGTCGTGCATCTGGCATCCTCGACCAGGAGACCGTGACCGACGGGCTCCCTTCCCCTCCCGGCGTCGGGACAGCATCCACCAGCAATTCCCTACAGATATTTGCTGCCTGCTTTGGGTTCACCCATGCCTCTCGTTTCTCTGGCTGCTGCCAGAGGAAGGGTACCAGGCTGCTCAGATGAGACCTTTGTTGTGCAGATGTGCACAGGTTTGAGGAACCATTCCACAAGGCTGAAATCCAACCATGCTCCCCCTGTGCCAGCTCCAGCAGCCAAGCCCTTGTCAGAGGGAATTGCTCCCAAACCACAGGTATTTACCCATAAGTGATGGGGCTGTGAGTGGAAGTGTGAAGATGGGAATAAACAGAAAGAAAAACGAGATTCAGAGGAAGAGGAGGATCATGAGCCAGTTTTGCTGCTGAGGTCAGTGTCTTGTGCAGCCTCTGTACTTCTGTCCATGGAAAAAAATCCTACTGACATAACTGGCTACAGATCACGTCTTACATGTTTGGAGGAAACAAAATACATTTTATGTGATCTTAGTAAATTCCTCAGGTACCTAGGCTGAGTGTTCCAGTAATACTTTACTAATAAAACCTCTGTACATATTTCTCAGGAAAATTTAGCATCGACATTGGCACATATATCAATTAGCTGTGGAGTTAGTTTGCCCTATATACGTGTTTATGAGAAAGATTTATGACATGCTTAGGAATTCTCTGAAATAAATTATGTGGAAAACCCCCACATTACTCTGCAGTGAAAAGCATAAAAGCTACAGAATATGAATACGTGCTCCAGACGTGTTTAATTTTACCAAAATCAATGGACTAATTGTGGATTTGTGTCAGTGTAACTTAACAAAATTCAATTCATGGAGTTTATAAAATCTGTGGAATTTTCTATAATACTTCAGAAGAAAAGATGTCAAATTATCTCTGCTATATGGAATATGTGTACTTGAAAACCTTTTTTTTTTAGTGAGCTGCAGATCTAATGCAGAAAACAAACTACCTGTCCACTTGGAGCTAGGTGCTAACCTGAGACTCATCAGTTATCATAATCCTCTACTCAGTGACAAGACTGGATGTGTATGAGGATGGATTTATTGCCGCTGATGAGATCTCAGCCAGATCATCATCACAGTTCAGGCAACAGATGGTTCTCAAAGGAGCTTTCCCTAAGAAAGCAGTGTATATAAGTAAACAGTGCCTTTGTGTGTTTATGTGTTTATTCACACACACATGTTTATACAGATATTTAATGTTGCTCTTTTTATTTTTTCAATTGTGAGTCTCTGGATTTTAAACAAATTGAGAACTGATGTTTGATGGATAAAACATACCTATGCAATCTCAATAAAATTTTGCCTTTTTTTTGTGCTCGAGATGGTCTGGTACAGTAATATTTTTCATCAGGTTTCCCCTCATTTACCTAACTTTCTGATAGAAAAGAGAAACTATTTTTGACCTGTATAACTTTGTATCCTGTCTTCTTGGTGCATCTCTTTTCTGGCCCCTTGATCACATGTGGATCCTCCAATTTGGTCCCTAGCTGGTGCCTACACCATACTCCCTTAGGTTTCTCCATGCCTGTTTTTCTCTAACCTCAGTGACAACAGCCTCTCTTGGTCTCTGCTGCTTCCATCGGGAATAATTTTCCCACAGCTTCTCTGAATTTAAAGCTCTGACACCAGAGTGCTTTAAGAACATCAACTCCTGCCTCTGTAACATCATCTGTAACCCCGTTCATCCTGAATTATTGCTGCCTTAAGTCTCACACAACTACTTAGGATATTTCCTCCATTAGAAAGGCATTAAAATGGCATTGATGACGTGCTGATTTTTCAGCTCTTCAAACTTTGCTGTGTCTGGTGTGGAATTGCTCTGATCAGCCTTTTCTTCTTTCATGGAGCAAGTGCTTTTGTTCCTAACGCCATGGACTTTCCTTGTTTTAACTTTGGTAGTGACCAGAGGGTGAAATCATAGAATCATGGAATATTTGAGGTGGGAAAAGACCTCTAAGATCATTGATTCCAACTGTTAACCCAGCACTGCCAAGCCCACCACTAAACCATGTCCCCAAGTGCCACATCTGCACATCTTTTAAATAACTCCAGGGATGATGCCTCAATCCCTTCCCTGGACAGACTGTTCCAGTGTTTGAGCACCCTTTCATTCAGTCATGTGCAATATTCAGTGGAAGACAAGGACAAGCAGGCTGAAAGAGCCAGACAAGTTCACAAATACCTGACCAGTGGCTCCTGTGCAGGGTGGTGTAGAGCCCCAGACTGTGTCCCAGATGCAGTTCAGTCACAGCAGCAGTCACAGCTCTTTATGTAGCTCGTGAGCAGCATCCAAGAGCTGAGATTAAATTACTGCTCCATTATTTGGTCCTGGACGATTGTTTCTGTAATATGGGAACAGGCTGTAAGGATTTATATGATTGCTGAGTTTTAGAGGTAAATAAAACTGATGCGTGGGTGGTTTAGCAGAAGAAAAAAAAGGTTTTTATGAACTTTTCTTCCTACTGGAGAGCAGAGGAGCCATTTTGGTCTCTGTAATGTCGCTCATTCAAATGGAAACAGTGGGTCTGGTGATGTCTGCCTGATGAATATTCAAGTTATAATGCACCTAATCTTACATTAAAAAAAAAGGAAGATATTTCCACATTTTACTGAATTTTTTCTTTATTGAATATTAATTCTCATACCCAACTAGCCCTTAAAGGCCCATAAAAGATAATTTCTTCAGCAAAAGAGCTGCCTAAGACCAATATGAACTGCCCTGACCCTGTCTGACTGGTCAATGTACATTCTGATACCAAGAGCAAATGAGGTAAGAGTAGTAGATGTCCTGTCTGGGTGCTCAGTGCTGCAAGGATTGAGGGTGGATGGGCAGCCTGGGTGAGACATTTCCAGCTTAGGACAAGTGAAGGAATCTGTCTTGCACTGTGTGGGTGGCTGGTATGGCATTCCAAGGAAGCATTTTTATTCTCCAGCAAATCTGCTTGTAATTGCAAGCTCCCTCAATTGTGTCTTCTTTGTAAGTTTTGGACCTCATATTTATTTTGGATATGTTCTACTTAAATGAAATCTCAATATAGAGGAGATTAGAACACTTTGTACTTGTTTGGGCTTTGTTCATGGTGGAAGAGGGAGAGAGAGCTGTGATGAGGTGTCAATGATACTTGAGTTTGTTTTCTCAACAGGTTTGCAGACAGCTCACAGAAAAAAAATCTTTCTGGTTAATTGCTAAATGATAATAGAGCAGTCAGATGAGACTTTTAATGGGTAAAAAAATATTATCATTATTTGACAGAAAATTATAAAAGAGGTCATCTGTACCCCATGACTATTACAGAAGCAGTTCTGCCTTTTCTCTTGCCATCTAATACTGCCTGCACCATTCCAGCCCTATGGTAAATCAAAGTCAAAACACGATCCTATGGAAAAACAATAGAGTGGATATGAGGCAATTGGGGAAGGGAGGAAAGGGGGGCAGAAGGCTTTCCTTCCTTTCCAAAGGATTATGCATGGCCTGATTGGCACAGCATGGCGCATTGCTCCGTATGGACCTACTGACATCCAGACAGCCCTTGTCCTGACATTACAGAGTTGTCCATGGATGGTCAAGGGAGCATATCAACCTGAGACCTTCAGAAATATCCTCTGCTTCCTCTGTTCTCACTGGCTCTGACTCACCTGGGATCAGGCCAGACTGGTTCTCAGGTGTGGACGTTTCTCTCTGTGGGACCAGACAAGCAACATCATATTCATTTAATTTTGGCCATAGGTCAGACCTCTGGGCTATTTGTATTATCTCTCCATGCTGTCAAAACTCAGTGAATCTTTTCCCAGAAGTCTCGAGGCTATATTTTTCAATCCCTTTCCAAGCCTACTTGTACTGTCTGGTGCATATGTTAAAAGAGTTGAGCAACCATTCTCACGCACAGCAATTACCTCTTGTTTTTTTGAAGCCACCAGCTAGGACTGGTCTTATTTCTGGGGCCTCAGCAGAGGTGGGAATAAAACTACAAAGCTACAGGTGTTCCTCTGCTCAGTGTATTGCACATGTGACTCCATCTTGCATGTGCAAGGTTGTTTGTGCCTGGTGAGTGCCACATCACAGCTCAGATTCCTGCATTTCCCTCATCCCTCGTACTAGGACATCAGTATTTGCTTGATGGAGCAATGGAAATTGCATCCCCTCTCAGCACAGGTGATAAGATGGACCTTCTTTAAAATGCAGAATTTCACAAAACACTAATTTTATAATGGCCATGGAGTTGTGACTTGGGAGATTTGGTTGCCAATTTGCAACTCTCTTTATTATATTAATATTTATGGAGCCCTATTAGTTTTGGCTCTTTGGCACTTTCTTGACAGTTTGGAAAGAATTCCCACTGTGCAAGGAGAAACTTTGCATAGGTGCTGACACACAGTGAATACCTTTTTTTAATCTTGGAACCTACAACTCATTAAGGGCTTTGGCACTGCAGCTGTGACAACTGGGAATGTAGAACTGGGTTTATAATGAAAAATCCCTTTTCATTTTCAGCCAGCATCACATCGAATAATCACTATAGTACAATGATTTTTGGTGGTATTGTTTCTATTATAAAGGAATTGTCTCCTGGGTAATCAACACTCTGCTGTCACCTCTTTCTTCTATGATACTGCAAACCCATTTGTGGTACTGATGCCACTCCAGGAGGAAATGGGTGCTGTCCATCTGCTGTGTCGTGATCTTCTTTCACTGCAAGAGAATGCTTCCTGCAGCATTTTATCTGCTGCTTTAAATAATTTCCCCCTTAGATAGACATATAATAAATTCTACTCCAAACACATGGATAACAATGTGACTGACATTCCTGCAAGTCCATCCAAGAACTTCTCTCAGCCTGGCAAAATATCCTAAAAATCTCTGACTGCTTATTGACTTAGAGGGAAAGGATTTGCCCCTGAGATGATCCCTGAGTGGGTGTTTTCTGTCCACGTGGCAAAGCATCTTGGTGCTCTTGATAGGATAGAAGAGAGATTTCCCACAGTGTGGATATTCCAAGGTCTACCACCCTTTGGCAAACAAGATATTTATTAACAAAACATTGTTTTTAAGGATAACATCCAGCGCTTTGACCTTTCCCCCTCTCATTTTTCACATCCTTCTTGCCAAGCTGAAGATACTTTCATGGATTTTTCTAACGCTGTGTAACAACTAACAGAAATTGCAGTCAATGCAGTTCAGGCCTTTGGGAATGTAAAGGCATCTTTGGGTAAATAAATTGAAAATAAGAGACAACTCACAAGAAGGCTCTAGAGGCAGCTGGAATATAAAACTGCAGAGAAATGCTGAGGGGAAGAGCTGGGGGGACACAATATGAAAATAGCTTATCACTTTTTTGATTCATACCCCACCTGTGGTCTGATGTGAACTTCCCACAGACGGAGGTAAGTGATAAGCTGGCACCAAGGACAATTTTATCTGTAAAGAAGGAATACAATGGTTTTCACATACAATCAACAAAATTATGCCTACGGAGTGATGTTCCAGACAAGACTTTTTTGTTGTTGTTTTATTTGTTTGTTTTTCCCCCCCAGCCTGTCTCTCCCACACACACACTGACAGTCCAGTCCCTGGCTCGGAGACCAGCCAGTCCCAGCTGCTCTTGGACACAGGCACATCTCACAGCTTGGGATCCAGGCTTAGCTCCTGCCAAGAATTCCCTGGGGCTGACCATAAGCGTTGCTGACTCAAGTGGCACAGAACACCCAGAAATGCCTGGGAGCACATAAATCTTTTGCCAGGAGGGACAAGGAGACCCTGCCAAGTGCCTATTGAATTACAGGCATGTGCCATCTTCTGTTGTCATCCCGCTGCTGTTGAGCAGGCAGGATGAAGTCGGATCCAAAGAGGCAGTTGTTCTGCAGTCAGGCTGTGGATGTTCTGTTGGAGAAGGTTGTGATGACAAATGGAAGGAGGAAAGGTTGTTTTCTAGATATATTCCCATCTTTCTACATCTTTGCCATTTCTAGATACTGAAGCAAAATTTCAGTCATGAAAACACTCTTCTGTTGAGTTTACATCTGGGTTATATGTCACTAGATACATGAAATCACACCCTCCCTACTTCGTATTCATCAACTCTTTTGGATGCTCTTTTCCCCTTTTCTCCCCCTTTTTACACTTTCAATAAGCCAACCAAGAAATGAACTCACCAGTAAGGAAGGTCACTCTTTAAGAACATCGTTATATTCCATTTATAACTCCACTAACATTTATGATCTCCGTGAGCTAGAAACTAAAAAAAATAAGTTTAATAACTAGTTATAACTATGAATATAGTTTATAATAATTCCATAACTACAAGTGACTGCTAAAAAGCATATTTTTTCCTGGTTTAAGATTAAAGGATTTTTGAAGAATCACATGTATGAAGAGAAGAATCCTGTAAGATGTTAACTCTTCAAAACTGTAATGCTAAAATGTGATGGGAAAATTGCAAATAAAGTTAGGTGAAAGAAAGTACAAAATAATAGTTTAAAATCCTCCTATTGCTCTAATAGTTTTTAACATTGATTTTGTTTGTTTGGTTTGGTTTGATTTTTTTATTTTATTTTTAAATCATATCTCATAGGTGGCCATTTTCAAGAGAAAAGCAGTTTTCAAACAGAAGAAAGCCTAGGACAGGCAGCTCTGGCATTTGAGTCAACTTTATCACGTAGGGACCAAACTCCATTTCCTTTCTCTTGTGAAGAAACGTTTCCGATAGCAGAAAGACAGATTTATATGGAAAAAGCCATAGAAGTGACACAAAGAAGTGACACAAACCTACTTTTCCCACACACTCATTTTGATATAACAAGAGTAATTGCTACATTTTGATGTCAGTGTAAGTAGCAATTTGAATCTTGTGCCTATAATTTGAGAATGTTATTATAAGGTGGAGAACAGAATTTGGAAAATGTAACTGCTGGCGAAATTAATGCTGATCAATGCTAATATTATTTTATGTGTTTTGGCTCTTCAGCATGCTGAGAAAACAAAAAAAGAACATTATTTAGTTATATACCAAAGTCACTTCTTCATGAGTACAACTCTGGGATGAATAACATGCACAGGAACTCAGGAGAGTTCTGGAGAAAATGAAAATAGAACCCACTATACCAACATATCTATGCCAGTATCTAGGCCAGCAATACTAGCATGATTTCACTTAAAATAATGATTTGAAACAAGTACTTAAAAAGGAGGAAGAAGTCATGTGACAACAAATTAGTGGTTCAGAAGGGGAGAAGAACAGTATAATTGATCACTTAAGGTAAACTGTATTATATACAATTATTTATATATAATTTAAATATAAATAATATATAATTGTAATATTATATACAAGGTGTTATATGCAAAAAACCCTCTAATGTTTGCCTAAATATAAGAAAATATAATTTAGAACCAAAAAGCTGTTCCTCTGCTGAACTGTACAAGCATCAGATGCATTCCTGAGAATCCAACACCATCCCAATGGGCCCGGCCAGTGAATATGCATTGACACCCTTCTTTGGCAAACTACTCTGCCTCATTTCTCCTGGCAAAGCAGTGCTTGATGTGGCCTTAGGAAAGACTTCTCGGGTATTCTGTTTTATCCTTTCTAAGGGTCCTTCACATTGCCTGGGCTCCCAGAGGACTCGGCAAAGTGAGGCTTTGTGTTGGCCTTGAAAAGATATTTCGAAGGGACCTGATTTTCCAAAATGCTGCCCAGATGAAGAGTGAGACTCTTCTACATCTGTGCAATGGCTTAGCAGTGTTATCACGAGCAGGCACTTTCGAGCAGCCAAGTTGCAGGGCATTAATAATGTGCTGAGGAGCCAACTGTGATAGGACAGCATGTGGGGAGCTGATCCTGGAGACTTATGATGCATCTTTTGGTCCCTCTTTGGTCCATTTCCTTAATCATGATGCTTATTACTGGGGCAATTGCTTTCAGTTCTTATTTTGTTTCATTTTACTCTCCTTGGAAACCACAGTGGACATCTGTTGGTGTTTTTTCACTCCCCTCTAACCTTTAAATCAGCTGCTCTTCTCCCAGGCAGGCATTGGCACAGAGAACACCTTGCAGGCACTGTTGTGTTAAAGGCACCCAAATGTGAAGCAAAATAATTAAATGGGGCTGACATGGCTTTGAAAGGGGTTTGCTGGTCTATCCATGACAATTAAATGGCCTCCAAGCATTGCCCAGGCACTTGCAAGCAGGGTGAGTGTGTTCTGAAGGAAGAGTTCTGCAGCATTACCCAGCATAAGATTCATTTTCCTCTCAAGTATTGTTTTTGGTGGGTTTTTTTGAGGAGGAAGGAGTTGGCAGAAGTCTAGCCTTTGATGCTGGCCAGAGAAGGGGAGAGAAAGGTCTGACTGAGGAGTGTGTTCTCAGTTATTTACTTTTGGTTTTTCACTCCACCTTGATTTTTTTTTTTTTTTAGCTACTGTGTATTTTTCAGGTTGCATAAACAGTTGGGACATATCCACCATGCCAAGGGGACACTTGGGCAGCTACAGCAGAGCAGGTCAGGGCTGGCATGGAATAACCCACTTGCCCCCCAAAATAAGGAAATTCTTGTACGTAGTCAATGAAAGACAGTGGAAGAAAGAGTTACTAATAGGGCTAAATAACAAATGAGGCTGAAAAAGAATGTTATGTGCTATAAATCAAATGAAATACAACCTTCAAGCAATGACCATTAATTACATGCTTGAATTGAACTGTTTATGTTACTCATCGGTGGGGTAAGTACAATTGCCCATCAGACTCTTACTGAATCCAAACACAAGTTAAATTTGTCCTTGGGAAATAAAAATAGGTGGTTTTGGTGAAATTCCTGATACAAAGAATCAAGTGTCAGCAGTCAAAAAGGTGGCTACAATGTCCATTCGGTGGAATTTAATCTCTAAAACCAAGGGATGGGGATGGGTTAGATGCACAGGGAGAATACATTTATATAGTTCTATATGTTTAGACAGATAATTCTGTCTACATGGATAGTATATTTGTAATAAATGCATATATATACATATATATATATATATATATATATGCATGTATTAATTTCCATTAGATTATGACCAAAACAGTAGTGGTAGCACAATTAAGGGTGAAATGCTGCCATGGCACAGAGCTGAGAGAGGTTTAAAATAAAGCACTCTCTTATTTGTAGCCCTTGATTACATGACTTACTTTACACTTGCCAACAGCTGAGGAAGAAGAAATGGCACAGGCCTTCTTAGGCCTTCTTCCCTTTTCCCTATACTTGGTAGTTGATCAGCCAACTGTAGGGCCATAATGGAAAACTTTGTACAGCTGGATCAGAATAAAAGAAATATGGAAAACCATGTGGGATTGCACCTCTCCTTAGCTGTACCCCAACTTTTGTTGTCAAACTCCTTGCCAGACATGCCTTGGTGCATTGCTTCTCTTCATAAGACTTTCTGAATAGTGTGGAAGGACCAAAAATATTTGAGAAAAAAAGTGACTAATTCTAACAACCTAGGAAAATAAAAACTAACCCAACTTTTGAAATATTGCATTTTGTTTGAAAGGATTCCTTCTCTATTTAAGTCAGGTAAGCACTCCAAACTCCACAAATTCTGAAGTGATTTAATCAAAGTTAAAGTACTATCAGTTTCTGACAGGTAATCTTCAAACAGTAACATAGAGTTGGAAGAGGTACCTGGTATATTTGGCAGGAATTAAGCAGTTAATGTTTTATCAGCTTGGAGTTAATTATATACACACTATTAGTGCTTCTGCCTGGGTTCTCATAAGATTTTCAATATATCACCCTGGAAATGTTGTCTGATTTGGTGTTGTGAAGGTACTATTCACTCTGTTAATTCAAGTGCCAACTAAACGTTCTTCCATTATATATGTATGTTTTAATCATAAGCTGATGGGGGAAGGTAGAGAAAGGCTGAGAAAAGAGACTGCAGGAGTTGATGGGAAGTGTTCCCTCTTCTCCCTCTGCTCTGTGGCACCTTCCCTTGTAAGGGAGAGAATGGAGTTTCAGCAGAGCCTAAACTCTTTCTTTCCAAGATTCTTCAGATAGGCTGTGGTCATCCCCCTGAGGGGGTGTCCATGCTCCTGTGAAATTCCACCAGTGTCAGATCACATTCAGAAATGCTTCTACAAGCAGTGCCTGGGAATGAAGACCAAGCCTGTGGCGGCTATTACCACTTTCTTTATTGCAAATGCAAAACTTCCTTTATCTCTGGTGGGGCAGCTGTAAAATGCACACACAACCCTGTAGATAATCCAGCAAAGTTAATCACGAACAGAGGGCAAGAGGAAAAGCGGATCATAGCCAAGTTTCTTTGTTTTTGTTGGGGTTTTTTTACGTGAAGTTAATTATCTTGTAAGTTTTATTTTTGGGCTTGAAGTGTAGGTTCATCCAGAAGTCTGGATTCTGGTTGAACCATTTTGGACAGCCTTAGTAGAATATATGAATGCATTTTTCTTAAATGTTTTCTTTCCCTATAGGATGGATGAAAATTCAAATTTTAATTTGTGTGCTGAATCCAACTGCAGAACAGAATGAATGATTGATGAGATTCTGTCCTTATTTACTGAGCTATTTATTCAGCTTTAAGAAGTAAAGTATCCAAAATTAACTGTGCCAGTATAATCTCAAGATCAGTTGATAAGACAGTAGTAGTCCTGGGAGTTATTTCTCTTGCTGAATCACACACACAGCTCCCACCTTCTGCAAATTGATGTTTCTTACGTGCTGTGGTTCTAATTTGACTGTAGTTAAACAGACACAGTGAACCTCACTTGTACTAGAACCCCGACACGACAGAAGACTAGTGAGCAAGCTCAAAATGAACACTTGCTGATATGTTATGCCTGCACCAGCCCAGTGATAGGAAAAACTAGCAGATATGATGAGGAATGTGAACCCTTTCCTGGAACCTTTGCAACGGTAAAGGCTTTTTGCAGTCAGATGGTTTCAGGACACACCTGAAACCCAGGGAATGCAAGTCATAATCTACTTGACTCCAGGTTCCTATTAAGTCCTGGGAGAGGGAATTGCAGCCTTTAGCAGATATTAGAGATACATATGGGATTTTTTTCTGGCCTCAAGTCGTGTATATGCAGCTTCATATGGATGCTTCTGATTTTCTGTGCTCTCAAGCTGGCTGTGCTCCCAGGGATAGGCAGGCCAAGGACAGAAGGACTGCAGCGTTCCCATCCTTCATGCACTTTTCATTTAGGTTCCCTGTCACAGACTCATGCTGCATTTAGTGCAGAAGCAAGCATGAACTGCAGAGATTATTATACGTTGTTATTATTTTATAAAACATGGTGGCTAATGACTTACTGTGAGCAAGTGTGACAGCTTCCTAATCTTCTGGGTGGCATTATAGCAAACTTTTCTGCTCTCAGTGCTTCTCAGTGCTCCATTCACTGCTTGGCAATTAATACTTGCTCCTCTGAGGTGCTGGGCAACCACAGATCCCATTAAATTCCATGGAAATTCAGGGTAGAGCTGTGTAGTTCCTCTGTATGCCTGTTACAACACTGGTGCAGCATGCCATTTTCAGGGCAAAATAAACAAATGGTGATAAATCATCGAGTCATAAAATTATTAAGGTTGGAAAAGACCTCTAAGAGCATTGATGAAAACTGTTAACCATTAATCATAATATAAATTAATAACTCAGTAGTCAACCACATGTCAGTGGAAGCGCAGAGGCAGACACAGATCTCTCTGGTGACTGGTGACAGAACCCGAGGAAATGGCATGAAGCTGTGTGAGGGGAGGTTTAGGTTGGGTATTAGGAAAAGGTACTTCACCCAGGGGGTGGTTGGGCACTGGAACAGACTCCCCAAGGAATTGGTCGCAGCACCAAGCCTGGTAGACTTCGAGAAGCGTTTGGACAACACTCAGGCACATGGTGTGACTCTTGGGGATGGTCCTGTGCAGGGCCAGGAGTTGGACTCGATGATCCTTGTTGGTCCCTTCCAGCTCAGAATATTCTGTGAGCTGTTCTTGTGAGGAAATCGTACTTGTGCTGTCAAACCCATTTGGAGGGGCTTGAAGTGGGGTTGTCAGCCAGGACCCCCTGAGCAGCGTTTTGCAGCCAGGATGCTGAACATCCCAGCTGGCAGGTCACACTGAGCTGTTAATGTCACCAATGTCAACATGCACTGCAGAGCCAAGATCAGAGGTGCTGCTGCCATCTCCTAACTCAGAGAGGGGCTTCACTGATGGGCTTGTGGCATTGTCCTTCCTGAGCCCACCAAGCCAGGCCAGCTCTTGAAATCAGCCAGCAAAGAGGGGGGAAACCTCGTGGCAGCTGCACAAAGCTGCTTTCCAGCATGTTAACAAGCCAGAACATGTCTCCATGCATACATTTCTCCTTGGTTTGCAGACAGCGGAGTAATTGTCTCACACTTAATTGTGCGTTACACATGGCTGACAACCAACACTCTATTTAAAGGAACAGGCAATCCTCCTTCCCAGAAGCCATTGTAACACTGCGAACAAATATCCACAGGGAGACATTTTTTTCCTTTCTTTTTCCTTTTTCTTTTTGTTCTAGTCTAATCAGAAGCACTGCAGATTCAGCCATTTATAAAAGCTTGTCCCCGAAAGGAATTCTATTTATTTTTGTGAAATGAATGTGTGGCTTTTATTATGCATGGCAGGTATGGTTGGAATCCAAGTAGGAAAATTGTATTTTACACCACAGACCCTTGGGTAATGAATTAAATGGTAACACCAACATATCTAACATTGAAAAATGCCACACTATGGAGACCCTTTCAAGAAAGCTGAGTACACAAACTGTGGGAGAAAGCAGATATGCTTTTTTTTCTGTTGATACCTCTATTATTTAGTGATATTTACACTATATTTTTCTATCAAGAAAGGAGATGACTGTATTAGAATAAAAGCTAAATTCTGGTCCACCTTGTCTATGCAGTATCCTCAGATTCTGCTCCTTTGTTTGTCCAGCTCTAGCATCCCTTGGCTGCACCCCAGACACCACAATGTGGAAAGGGAAAAAATGCAGTCTTGGGACTCCTCCTGGAACAGACTCAGAACGAAAGATGGGTATCTAGACCATGAAATCAATATATAGGAAGGTTTTTTTCTAGGTGGTTCTATGCCTGCCTTATCCTAAAACTTTAACAAAGTTTTGGTTTGTTGGTTTGATTTTTTTATTTATTTCTTGGAAAAGTATCAGTGACAAGCCTGGGTGAGCATCCATGCCTTCCCATTTCCAAAAGTCTGTAAGCTTGCAACAGCAATTTGCGTTTTTGAGGGCGACTTTTTCATGAAAGAATTTTATTTCAACAAATGTAACCTGGAGCCAACCAGGCTTGTCTCTGATCTGATTCTGCTGGTGGTTCAGAGCCCTATCCCAAAATGCCACTGACCCTGCAACCTTTGTTGTCTGGTCACTGGAGTAGTAATCATCAGGGCAGTTAAGGGATGATTGACAACGTGTGACTATCTTTGTTATATCCATCTACCAGAGGAATATTGTCCCCTCCCCTCTCTTATTCTTGTCATCCTTTAGGATGACTGCGGGTTATTATAACTGCTTTATTATAATAGCATGTGTGCTTGTGTCCCTCAATTTGTGTGTTGGCTTTGGCAACCTGAGTTGGTGCTATCCTTCAAAGTGCCACTTTGCTATTAATCATTAATATCCTACAGCAGAAAAGCAAAATTTTAGCACTAAGGTCATGCAATAACTTATTTAATACAGAATCAACAGTGCATTCAGGTAAATCTCCAGCACTTGAGACTGTGAAGAGGAAAAGATGCAAATTAAATTACACTTTCTAAATTGTATCTTTCACATTATTAAGAAAATTAACTTTAGGAATTGAATAAAAAAAGGCAGGTAAAGGATGAGTAAGAGCTGAGACCACACTGTGGGATATTGGACTTGAGACTCACTATGTAAATAAGAGAATTACCAGCAGAATCCTCCACTTTTCCTCTCATTGCCATAATCTCCAGATTCAGGCTGTTACCAAGGAGAGGGGAATGAACCAGGATTTCCCATCATAACTACTTGCCCCTTTCTATCAACCTATTTTACAGGGAGCTCTGAAATAAATCATAGGTTGAATTTAATATGATAGTGCCAGTTATAAAAAAATTTGTGGGCAATCTGGTTTTCAGCAGAAAGCAGAGTGTATTCTTAGCTTTGGCCTTATTGGGAGCTTTTGGATTCTCTTCAGATAAAAGCAGCAATGGACTTTCCAAACACGTCTACTCTTAAGGAATATTAAGAATGCATCACAGACCTAATACTTATTAATCATGCACTGGCTTTCATCCAGGAAGCTCAAAGAATGAAAATCCTAGCCCACATTCAAGTTTAATATCTCTCAAATATATTTATTTTGTCTATGTTGTTAGTCGAACACCAGCACCTGACTTGATATGTGTATGTTTGGTACTCTCCATACTATAGCAATAATGACATTAAAGCTATAGTATGTATAAAACATTATATTATTTCTATTGATTGCATAGATATAATGGCTTACAACTTACACACGTCTTTTTTATGATCAAGGGAAATTGGGTTAAATTAGCCAGCACAGGGCTTCACTCTGTAATGACAGAATCATTTCCAATACCCATCCCAAAAAGCAGAGTTGAGTCCCACATTTTCATCCAGCCATTGGCTACCCGGGTTTCAAAATCCAGCTCATGTTTTGTGTCTGAGGGCAAACCTTGAACAGTGTAATTGTCTGTAAACACCAAACAGCCAGAGCATAGACTGATCAAATCAAGGGGCTCTTGGCATGCCCTGGTGCTCAAGTTCTCTCATTGACTGGGGGAGTTGTGAAGCAAGTCATCCAAAAGATATATTAACCTAAAATGGGACATTACTGATGTGTGACTAAAAGACTGATTTCATTACATGGACAGAATAGCTCCCTGGTTTTAGCTGTTTATTTTTTGTTTTGATTTTGAAACAATAAGCACAAGTTTTTGTGTGACTGCCTTATTTTCTGCCAGATATACTTTGACTCCAAAGCAGACATGAGTCTGACTTTCAGACGTCTTGTTTTTGTTTTTTACTGTTAGCATTGATCTCATTGTTATTTTCATACAAATACGAAGGATTATTTTAATTATAAATTACAGGAAATTATAATAAGGGATTTTAAAAAAATAAATGTTCAACATTAGTTGAAGAGCCATTGTCACATGTTAACCTTGATTTTAAATTCAGTATTTTTAATTTTTACTCTGTTTTCAGTTTTCTCTGTAGGAGATCAGAGAACTTGGCACTATTTTAAAGCAATTTTGTATTTCTACTTTCCAGGGCAATAGCTATGCTTCAGTAAGTTCTTTTTCATCTGATTTACCAATTACAACAAAATATTGCACAAAATCTAATCACAAACAGAGGGACATTTTAAAAAGAAGCATGCAACATCTCAGAAACCCAAATGCTTTTGGTTGTCACGAAAATGGACTCAGAAAACTGTGTCAGTATTTTATGGAAAATGAAGAAGAGGAGTCTGATAATTCTGAATTTATTCATCTTTTAATCCCTGGATTTCTGCCTGGATGCTGTCTCCTGTGAAGCATCCTCATCTGCCCTCTCATTTGGTAGGTCAGTTCAACACAGAAGACGTGATGTGGCACAGGGACCTCAATGCAAATATCACTAGAAATGTCTGATGGCATCTCTGCCTCCAACTTATGTGTGTGTGTGTGTGTATGTCCAAATTTGTAGGAGGGAAAAGGAAAGGGGTACATTTCTCTTACACAAAGAAGTTGACTTTCTCTCTGGAAAGCATTCTCATGAAAATATTAATTTTGTCAAATAGCCAATGTTCTGTCAAAACGGTTTGGATCCAATGCCTTTGATTAGGCCTGGTGCTAATGGAAGTCCAGCTCTGTAATTGGTGTAATGCGAGACAGGGCACAGTCCCAGTCCCAGCTTGAGTTTGTGATGCTGAGGGGACGTGGTTTCATTTTCTAAGCTCAGAACATAAATTCAATAAAGCCATTGACACAAGGAAAGCCGCTACTTATAAATACTTGCAGATTGAAGCTTTAATTTGAAAATTGAACATTTTTGATCTGGAAATCATTTATAAACAATAAGGTGCTATTTTTACAACCATTTCCTGGAAATGTTCAAGTCTCAACATTTAGAAATTTTCAAAATAATTTCTTTTGGCCATGCCAAAATGATTACTTGGATTATGGTGATCTGGGAGTGATTTCTCCGGAGCTTGAATGAGGAGTGTTGGAAATGGAGGACTTAGTAGAGCCGTACTCTAGGTGAAGATTTCTTAGGGTAGGATTTGCTAAGGTCTAATGTAAACCCTACCTAGATAACACCAACTGACATTCCTAGCATATCTCTGCAAAAACCTTTTTCTCTCACATTTCAGCATGAGATGGAGAACCCAAGAGGAACTTGGGAACCAAAGACCATCCTGGCTGCACCTCGATACAGGGGCAGGGTAGTGCAAGAAGCAATTTGATGTTATTTCTGACCTGCTTGTAGGCCAATTAAACCTTTTTTTTACTTCTAAATTTGGGGGAAAATTCTGCTTCCATAGTGATTTGTTCAGGTTTGGTGTTTCAGTTTGTTTTTTTCACCCATCTCTTCTAATTGCTGTTGGTTTTCCAAATGAATCTTTGTTCTCCAATTGTCTCTTCCACTGCTCTCACCACATATACTCATGACAAATACATAAAGGATCCCATAGAAATAGATTTCCTAAAAAATAGGAGCTAATCCATTTTAGTCAGCTGCTTTAGATCAGCTGACTTGAAGTGACCTCTGTGAATAAAAGAACACCAGTGTCCTGTAAGCCAACTCTTTACTTCTTCCTACCTCTCCATATTAAGCCCTGATATATTACTGCTCATTAAAGGAGTTATCCCCTCATCTATGAAGCAAGAAAGTAGGTAATTTCCTTCATTGATAACACTGGTCAAGATGTAACACATTTAAAGTCATTTTGGTTGAATTCATGCCCTATTTTAAATCCACACTTTTGGAGCTTGCAGCTGACTTGGCCTTTAATCTCTGCTAATATTTGCTCTTTGCACTGTGTGAAGGAGGAGGGATTGAGGACACTGGGAGGAGTACAGGGCAATCTGTTTTCAGTTGCCACCAAAGCTTGAAGAAAGCTTTGCAGATAAATTAAATGCAAAATGAAGCTTTCTCTTTTCCTCCACTTTTGTCCAAAAAAATACACACATCATTTCTGACAATCCTTATGCTTTATGTCCCCAGTTCAGTTTATAAAAGGGCTGGGATACCTTTTGTTTCTTTCTTGCTTCCTTTCCTGTATGTTCCAGTATGTGGGTTTTGCAGGGCAGGTGTATGACCAGACCAGCTTCCTGACCCAGGGATTCTGAGTTTGTGCTGGAGTCAGTGTTCACTGAGGGAGGGAATGGGAGAGTGTGACATTCAAAATCCATGCATCTGGAGCTATTTTACCTCATTCTTGTAATATGTGGCAAGTTATGTCAGTGACTCTGGGGAGGAGTGAGGGTGGGGAAGGAGCAGCACAGGTTGCCCAGAGAATCTGTGAATGTCCCATCCATGGAAGTGTCCAAGGCCAGGTTGGACGGGGCTCTGAGTAACCTGGTCAAGTGGAAGGTGTCCCTACCTATGGCAGTGGGGTTGGAGCCAGATGGTCTTTAGGGTGCCTTCCATCCCAAACAATCCGTGATTTTATGATCTGATCAGAAATACATGTGAAATGATGTCCTTGCTTATGGTTGTTTCTTCTTTATGAAATCCAAATTTTATCAGAAGTAAGACTCTGGCTTTGTAAACAAGGGATGTTATTTCAGGATGTGTTGGTAAGTCTGCATCACGTTCGAACAGCTGCCTAATGATTTAGCTTGTAGTCACACACTGAACAAACTCTAACACTGAGCAAATCGTTGTTATCTGATTACCTTCATCACTTACTTGCATGATAATTTGGGAATCATTTAAATATGATAACCATTTAATCAACAATCATACATAACATTAATACGATGTTTTATAATTTTGTTTTTGTGTACAGCTCATATGCAATGTCTCTGATGAATGTGAAGATTAATTATACGATAATTAATGGCTATTTATAACAAAGGTCATAAAATTAGTTTCTGTGACCTCATTACCACATTACATGGAATCTAATTAACCAATACAAAGGTGGTTTCAAATGCTTATTATAATTTTAAGGCGACTGATTCTATATATAGGTACATCTGACATCTTCTAGGTTGTTGCTACACTAGGAAATGGAGGTAGATTAGGAGAATTTACTTCAAAAAAACCCTGTACTATTCTCCTTAGGGTGATAACAGCAACTCTGATCCAGATAGGGAGTCTCCGAGCATATTTCCCTGAAAAAAAGTAAAATAAAATAATAAAATAAACCCCACTTTTTTTCCTTTAGAAATTTAGAATTGTGTGTATTTCTCCTCGAATTTTCTTAGGTAATAAAGTTTATAACTAAGAAGGCATGAAAAAAATAAATTAATGCAGGAAAAAAGCATCAGCATGTGACTCACAGAAGAGCAATAGTGATGTGGCACTGTTAAAAAATGGAGTTTCAAAGGAGAAAGAGCTCCTTAAATGCAGACAGCACCCAGTAGAGTAATAACACCTGGTCTCGATCCAGCTTCAGAAAGGAAGTCTGTGATCACACAGATGATACTGGAGCCAGTAGGGGTACAGGTGGGGGTTTTCTTCCTCATTTTATGTTTTTCTTGGCTTTTCTTCAGGGGTCATTTTTTATCATTTTTGGAAAGTTGAAATCTTAAACTGCTTGAAAAAGAGACAGCAAAAAATCAGAGCATGGATGAAAATCTGCATGTGTAGAGGACATCTTTTCATTCCAGCTCCTTACTTCTCTGCATTTATCCCCAACATATTATCATATTTATGCAAGGAAATTCATATTAATAGCGCTCAGCTTATCTGCCAGGAGCAAAAAGCAAATGAATGCAGCATATAAAGGAGCAACACTAGGTGCAAAATTCAAACCCATGTGCCTAAGAAGGGAACATTACAGCCTATTCTTATATCTGTTAGGGCTGGCATATCAATGAAAAGAGAATTTAGCCCTTGCAGTTTAATTTTATAGCAAGCAATAGACCTATCTTGGAAGTAGCCTGTGTTAAATATTAAAAGGTAGCCAAAAGGTTGTACAAAACTAGATTATTTGGCATTCACGTGCTCGTAAGTTTTAGGTTTTTTTTTAAATGAGGTATTTGGGCTTGATTGCCTGATTATGGTTTTTCGTTAGAAGAATCTTTTTCCCTGATAAATAAAAATTAATGCATCTCTGAGATATTTATTATTTCTAAAAAAAACCCTCCTTTTTGAAAAAATCTCACTTATCCGTCAATATTCTTAATAATTTGCATGAAAAAGATAGAGAAGATACTCTCATAGGAAGATAAACTCTCCAAGCCTTCACACTGAAGATAAAAGAAACACTCACATATGCTGATGTTGTGCTGTTTCACTGCAGATCAATACAGTGATCACAGCAGTGAAGGTAATTACAGAGCCTGTCTTCTGGGAGCTAAGGATCCTCTGCTTCCATGGAATCAGCAGAAGTCAAAAGCATTTGACATCTTCCATCAGGAGGCTTTAAAACAGTGAAAAGCAAGCAAACAGACAAAATCCAACCATTTTATTATAGAGGGTCTCTTGTTTTCTCCCATTTTCTTTTACACACCTTTGCTAGAGCTGGAGTGCAGCATCATGGACACAGCCTCCTCTGAAGCTAATCAGTGCAGAGACCATTTAAAAAATAACCTGGTTTGTTTTCAATTTTTATTTTTTAATCTGAAATCAGTTTAGGTTCCTGTATTGTGCTTCTTGAGAGCAGGAAAAATACCTTCCCTGAATTATCTTTTTGTCTCCTTTTGAAGTATTTTGAGAAGGTAGATTTTTGTGAAAAATCTGAAGGATTCATGTTTAGGAGACCTTTGGCCTTAAAGGAACACTTAAGTGGCATTTTCATTTTAATTTCTGTATCTAGAAACATAAATTTTTGCACTATAAAGAAAACATTGGATGTCCATGGAGACCACAATATTGATAATATGGAAGATTTTATGTTTCCAGGTTGGGCTTTTTTATCATGATTCAAAATATTTTGAGTTGTTTTGGTTTTTCATTTTTTATTTTTTTTTTATTTTTTAAGAAGGTGAAGTCAGAAAAATTGTGATCAACTCTGTCACAAAAGAAATTCTTCCATGTGGCAAATATCCCTACCACACTCTGAGGGGTCACTTACAGGTCTGCAGGACTTCTCATCCACCACAGTAACCTGTTTTTTTTCCATCTTCCATGGTTTACATTCCAGGCTCTCCAAAGCTGGGGCTCTAATGCTGAGTTTGTTCTGAGAAGTTGCCATGATCACTTCTAGAGCTATAAAAATAAATCTGATACAAAACTTTTACAACCTGTAAGTCCAAATATTTAGTTGAGGTTGGCAAGACTTTCTCCCAAAGGGAAAAAAAGAGTTTGTTAAACTGGTAGCTGCTGGAAACAGAGAACTTGTCTGATATGCAGTGCCAGTAGTTAAATGAAAGCTATTGTAGGTGATTTTTTTGTCATGCTTTTTGATCAGAAGAAGAAGAAGGTGTAGCAGAACTAATTTTCAAACATTTTCAGAAACATTATTAGTTGGTTTTGATGTAAAGGCAAAAAATATGCATTAAAGATACAGGATCTAAGTTTGTGTAAAGAGTGTTTTCCAAAATCAGCGGGAGACAAACCTGAAATATTTGAGAGGTTTCATTTTCCATAAGCTCCCAGAATTATCTGATGCTAATCACAACTCTCTTAAACCCGCTTACTTAGGAATGGGACTGCATGTTCCAGAGAGTTTGTCCTCCTCCTGAGTCTGAGCAGAAATAAACACCCTAAGGACAGATCGTACAGAAGTATTTGAAGTTTTTTTTCTCTGAAAATAAGGAAGGAGTCACAGAATTGTGTAACAAAATTGGGAAAACATCTTGAGCTGCCTCTTGACTGGAAGGTGGCTGCCTCCTCTCTCTGTCCTCAGCTATCCAGATCCCACACATGGACACACAGTTCTCTGACCTATGGAAACCAGGATTTTGGAAGCAGAGACTGATGTCCTGCTGCTCTGGTTTTGCACAGCCCCAGACTGTGGGTGAGGACTCAGCTGGGGAGGGGGGTTGTTCCCAGACTCACACACTTAGTGCAATCTAATGTATTTTACAGCCCTTAGAAGTTGTTACACTCAAAAAACTCATTATGGATTTGGCAGTGGGGCATCTCAGCCCCTTGTGCCACCCTGCACACATTCACACAATCTGTGCAGCACTTTGGGTTCTGTTCCCTTCCCCCTACCTCCCTGCATCACTGCAGGTCCCTGCACCCCAGACATTCCTCTCTTGCTGCTCTACCATGGGTTGAATGCCAAGGAAAATCAACATTAGCCTCTTGCTAATGCTGCCATGGAGCTCAACACTCAGTATGCACTTATGGAGTGACAAAAAGCCAAGGACATCTTGTCCGGGGCAACTTCCCTGCTCCTAGAAGCCAAGTGAGCTTTCATCTGGCTGGCCTGGGTGCCTCTGCACAGCTATGAGGGGGTGCCAACACCATAAGAAACAGCCCTTAGCCTTTAGCTGAGCAAGCACAGAAGCTTCCTCTGGCACAACATCAATCTAGGTTTGACAGAGATCTTTCAAATTGAAGGTAAAGGAGCTTTTAAAAATTCATGAGGTGTGGGAATTTTTAGTTCCCAGTTCTATTTTAAGGAAGAAAATATTTAGCTTTTTTTTTTTTTAGAAAATACTAAAGATGTGATCTTTTTTTCTATCATCCTTATGAAAAAAGGAAGGAGAGGGGTAAGAGAGACTGGCACATATTTACATCCTCCTCTGTTGGTGCGGAGACACGGGGCTACAGGGCCATCATGTTGCTTCAGCTGCTCCTCAATGCTGATGGAGTCCCCATGTTGCAACACCATGGATGTGACCTCTGGCATAAAAGCTGCACCTACAGATTTTGAGAAAGAATGATTTGGGGTATCATTCGCTATTTAATGTCTTTCTGAGAGCTTAGACCCCTCATTATTTATTTATTTATTTATTTTTTTCCATGAGCTATGCTTAGGAGTACCAAACCTTATGGAAGTCAGTATGGGCTGTGTTTCATGGGGAGCATTTAGAAGTCAGTCATTCATGCTTTTTAAGACGAGCCTGAAAAGTATTTTGGTCCCTTAAGTGACCAAGGAACCTAAGTGGAAGCCAATTTCCATTAACATTTCTGTTATTAGTAGGGAAACAGCTTGGAACATTTTCCACAGCATTCATCTATTGAATCAGTGGCTTTTCTCTTCCCCTTTAGGGTACAAGGCCATTTTGGGCAAAATGAATAGTGAAGCTTAATAAATATAGCTCTCCACTGACTCTGCTTCATGCAAGCAAACTGGCAAGAATTAAAGTCCTTAATGGATATTTAATAGTGGATGAAATGAGTTTTCTCCTTATTAGCACAGTGGCTTATTAGAGCTGGTTGCCCTCTGTAAAGTGCTCACCTGCCTCACCTCTCAGGCTGCTGCTGGAAAACCCAGTTCCCATGGCTAACCTCAGATTCCCTCGCTCTTACAGTAAAACTTCTTTCAGAAGAACCACAGACATTGTCTTCCTGAGATTTGTGGTGTAATTTGCTGTTTCACTGAGGTCATCGTGTTCTTCCCTTTGATGTCTCTTTATAGGGTGTCTTTAACACCTCCCCCTTTGTTGCCATGAGTCAAAGGTTAAAAAAAAAGTGTTCTCAGTGTTCTTTGCATTTTCGTGATCTGTCATTATGCCATACATTTGATGTTGAATTTTTAGAATAGTTTTTCCTGACCATTTCTCCTTCACCTGACCAGAATGCAACTATCACATTTTTTGGTCCCTCTTGGCTTGAGGCTGTGGTGAAGGAGATCAGGATGGGACATGAGGTTCTTCTAAATTTCTATGTTAATTGGGATTTTAGTGTCACTGCTTTTTGCAAGAAACTGAAGCAATGACTGATGTTCCCTCAGCCATGGTTTCAGGAAAACCCTTGTAAAAAGAAAGGTGTTAATCATACAGTGGTTTGGGTTAGACCCAACTTATCGATCCTCAAGTTCCAACCCCTCTGTCCTGGGCAGGAATACTTTCCACTAAACCAGGTTGCTCAAAGCCCCATCAAACCTGGCCTTGAACACTTTCAGGGAATCTATGAGAGTATTGTGATACAGGGTAGGAATGGGCTACTGCTGTGGATCCAGGAAATTCATACTCACGTGTGCACGTTTCCAAAGCGGTAGACTCAAGTAGGTAGAGAAGAGGTGTCTGGGCTGTGAGATCAGCAGGACTCCATGGATCTGGATCCTGTTTCCAGCTCTGCTCCACATTTTCTCTGCATGTGCTCATTGCTGGACTAGGCACTCATCTTTCCATGGCTCACAGCTGTTCTGGCCAAGTTCATTTATCAGTTTCTACAAAGCTGCATCTAATCTGCACTTAATTACTCACAGATTTCCTCTGTTGTTTGACAGAGGTAAAATATTATGAACTGAAAGGGATTTGGCAACTGCAGTGAAGACTGACATAAAATATCGGAGTAGTAGTTCACATAAAATAAGATAGCTAGGGATTAATATATATGTTGTATGAATATAGTTGCAGGTCCTTATTTGAGCTTTTAAATACAAGATGTGAAAAATCTTACATTTGCCAGCATGGAAAATACCTCCTTAGGCATGTGGCTTGTGGAAATCTGGGAGGAGATTTTAGCTCCACCTGCATTAATTATAATTCTAGCTATGGGTTTCAGTCAATCTGGGTTTTTCCTCAGCTTTTTCACTGGAGACAAAAAATTGCAGACATGTACCTAATACTGGCCAGTGGCCTGCATTGCATACTCAACAGAAGTGGTTGTAGCTGTGTGGAACCCTCAGTTATAGCTTGTAGTCAACGGGAGGCACTGAGTAAGTCTTGTCAAACGAGCCAACAATTTTCTTCCTCAAACTGAAATTCAGAATTCAAATCTACAGCAGCCTTGACACAGGAATCATTAAATGATGCAAAAAGTAAAATCCTTGTCTAACAAATTACCTCATATTGGAATATTGGAAACTTTCTGTCTCTCTTATTTTTAAGTGACAATCAGGATAGAGATACACAACAGCTTCTCTCATTTTAGAGAGGTAGCCTGGTTTATAAAGAATTGATTTGTCTTAACATGCCCAAGTTTGGGAGGAACTCAAGAAGGTGTGTGTTTGTCATCATTACCTGTAGCCCTGGGTATAAAGACTTTTCTGCAGTGAGACCCAAAGTATGTCATTTTCATTGTCTCTCTCCCTCTGTCCCTACACTTACAGTACTTAAAATATCCAGAATTTAATTATTTTTCTGGAGATCAAGTATTTGATTTTTTTTTTTTTAACTCATCCCAGCACTGAAATTTATTAGGGAGACAGTGCTCTACTGCAAACACAAAATGACTGTAAAAGCAGCAAAAGAGTATAGCAGTAAAAGAGGATAGCAGAAATGGAGCTGGTGGGGAACGTGGGGAGTCCTTTGATGAATTGGGAGAGTCGTTGGCTGGGGGGGGTGAAGTGACCACATCAGCTCATGTGGGGCAGGGCACGTGAGGGTCTCCCCTGAGTTCAAGCATGACAGGAGTGAGACACTTCGAAGTGGATGGCAGTGTTAGCCTGAGGCTCTGGAAGAGCCAAGCACCTGTGTGCTCCTGGGTCTGGAAGGGGTGGGGAGGAGAGAGCTCTGCTGGGTGCTGGTGGAAGGGACCTGAGCTGGAAGTGGGAATCTCTGCCAAGCTGTGTGAGGGAAGTTACAGCTGAGATGGGAGGTAAGGGCTGCAGGGAGTTTTTGTTGTCTGACCAGAAAGAAAAGGCCAGGTATGGGAAAAATGCTGTGGGGGAAGAAGCCACAGGTTTTGAGTACAACATGGGCCCGCAAAACAAAGGTAGCTGTGGTTTATTTACCTTGGGAAGGCTTGCAGCACTTTTCCCTACTGAGAAAATGAAACACCGGGAGTGTTAAGTACAGAACTGTGTACACTACAATCGCTTCTCAGGAAGCAGCAGGAGCGGCTGAGTTAAACCTTGGCTCTGCCCTCTCCCGAGGCTGATGCAGTCCTTCCCTCCCCACCACATGCACATCTGTGGCTGCCCTGGCAGTCCCTTTGCCAGAGGCGACGGAGGGTTAAATGTTGCAGCTGTCTGTGTAAGGTCGTGGTTGGAGCTGGTCTATTCACCATGCTGGGCACCCATCTGTCCTCCAGCCTGCGTTGTGCCCCTCAGTGGAGCTGCCAAGGGATCACCTGCTCCTGGAGGATCCCCCCTGCTCCCCTGCCCTGCCACATCAAAGTTTGTTTGCTCATTTCAAAAGACTTCGGGGTCAATACGGAGCTATACAACACTTAGGTGTTGTTTGGCAACTTCTTCCTGCTGTGGGAGGGGGGTGATAGTGGGTTTGGACTTTCATCTCAGGGCCTTCCTTTGTCTCCCGGATGAATTGAGAGCTAACCTGAGACAACGGGGGAGTCTCCTGTAGAGGTGACGTGCCAAGCTGCTGCATTTCCATTCTCTCCACACTTCTGTGATGTGGTACTGCATGCATAATCTCCTGGGCTGCGTAATAGAGATGCTCAGTCCTTTCCTGTGTTCCTGACATAAATTTCCATTTCTCATATTCTGTTAAGCTACACTCTTGTGAATTACTTTAAAAAAAAAAATTGTTGCTCAGCATGATGTGAAGCTCTAAAAACAAGTAAAAAAATATCCCAGTATTGACCTCTCAATAAGCACACATTAAAGGGCATCCATCATGATTATTGAAATTCATAAATGACCTTATGAGACTACTGGAGACAATTTGCTGAAATGATATTAATTTCTTCTTTAACACTGTTATTTTCTTCTGTGTTGTGTGAAAGATGATTAAAGAAAGGTCACCTAAGGTCAAAATATCTATTCAGCAGGTTTTAGCCCATCTCCACACACATGCTCTGTGAGCAGGGGTTATAAACATGACACCGATTTCAATTATATATACTGATGCCTAAGAGATAATGAGCTGATTTATGAGGACTGTACATTGGGCTGGAACACATTTATTTAGTGGTGGACTCTGCAGGAAGATTAGTGTCTCTAGTGCACTGTATACTTTAAAAATTAGTGACATTTCAGGATATAAGCAGTAATACAGTATTATAATGTTAATATAATGTAGTTCCACTTTTGTGGTGCCCTGTTAATCAATCCTTGCAGTGATGTAGCTTTGAATTGGCATAAAATGTAAGGAATATTTAGAAACCCTCCTTATTTATGAACAGGAGGTGCACAGTTTAGGAAGAGCTCTCCTTTCCATGAAGGTTATTTGCCATTCTCATTCATCTGAAAACAGCAGAAGCAAAGAAGAACCAGTTTTTGTTTGGAATAAAACAGGATTTTTCTTTATTGATGATTCAGATTATTATTTTGATATATATCCTTTGAAGAACAAACAGTAGTGCTATTCAAATAGCTTTCTAGTTTATGGAGAGCATATTTTCTCCTTATATTAATTGTCTTAGCTGCAGAGTTTTAATTTATCATAGCAGAGGATTTGCCCAGATATTTCCAAATTCACAAAACAAAAACAGGCCCTGCAAAACTAAGTTGAAGTTTGATAATGTAATTCCTTCTAAACCCTCTAGTATTCTTAATCTGGACGGAATATACAAAATACATCTCTTACAGATTTAAAATGCTATGGTTTAAAAGAAGTTAAAAGGCCTCAGGAAAGAAACAAGGAGGGGTGAAGAAGGAACTAACATAACATTTTATAAATTTATCCCACTGAGATGCCATGTGTCATTTTGCCTGAGCATTTCATAATTAGCCTCAGTAATCATGTATTGCATTTACTCTTTAAATCCCTCATTTTTTAAATACAAAAGAAATCCAACAAATAATTGCCTGATAAGTAGAGCAATATGTAATTAGTCCCTTCCCTCAGCAACTGCTACCAACTACTGTCAGAGACAGAGGAGAGGTGTTTCAAAAGCTTCTTCTTATGCTTCATGTATTTTATAACAGATTAAAAAAATAGAAAATGATGATATTATTAATACCATCATATCCCTGGAGAAAGTACTGAAGAGCTCTGCCACCGCTCTTCTTGTGCTGACAGCTCGCTTGAATCAATCCTCGTAAGTATAAATCATAATTAATAAAAATTACAAGAAAACACCACGACTCAACCTTTCCATTTAAAACGGAAAGGAATTGTGTCCCAGCAGCCCTGTTTAGTGCTGTGTAGGTGTTGGTACATGAGGAAAGCCATGCAAAGGACCTTCCAGCACCAGCAAGTGTACCTGACATATCGCCCCTGATTCCCAGTGATATTCCCGCTGCGTATGCCAGCAGTGGATTTGGCTCACTGGTTTTCACATAGTGAAAGTCAGGAGCAATTATCACCCGTGAAGAAAAAGGGATGTTGATTAATAGACAAGAAAACTGTAAGTAACTGTAATTTACTTGCAGAAGGGTTGGAATGTGAGGAGACCCTGCAGGAACAGGAAGAGCTGACGCTCCCCGCTCGGAGATCTGTTGCGATGTTTGACACCTCTCCCTCTTTCTGCTGCTTTCATTAGTTTTTCCAAGTTCATCTACATTCAAAGCAATAGTCTGGGTGAACAACTGTAATAAGAGAGAGAGCTAAGCTAGGAGAGATCATGCTGAGGCTCAGATTACTTGTTTCTCTTCCAGCAAGGATTTAATGCACACTTACAGCCCAAAATTGGGCTGTCCAAGCAAAAACTAACTCTGTTCCCATGGATTTAGCATAGATTTTGGCAGAACACGTACTAAACTGGTGTTTAATACTATTGTAAACTCTGCACCAAGTTGTTCATTACTCAGTTGTGATGTACTTTCCTGTTTGAAATGTTACCAGTTGCACACATGCTTCCCATTGCTGGCACCAGTGCTGGATTCCTGCTGGACAACAGGCATCCCTCTCCAGAGAAAGTGATGCTGCAGCCTGGGTGTCTAATTGCTGTTGATCGACATGTATCCCATCTATAATTAAGCAACCATCAATTCCATATGGTAACATGGAATTCAGAATAGGCTTCAAAATAGTTGGGCATTTTGCTGGCTTTGAAATCTGTGCTGTGCTACTCTGACTGTACCCAAAGGAGGGAACGTAAGTCCTAGATACAACAATTAAGTGTGAGGAAAGAAAAACATTAAAAATATGAAAATTGGTTTTTTAGTGTTCAGGTTTGGGCAGGTATCATTCAGAAAATTAAAACAAGATACCCAAAGACAAATGACAAATCCCCCCCCCCGAAAAAAACTAAAGAAAAAAATCTCCCAAAAAACCCTCTAGCCCCAAAAGCCAAGAGAAAAGCAGAAAACCAAAAAAACAACCCTCGCCAAAAATCATCCCAAGACAGAATTTGTATTCAGCCATGTGTCCTTGCTCCAATCAAGCAGTGCAATACAATACAATATTTATACAATAAAATATTTAATGTCCAGCATGCTTAAGGTTTTGTTATGCTTCTTGTTTCAAAACAGTACTACTTCATCAAGAAGGAAATCCAGTGGGCTGTCATGGGAGTTGACTCAGGGGAAGAGTTTTCCAGTCAAAACACCATGTATAGGTAACCCAGAATTGTCCTTTTTATGACTGTCTGACATTTCACAATTTTAAGTCTTGCCTCAAACCAACTGAACACAGAGATGACCCAGAGAGTGTGATCACGAATGTTTTTCCCTCTGTTTTCTACCAGGCATGTCTCAAGATTAAAATGTTGGTTTATTATTAGTAATCACGAATGTGTTCTTGCCAAGACAGAATGGTGGGATAAGTGCTTGGCATCTTCAGGGCTGTTGGTCCTGCTTAAGGAGGAGGATTTGGAGATTCTTTCTCACCTCCTGACCTCACACTGGTCATTCCCTGATTTGAGGGAAGGGAGAAGAAGATGGTAAGTTGGATTCTGCCAGCTCCTTGCCCAGAAAGCCTCTCAGAGGCTCTCTGGTGCTATTAGGAGTTGGGCAAGGATATGATTTGGAGTCCAGTGGCTCCCCCACCCTTGCTGAGAGAAGGAGGTGTCTGAGCCCAACCCTGAACGCTCCCCACTCCAGATGTCCCAGGAACTGCTTTTGCTCAGTGTTTCTATTTAAAAGACATTTGAAACAAGCTTGACATTGCCAAAATAAAACTAGTTACAGGATTTTTCTCCACTTACACCCACACAAAATCTTTTCATTTGGAGGTCATTGCAGTGATTTAATGGTGCTCGACGGGTTTCCTTTCACCGAATGTGGAACCAATCTGATCTCAGTTCTTACTTAAGTGTCACTGGGACATATTCATGTGGCACTGAGATAAGTTTGGTATTAGCAGAACCAGAGGATTTCTATTCTGTCAGACAACCCATTTTCCCTTCTTCTTTTGTTTCCCATAAAATCCTGTTAGGGCAGAGCCGAGTTCTTTAAGTAGGCTGCAAATTCGTTGAATCAACACTATTTGTGCCCAGCTTTACTTCCTCACACTCTATTAGGAGGTGAAGCAGTTGCAGCGGAAAAGCTGGCGTATGTCAAGACAGCAGAACATTGAAATTTTATAACCAAAACTAATCCGTAGACCTAACTCCTGATGATCTTCGAAATTTATTCAATGGGAGGGTTTATTGAAGCCAACATAGACCTGATGCCAAAGCAAAAGGATTGTTCTGCAAATATGTCTTACTTATGCTAAATAATTTCCTTATATATAAAGAAATTTTAGTATGTATACATCAGCTAAATGTTTTATCCTGCAGTTTAATAGCAAATTAGCTGTTAGCTATGAGATCCACAAGATCCACTTTGAAGACCAAACTGCATCACTGAACTGATGATGTGTGATCTCCAATGATATTTTATTGTTTCTACATGCAGAATTGATCAAATACTCCATCCTCGAGAAGAGATGCTGTTGTGGATTCAGCCAATTTTCTCAAAGAGTTTTTATCACAGAATGCACCGTTTCAGCAGATGCACCCTATAAATAGCATGGCCTTGTTCCTCCATAATACTTTTTCCATGCAGCCATGTTTATAAGTAGCTTGGAAAAATCTCCCATTAGCTACCAATAAAAACAACCATCTGTGGCAGCTTTAACTGCACAAGTAATGTCTGACTGCTACATCTGTATAAAAGATGTTGTCCAGATCTCCTGATGATGCATACAGTTTGTCTTGATTGTAATGGCAAATCAGTGGCTGTGCCAGGGAGAGGAAATAAAATAAAATAATACTTAAAAAAAATCCAGTTCTATGAGAAAAAGAAACTTAGAAAAGGAATTTGCCTCTTGGTCTTTGCTCTCTGGTCTCTGAGCTGTCATCTGGCTTTCTCCTGACAGTGCCTTGTGGGGGTGCCCCATGGTGCTGTGAGTGACAATGGGCACATTGAGAATGCATTCAGTATTTTCTTTTTTCCATTAAATCTACTGGCACTGTTTCACAGGACGAATCAGAGAATTTTCACTATATATATCACAGTCCCCAGGGCTTTTAAGAGCTGAAATGTAGTTTATTGGTTCAACTATAGAAGTTACTTGTCACTGTTCTCCAACTGTATCAATCACCTCCTTTCAAAGACTCTCAAGAGAAAAATTGAAGTTATCATCATCATTAATAAGGTAAATTCTCTTGAGACAACTGATAGTTGAAATATGGTGTTATTTGTCCTGCCTCCTATGGACATTAAGATGTGTTTCACTGAGCTGATGTGAATTGTAAATACAAATAAACACAATCAAAAACGACCTCATGCTAGAATTTTTTCTTTTCAAAACTCTCAAAAAACAAAACCCCTCCATTTCAGAAAAAGTTCCAGGATCCATCTAACACAAAGAGAGCTTACTCCATCCATGACCCCTGAGTTGTCAACCATTTTGAATTGCCTTGTTTATATGCCCTGGGACTTTATAAGAGATAAAACTACAAGTCTGTGATCATTACTTAAGACTTTGACTCCATTATATGCCTGTTTTTCTTTCTCTGTGTTTTTAACCTTTACCTAGGAGCTGCCTCATGTCCATACTTACACACATTTTCTTTCCCAAATAACTTTTCTTTCTGGCTCAATTCTAGGCACACTTGATATGGTTTCATTGCTCACTTATTTCTTTCTGATAAAATAATCACTTATCCACAAAGACCAAACTTTAACGAGTTCATCCGACCAACAGGCCATCCCTGCCTCCTTTCTGCTCCTCTTCACAGGTGTCAGGTCAGTGCTGCTCCTCTAAACACTCAGATCTGGGATACTTGGCCAAAGCTACTGAGGTCTTGTATAAGCCAAATAATGGCAAACTTGATTTCTCATAAGAATATTTGGATATGTTTCATAAGGCTTAAGACACTTGTACAGGAACAATAACTTCATGTGTCAGGTACAAATACCTAAGTTTAATGAGTTCAACCTCTCTAATATAATGTAAAGGAGGAAAAAAGGAGAGAAAGGAAAACAGAAAGCCCAACCTGAGCATTTTCCCTGTGAGAGGTATCCACCACTAGCACTCAGGTGAAAAGGTAATTATCTCCAGCTAACACTCTGGTAGAATCTGGCCATCATATCAATGTTTTAAAACTAGCCGTGAGTAAATCTTTCTGCTTAATGACTCATATGTAATTTGAAATGGAAATAGAATAATATGTTTGAAGTCTATATTATGCATTTAAATAGATTAAAGAGAGACTAAACAATTAGTGATAATATGTGTGTGCATTAATGCAGGAGAGAATCAAGTCTTTCGAGTCTTTCAGATTGCCAAGAGGCCTCCCTGGTTTAGAAATGGGAGGAGAGCTGGCTCACTAAAGGATTAAAATACATTATCCTACAGGGTAAATTCATTATTCCTGATGCACCAGGATATTTTTGATCCTCAGATGAAAGTTTTGCAGGCTTAGATAAGTAGATTGTTTTGGATATCTGAAGAATTAAAAGCAGATTTGTCCGGTAAGAGAACAGAAAATGAAGCAGGGGGATGTCCTGGTCAACACCAGTTGCCGGGGCTTTAAAATCAGAGATTGGTGGTGGTATCAGGGATGGGGCAGGTGTCTTTAGGATGCTGTACCTGCAGTGATTTTGGAGCACATAAATGGGATGTTTTTTTCCCATCCACTAGCAGGAGCGGGCTGTGCCTGGCTTGCATCAGAGAAGTCCTGACTGAAGCAGTATGGTAATTATTTACTGTATGGAGCTTTTTAGCAAGTGTTCTGCTATAAATATTTAGTTGTAACACTGCAATTCTTTCCCTGACTACAGTGCTGCAAACTGTAGTTAAATCTTTTGTTATCATTATTTTTCCCCCTCTTGGGAGCTGCCCAGAATAACTCAAACCAAGTCTTTGTGAAGAAAAGACTTGTTTCACTCTCTAAGAGGAATACCATGTTTATGCTGAGTGGATGAGGAAGCCAGGTTCTGATAATCAAGTTGTAGTTTGTAGGCAGGGGAAAACACTTTTCAGCTTTGGGAAAGCAGTAAATTAAATTTGCAAAGGCCTGATCTTTCTCAAAAGGCAAACAATACACTGAAAAGACCCTCATTTCAAGAACTTCAGCTTGGTATTTTAAAAATGTCTGCACCCAGACTTCAATGAAATGACTGCAGTGTGTGCCAGTGGCAGACCCCTGAAGTGTAGTAAGAATTTAGCTGAGGAGATGCTGATGCTGAAAAACTTGGAAAAGTTGGATTGCTTTGTAGGGTGGCTAAGCAACGACTTGGTTGCTTGAGTTGTCATGTCATATGACAAGTCTGTCTTCCCTCTGGATCCTGGGATCAGGCCATTTCAGGCTAACTGGTTATGAACCCTGCTCAACAGCATTGAAACCCAGAGGAATATTTTCAAAAATAGAATGGGTTTCACAGGCTGAGGAAGGACAGCTGCTATAGAGGAGTGCAAACACCCAAGGAAGGAGCCTCTTCCATGTGTTAATTTAAAACCCCTCTGTAAATGGATGATAATTTCTGCATTAAATATACATGTACATACTGTTTATCTGTTTGATAAATAATTCAGTGCTATAATGCCACTGAAAAAAAAAAAACGGAGCACTAAGCACAGATTTGGTAGAGCACTGTATATTGTATTAGGCTTCATCCCTCTGTATACACCAAACCATCTTTCTTTTCTATTTTTCCCCTTCTTTTTTTTTTTTTTAAATAAAGACCATGCTGGATAAGGCTTTGACCAATCTGGTCTAGCAGAAGGTGTCCTTGACCATTTCAGGGGTGTTGGAGTGAGATGATCTTTTAAGATCCTTTCCAACCCAAAACGTTCTATGATTCTATGGAGCAAATTGCTCTTGCTTTTTATTTATCCCATTATCAAATACAAAGTAGTCCACGAGAATTGCTCGTTCATCCCTCTGTTATGAATGGTAGAGGACTGTTTGTCAGATTAAACTTTAATGGATTTAAAGTCTTTAAAACTGACAAGGATCATATGGGACCTTGTTTGTAGTGCTGTGGTGAGCATGTCCCTCCTCTTTCTCCCTCTCCCCACAGTGATGATCAGGGACTCCCCTTTGAAGGCAGGATGCACAGCCCACGTGAGGCTGTGGGGGCACATCTCTTCCTTGGGGCAACAACACATGTCTGCAACCACAGCAAGAGAAACTACTCATGGCAAAATTGAATTGTTCTGCTATTGGTTTGGGGCAGGAGCCATTGCGATGGAAATCAGACTTTATGTCCTGTATCAAATCTCCTTTCTTATGGGAGAGCTCATCCATCCCACTGGGGAAAGCTGAAATAAATCATCAGATGAGAGGATGAGGGCAGTGCCAATATTAATTTGGGGTTTTAAGACTTATTGAGCTACAATCCTCATTCAGTAGAGAGGTTTATTGGAAATTACGTTTCTGAGGATGGCAATCACTGTTTATCGAGATGCCCTGCTCTGAAGGAGGATTACATAAACCAGAAGACTATTAAGGACATATAGTAGCTTTGCTTTCCCCTGGTACCCATAGATTTACCTCTTTTCCTAGACATGACAAAGTTAGAGTGGCAGCAGCCAGAGATGCTGTGTCAGCATTTGGTCAGGCCTGTAAACCCCCAGCTTCAAAGAACTGGAAGAAAAGGATGTTGTTGGATTAGGTATGTTTTGGCATCAGAGACCTGACCTTGGATACTGTTTGCAGATGGAGGATGTTGACCTTCTGATGAACAGCTTCGATATTGAGCCTGTGAAGGCCAACATCCCTTGCTTTCTACAGGCAGGTCTCTCCCCAAACCAATGCTTGGCCTCACCTCCCACTGAACAAAATTGCACCAAACAAGCAGAAAATGGGCAAGGCCCTCCAGTGAAGAGAACTTTGATTTATGATTATGTTCACAAATTAAAATTATAAGTGATTCAGGCATGTTGCCATTTCTCTGTGAGGACTCTAATCATGAGGGGTTTGTGAAATCTGAATGTTTCATGGATTGCACGATGAGTTATTATCAGTCCAGCAGTTTTGATCAGAAAGTGTAATTTATAATCAGAGCTCCCTGTTCCTTCTTCAGATGCTTCAATCACCCAGGTGGGACAGAAACCACACATGAGGTCAATGGCTAATCACACAGCTACCTATGAGGCAATCCTTTATCACTCGAGCATTATTCATCCAAACTGCTCTGAGCATATTTATTAAAAAATACATGCTATCATGATCAGCTCAGTAATGACTCCTTTCCAAGCTGGAATTTTCAGAAGGGGAAAAGATAGTGGAAGAATCATAATTGGAACATGATGAGAGTACCTCCTGCCTTCCCCTCCCTCATCACTACAGGAGCTCAAAGGGGTAATTGGATATTCATACAGAAATGGGCTGAGAAGCTAAATCAGTCTACATATCAGCCAAATGCTCTATCTTTTGTTCACAGCAAACTTGAAATGAGCGTTGCAAAGGCAATCATTTCCAAAATTGCTTTTTTGAAAAGGCATCACAGTTACTGAGATGCTTCAGAAATACTGGGAATCTTTGGGGGGAAAAAAGGATTTATCTGCACAGGATGTGTCAGTGCAAGGGATATTTGTCCATGCATAGCATTAGGAAAGCAAAATTATGTAGCAGAAACAGGAGACAAGGGACTCATGGAACTGAAAGCTCCCCCCATGAGTGATAATATTTGGCATTACCATCAATATGAACAATGCAGCCATAATAAGATTGCCATAATAAGATAATGTGGGGTTTAGCAGCCCCTATCAAACGTACAAGTTACTCAAAAGACTGAGCAATTGCCTCAGAAATTTAGTGGTTTTTCTGTTATCCCTTTATTAATGACTGCATTTTTGATTCAAAAAGCTAACTGTTTTCTTTGTAGAGTGTCAAATTTTTAAGTGAGCCCCATTACATGGTATGTAGAGAGTAATGCAAATATTTCAATGGTAAAATACGATTTCCTGTTTTTCCATTGTGAGTAAGAGAAAATATACTAGGATTTTAAAAAATTGTGGTCATGGTATGGGGATGATTTTTGTTGTCTGTTTCTGCATTTCCTTGTTTTGTATCACAGATTTTATGCAGTCATTACCAGAATTTCCTAATGTGGCTATTTTTCTTCCTGGAAGATAACTCTACCTCAGTGGGTAGAGTGGGTTGGGTTGTGTGACAATATCCTGAATTTGGGATCTGATCAGTAACAGAAACAAGTATTTTCCATGACCAGTAAGAGATAAAAATCATTGGTTGCATTAGAGTGCAACACAGAAAATTAACTGAAGCAACAAAGCTATAGAGAAGAAAAGGGTATATTGGGTAAGATGCTTTTCTCTATGTATCCCTCCTTTCCTTTTTATGTCTGATAACCTTGAAAAAATTGTTTCTTTGTTTCTCCATTTAAGCACCAGCCAGGTAACAGCATAAGCAGAAATGAGATGAAGCACCTGGCAACATTTCTGGATCTTGAGCTGAAATGACAACTGCAAAAGGGGCAGAAGGGAAGTGCAGTTTCTGCAGGAGAATCCTTGTCACTCCTGTTAATGAATGCCTCTGGCATGCAGACCCCAGTCCTTATCACACAGGGCAGGAGCTGAAGTTCTCAGGTCATTTGGACAAGTTATGCCAAAGGTTATGAGGCTGTAATAGGTCTGTGCACTTTTGTCATGTCATTTGCAACCCAGGACGGTTTCATCAGTGCTAGGAAACATTCAAAGAGGGCGGACAAAAAAAAAATAAATAAAAAAAAAAGACATTGGAAAGCAAGAGTACAGAAAAGCCAAATCACATAGCTGCAAGAGGTAACAAGAAACATGTGAAAATGAAAACTACCTCCATGTATGTCAATATTTGCCATCTCCAGCAGCATGACCTCCAGAACAAAGGCGAAGGGTTCCCCGCTGCCTAGTGACAGAAACAAAAACAAACACTTCCTACAACCCGGGCCTGGCTGCAGCGCTGGCAAGTAATCTCTTATTTATGTATTCCGCTCCGAGGATAACCTTAGCTCCAGAAACGCCTGGCATTTCGGCAGGACAAGCCCCTCTTTGGGAGACTCACAATAGGCGAGCGGCAGGCGCGGGGCTCCCCGCTGTGTGCTGCAGGAAGGGCTGTCATTTCCCTCCTTGGTTTCTGTGCCTTTGCAGGGGTATAACGCCTTATTCATGGAAACAAAGGAAGGAATACAGCGCATATGTTCCCACCTTTTTCTCCCCTGCCTCAGCATATTTAGCAATTACCGTGAGATCCAATGCTGGGGCAATGACTTCTTGCCTTCTTCCTCCTATAAAAAATGCATTTGCAGGATCATTCCCAGCAAATTAGTCAAATCAATGAGTCGGTTGTCATTCAGTGAGAATGTAACACAAAGTCTCATTACTTTTCACATTGTCTCCTCCCCAGAAACCACAACTGCCTGATTCAAATAGTACACGAGAGTGAGGTCTGGTGATACTTCAAACAAACCCTTATCCCTCACCACACAGTCCCTCTCTTCCCTGCCCACACCAGTCTGCTCCTCATGAGCAGTTGTGCCATGGGCAGCTCAGACATCAAAACCTGAATCTTTCCTTGGAAAAGATTAGGTTTGGGCTTGCTTGGCTCCCTAACCTACCCCAAACCCAACCATGTGAGCTGTAGGGATGGATGGCCAAGGGATAGAGGAGAGGAGCAGTGTCCCTGCCTTACAGCCCCTGCAGTGTGGTCTCAACGTGATGGCACTGTGGAAGAGAGATGTTGGAAGAAAACCAGTCTCCACCAACATTGTGCACTTTCCCTGGGGCTTGAGAGGGGGTTAGGCTAAGTTCTCATTTGGAATCAGTTCAGTCAGACCACACACCCATTGGTCTTCTTGTCACCCTGCCATTTATTCCTCCAGATCTCTAGGTGAGAAACACCTCGACAAGGGGCAGATGCTGCCCTGGGAGAACAGTGTTGTTGGTCCTATCTCCTGCTCTCTTCCAAGCGGTGGTGTGGGAAGATGGATTCATTCACAAATGTAAATACTGGCTGTCAGAGAGGGCAAGGGATTAGCTTTACATAAGAAGAGAGAGGTGGCAGTGCATGCTGTCAGGCTCATTAGGGAAGCAGGAACCATATAGCTGGGCTATTTGGTAATGATCTACCCACTCCATCCTTCCTTTGTTTCTTTAACAACCCCTCTGGCTCAGGCCAGACTCCCCAGGCTTCCACATTTTCACTTTAAAATATTATAGCCCTACTACATTTTAAGACAGGTCAAGGAATCCAATACACATGCAAGAAGGATCTGCACAATATGAGATGTACTATTTTTACAGTAAACCTGGATGGCTGTCAAGCTACTTAAACACAGAAAAGAAAATACAACTGGTGTTTACTGCGCACACAGCACAGCCATCCTCCAAAAAGGGTCAGCCAGTGGTGGTTGCACTGACACATGGATCAGATTTAGACTGGATATTAGGAAACATTTCTTCACAGAAAGGGTTGTCAGGCATTGAGAGAGGCTGCCCAGGGAAGCGATGGAGTCACCATCGCTGGAGGGATATAAAAGACACTTAGGGGCATGGTTCAGTGGTGGACTTGGCAGTGCTGGGTTAACAGTTGGACTTGATGATCTTGGAGGTCTTTTCTAATCTAAACGATTCCATGATTCTATAATCCCTCATCTTGGACCTAGGTCCAAGCTCTCTTGGAAAATAATCCAGATAGTAGATAGGAGGGTCCTAAAGGCACAGTTTTGTAGTTCAAGCTTTTGTTGAAAGAGGCCCTTCCACTCTCCTCTCTAATCCTGGCCATACCTTTCCATCACCAGCCCTGTCTCAGCAGTTCCACTTGCATGATTATGTGACAAACGGGATCAGCTCACAAACCCAGTTGAAAATCAGACCTATAGGAAAACAGTATATTTCAGCAGGATCAGAGTACTGACTGCATTCTCTGCACAGCCACCTGATAGAACACAAAATTTTCAGTGTGGAGGTACAGCTGGAGGTGAGAGGGTGCAGGTGGGAAAAGATGGAGAGTTTGAGATCAGCAAAAGCTGAATTACCTTGACAGGAACTCATTTTGCTACCCATTTTGGGCCCAACAGGTGCTTCAGGCCATAATAGATGTGATACAGAAATATACCTGGGAATTTCACCCTCTAACTCCTGAATCAGGCCCATAACTTTAGCTAAAACTCAATATTTTTTTAAAAAATCATATTCATTACCACTACAGCTGTGGATCACTGGCCTGTGGAAGGATTCTCCTACCCTGTAGTTCCTTTCTCATTGAACCCCTTTACTTCTCCACAGGTATCTATACAGAAGTATAAACAATGTTCTCTTTAAGACTTCTGTAAAAATTACCTGAAAATTGGTCCATATTCCATACTTTTGAAGCTTTTAAAAGGGGTTTCTCCAGCAGTGAAGTCAGTGTTGGGTGGGTTTCTGCTCTCCCTTCCCTACTTAATGGGAGAAAAGTGCATTCCATACTTATTTTTTTCACGGGGACAAGGCTCTTTGTAGTGTGAAGGTGAGGAGGAGAGTTAAAATATTTTTTCTAATCCTTCAATAAATGCATGTGGAAGGTTTTCTATTAAAAGTCCCTTTTCACTTTCACACAAAGGAATTTGCATTTACATGCTTCCACGCTCAGGAAGCCTGTGGCTTCATCACCTTCTCTTCCCGACAGTGAGAGCTGAGGTCATGATGCCCAGGTTTAACTAAGGGTAGTTTCTCATCCTCTAAGAGAGAAAACTTTGTTATTTTTGCTAACAACTGCACATTTGCTTGCAAATGCCACATTCAGGTGCACACGATAGTATATAGCAGAATATAAATTTTCTATAACAAGTCATGCAAACAGGACATCATTCACATTACGGGTCCGGACAAGAATGCTTTAAAATACATGCAAAGCAGCCAAATGACTTGTAGATTGCTATATTGATGGGTTTATTTTATTTATTATTCCTTCAGCTCTTGACTTTGAGCTAATAAAGCTTTATTATGCACCTTTTTGCACTGAGAAAGAAAATTATGTTTACTTGGAGAAAAAAGATACTATAATATACCCCAGACCATCTAAGACATTTTCTTATTTCTGGGGGTTCTATAAAGGCACTTTATATCACCTTGAAAATATGCTAATACATAAATGCATAAAAATCATTCTCTTGCCTGCAGCAGACAACTCGGCAAAAGAATTATCTGGGTGCAATATCTGTGTTCTCTGAAGACTGTTAAGAGTCTGCATAGTGCTGTTGCTTTTGTGAGAGAAGACTAGGAGTAAAAATATCAGAACTGTGTGAAAAGAAGTGTACAAAATAAGTGGAAAGCATAGCAGTTCAAGGTTTAATGTAATTTTCTTTTAGTTTCACCTAGAAACAGTAAAAGCTTCAAAATACAATGGAAGTTTGCCCAGGACTTAAATTCAGCTAATCTTTTAAAGCATATGATTATGCTGTCTTAATTCAATGATTTTTTTGCTTTCACACCCTTCTGTTCTTCTGGTCCTTGGTGTTCAACATGCTCCATTACCATGCAAAAGTGTCTGTTTTACTCAGTTGAAGAGGGAGTAAGAATTTTTCCAACAACCTTTCTCTTAAATTCAATAGGTCTGCTAGAAATTTAAAAGTGCAAAACCTCAGCTAAGTGATAAATTACTGCAGTTGAACCGTATATCCTGGAAAATTAAGGACCATTTTCATTTGGTTTGGTTAAGTTTGGCTCTGTAAGTGGTATCTTTGCTGGGTTTTGTTTGTCTCCCACATCCCAGGCCCATGCTCCCCCATACCATTGCCACTGTTTCGGCTCTCCCTACAGAGGTATGTAAAAGCAAGGCATAGTTTTCAAGCTTTGAACTTTAATTAAATAGGTGTGGGCTACACAGTGCAAATATTTCCTTTCACCCAGGAAAGTGCAAGACAAGACCAGGTGTGATTTGTCCTCTCCTCCCTGTACTGCTTATCCCGTTCACTCTCCTTTCTGCTGTCCATTGGCACAGTTCAGTATAATTCTCCAAGACTGAGGGGGAAGCCATTTACTCTGGGGAAGTTGGCAGACTTCGTAGATAAACAGACAGATTTAGTGAAACTAATGTTTGCTCAATATTGTAAGTGCTGTAAGGCTGTAGGATAAAAAAATCCTAATAAAAGCATGGATTACTATCCATAATCATAGAATAGTAGAATCATTAAGGTTGGAAAAGACCTCCATGATCATCAAGTCCAACCTTTGACAGAACACCACCCTGTCAACTAAACCATGGCTCTAAGAGCCACGTCGAGCCATTTCTTGAACACTTCCAGGTACAGTGAGTCCAGTGCCTCCCTGGGCAGCCCATTCCAAAGCTTGGCAACCGTGATGCAAAAAATATCTCTGGGTAATCCTCTGAACTGCTGTATGTTGATAGACATCCAAAGCCAAAAATGATTTGATTTAATCATGACATGGCTTATTAGATTTACATTTCACATGAGTTTCCCTGGGGGGAAATAAAGATGCAGGTAATTGCTCTATGGAGCATTCTTGGGTGAACAAAGTATATCCTGGTCAGATCCACGTGGGTCATATGTGGCATTTCAGCTTAATCTGAGGCAAAGAGACATCTTGATATGCATATGACTATCTAGGTACTAGCCCAGTAAAAGCAGCCTGCTGGTCTCTACTGCTAGCAGGTAAAACTCAGTGCCAGATCTTCAAGAGGAATAGATATTTCAGCAGGAATTAAGTCTTTCTGCACATCTTTAAAAAGAATCCTTTTTGTGTTCTTACACCTACCTGCTCTTAAAGATTTAAAGGGTGACTAGGGGCAGGAGGATGTTTTTTGTTATTAAACACTGGAAAAATCTGTAATTTTTTGTGAGATATGGTAAAGGTAGGTATCAAAAGAGAGAACTGTATGTATTTGCTCATATATGATGCTTATTTCTGCATTGAAAAGATGCGGGTTTCGTCACACGAATACTTTTATAAATGAACTTCAGAAGAATCATAGAATGGTTTGTGTTGGAAAGGACCTTAAAAATCATCAAGTTACACCCTCTCTGCCATGGGGAGGGAAGAACAAACTCTACTTGAATTAAAAGCAAAAAAGTTAAATAAGATAGGGAATCCAAGTCCATTCAGGGTTTCTCAAAATCCCAGATATTGATTAAATTTTCTTTTTAATTTATTTTTTTTTCAAACAACGAAGTTTCAGACCCAACCCAACCCCTCTGTTTCTTTGTTCAGTTTTCAAAAGAAAGTAACTTTAAACATATTCCCTGTTAACTAGAAGTTAATCCTATACAAAGAATAAAGACTTGGCTGTGAAAGTGGGTTTTACCCTGCTTATAAGGCTCCTGAGGGAAAAATGTAATATAAATGCATCAAAAACCCAACCCAAGGGTCTAAGTCTGCAAATACCTGCACCTGCACTTATACATGGAAAGTAGGATCCCTGCCTAACAAAAATCAGTGGGATTTCTGGCCTCAGCTCCAACCAGGTCACTGTTTCTCCCTATGAGCAGGTCAGACTAAATAAGAAGGACTGTGCTTAATTAGCTGCTCCACAAACACAACTACTCACAAAGGGTTGTACCTGTGCTTTTAATTCCCCTCTAACTTAAAGAAAAATTATTTCCAAGTGTCAGTTTTATTATCTTGATAATTTGTCTGTACATGAATCACTGGGCACGCAATAATGTGAGCACCACTCTTTTTAAAAAGGGGTTCAACCAAGCAAAGTGCTGAACATCCTTTGCAGACATTCAGTTCTTTGGAAGGAGCAGAGGAGGCTTTGCAGTGGCATTGGATCCCCAGCTGTTGCCCGCACGGAGCTGGAAGAACAATTCACTGTGTGAAATTCTGAGCAAGTTGCTAGCTGAAACATTAAGAGCAAAAAGAAGAGAATACCATGAGGATTTTCCAGTTTACACGGAAAGAGGAATTTTTTCTTTCACTTAATAAGCAGGTAATAAATAGTTTTCAGAGTCAAGAGGGAAAGTCACAAGCCATCTGCTTTTATTGCATGAAGTCCAGGTTACATTTCCTCCCACGTCTTTATCATCACACACTATGTCAGAAAAAAAAGTGGTTATTGACTTAAGCACATGCAGCATTAAAAGTCAGAAGTGGAAGCCAGTGCCATCCAGGCGTGCTCTGTTGGGAACTGCCAGAAAAGTAATGCCTTCAGCTTCAGATGAGCTGTGAAATGTGGATCAAAAGAGACTTTGAGGGAACTATCATCATTCCTGCTTGTGGCAGAAGTACCGAGGAGCCTGGCAAAGTGAATTTTGGTTTAGACAGATTGAATCCAACCTGGCTTTAAGAAGGAGAAAAACTAGATTCCTGACAGATTATTTATTTTAAGCCGTTGCCAGGTCACATCTCAGGATTTTCCTTAAACCTTTCATGTCAAATGACGTGTCATGTGCTGCACTTCACCAACAGCTGCAGCTTCCCTGTAAATATTTTATATGGCTTCGATTAAACATCTGCTTTGCTGGCACGCTGAGCCCGTGCCTGACCTTGACTCCTGTCAGGATAATGCGCACCTCAGGGCATGTCAGTGTCTGAAATTACATTTGAATAAACCCCCAACTTCATAAACAGGGACACCTCACCATCCTGTATGCAGGTGAAATGGATCTTCTCCAGGAAGAACAGTCTGGTGGAGCAAGACTTCCCCTCACATGTAGTCATGTTCAGCTGCAGCAAACATGTGCAACACACATGATGGCAGTATGCAGGAACAGAAGGTGTGCCTCTTCCTGAAGAAACAAGGCCTGGATGGGAACTGACTGCTGAAGTTTTCTTCCAAAGAAAATCAAAACAAGAATCAGAATGTGAGAGGTTCAGAAATAGCATCTTTCTGCTGCTCAGCAGGGAGTGAAGCTATTCACCACCCCAATGAAAATTACCTTGTACTCTCACTGTAATGGCTTAGATACCTCTGTGCCCAGGTGAAGATAAAGTAGATTATTTTTCCTTCCTGAGTTTAACACCAGACAAAGTATTTTAAAGTGGCAACCCTCATGCTGTTTGTAATAAAATGCAAGCAGAGAAAGAACCTGCAAGCTCTATTAAAGGATGACAAAAAAATTACAAAAGGAGAACTGGGAAAATAAGGAGAAATAAATAGGATCCAGACCTAGTTTGCTGCACTATGCAAATCAAACTGCCATTGGAAGAATTGAAGGCCAGGCTGGGTGGGACTTTGAGTAAACTGATCAAGTGGAAGGTGTCCCTGCCCATGGCCAGGGGATTGGAACTGGATGATCTTTAAGGTCCCTTCAAACTCAAACCATTCTATGATTCTCTACATTATTCACTCAGCATCTATCAGATCTGAGTTTCTCCAAGATTTCAAATTAAGAGTCTGGATTCTTATTTCAGGATGCAGCAGTTTATCTGAACAAAATATGCTATTAGTTCAGCAGAGAAGATGGAAAGTGTGTGCCAAGGGTCAGAGGTAGCCTTGCACGTGTCTCAGAAGTGCCTGGCACTGCAGACACATTTAAAGAGCTTGTTTCACACAGCATCAGCAGACAAGTTGCAAAGAATTAGGTGTAAAGAACTGAAAATCTGTAAACTTCAGAAGATAATCACATGCCCAACAGTAATGTTAAACATATTTAAAAATAGTTGTTTCTCTGACCTGGAAGCTGCTGAGCCCTGCCACGTCTGTTGCTCAGAACCATGCAAACACATTTCCAGTTAAAGCTGCTGTTAACAGCAATGCAAGACAAGCCCAGGCTTTCTGTGAAAACGGGCCAAAGGCACCAGCCTACAGCTTGTCAGCCTTCTCAACCTGTACCTTTCATTTTTTTGGGGGTAAGGAAGAGAAGTTTTGTGTCTCATTCCTAGTCTGGTAATGGGTACAACCATGGGGAAGTCTCCCCCAAATCCTTGGACAACTACAGGATACATTCTTCAGCTATCAAACAGCAGGTTTGCAACTTTTCAAGTGCTGTCAGTCCTACCTGCTGTAATTCTGAAAGGTATAAGGTCCTGAACAGACAAGTATTTCCTTATCAAGTCCTCAGCACTTGTTGCAGCTTCAAATCCCCAGGAGGGCAAAGCCCCCACAACGGAGGCTTTATGAATGAAACAGCTATCAGGGTTTCAGGTGGTGAAAGGAGAGATGTGTGTGCTTGCCCCTCATGTTATATGGTTATGCACTCTCTTGCTAAGAAAGCTAGATCTGTGCAGGACCTGCTAGCAGATTTATGGCTTGCTTTACAGTGCTGTAGGTTACTTGGAGAACACCACAGTAGCTTCCTGTGCTGTTATTTTAAAGCAGGTTTTCTGTTCCCGTCGATCACAGGAGCCGAGTGTAAACTGAGCTGAGACCTTTCCAAGGCTTAATTCTCCATGTGAAGGCTCAGAGGGAACCCTGCCTTCGAGGGGGAGAGATACATGCTCTGTTCTGAGTGGGGGTAAAAATAAAGTCAACATAAGCTGTTTGTCCTTGAGCAACTACAACAGTTTTGATTTCCCAGCAACAGAAAGCTTTGTCCATGACAGAAATGACAATTGCCCCACAATTCAGAGAGAAAATGATTCCTCCATGCTTTCAATTAGATTTGTGTGCCTGTGTCCTACATTCTTACAGGGGCAATATACCACTTGAGGGATGCTCTTGCTAATCAGTGGGTGACCGCAAGCAGAAGTGCTTTCACCTGGTGTCTTGGAAAACATATATTAGGTGTGAAACCTAGACTGAGTTTATATCCTAGAAACGCACCTGTGGCTTGAAATATATATTCTCACAGAAAAAGAAAAGAGAGAGAATGAAGCTTAGTATAAAACTTTGCTGAATATTTTCAGGTCCTGGTGAACTCTTAGAAACACACAGAAGAATGGCAGCATCAGAATCTGTGTATCTAAATCTTTTTCCCTATGCTTTTTTTTTTTTGTGATAAAGTCTACATTTCCAAGGTAGGAAATTAAGTTTTTCCTCGTGGTTGGTTGAGTATAGGCCCAAATATTTGTAAGTTGATGAATCCAAAATCACTTCTTCCTAATCAGCTGCCTCTGTCCTTTGCTTAAGACAGGACAAACGGATGTTCCCAGTTCCTACACATCTCATTTTATAAGGGATTATTATGAGAAAAGCTTATTAATCTGGTCAAATTGTTCAGAACAGTGTTTGAAGGATTATTTAACAGCAGGTTCTCTCTTTTTTCCCCCCTCTTATCCATTTTATGTCCTTTCTGTTTGCTCAGCAGTTTATAACCTTAGTCATGGTACGTTGCATTTCCCATAGAAATGACAGTGTTTTCAGTGACAAGCATTTGACATGCTACAAGGAGCAAACATAGGAAAAGGTAGGGCTAGCAGGGTACCAGGCAAAAACAGGGACAGCTTTGCTTTTCGTCACATGCTAGAAAAGCGGAATTTTTATTATCTAAAGCTTTTTGCTAACAAGATTAATTTGTGGCAGTTTTATTAAGGTAAATATTTTTTTCCCCCTTTATAGTCTGTAAATGTCTCTCTTTCTCCAGCTTTCTGTCCTTTCCCTATTCCTTGGTTGTCCTGTGTGTCTTGTAGTCTGCCTTAACAGTAATTCATCTTTCCACTTTTAAAGACACCCTCCATCTGGACCTTCTCTCAAACCCTTCTGGTTCATCATGGGAATTGCATCTGATAATTTCTCACCTTTATAATGTACTGGTTTGGGAGAGTTCATTTCTCATATGTGTGATAGAGCTGGTTTCAACAAGAAAAAAAAGAGATGGCAGGTTCATATATCCAAAAGGAAACAACATTGGGTGTGATAGACCTGAAATCTATTAAAAACAACTGGAATCTGTAGCCACACTCATTTATGGTCTATGAGGATGCAGACTATTTTTTACCAGCAATAAAACATATGTCCTGTAGATGAGCTGCATCAAAGTTAGAAATAGCTTAATATCTAAGAGTTAATGTCACTATTTTATTAATGAAAGACTAACTGCTGTTACCCTGTGTTCAGAAAGTTGCTTTGATCTAACTGTATGTCTGCGATATGAAAGTGAAATGATAAATAGCATTTAACACATCTGGCAGGATAGTTTTACAGAGAAAAACTACAAAGTGATTATAATAATAATTTGTGTTTCTTTTGTGGTGTGTTCTGAAATATCTTTAATCTTGGGAGCTGTACTGTCATGGAGAAAGATTAAATACTGTAGAACCACAGAATAGTTTGGGTTGGAAGGGACCTTACAGACCATCTTGTTTCACCCCCTGCCATGGGCAGGGATCCTCCCACTAGACCAAGTTGTTCCAAATCCAACCTGGCCTTGAGGACTTCCAGGGATGGGACATCCACAGCTTCTCTGGGCAACTTGTGCCAGGGCCTCACCATCCTCACAGTAATAATAGTTGTTAAGAATTTCTTCTTAATAACTAATCTATACCTGCCCTCTTTCAATTCCTTTCAGTGGTTCATCCCACTCTTGTCAGCCAAGTTCCTCTGTGATCACCCCACTGCCTCCAAGCCAGAACTGCCTGAAGTTCCCCCAAACACTGAACTTAAATGTAGGGAGAAAATAAATCCCAAATTCACTAGACACTATGTTTCTAACCTGAGAACAGTTTTTCCTATATCTCCCTTGTGGAAGGGAAAGAACAAAAAAGATTGCAGATTGTTTTGGCCTCAAGAAATAAATTTGATGATTTAGATTTTCATGAGGTCTCTCATTGTTCTCTCTTTCCAAATTACTCTGTGTTTCTGCTTTCTCTGGAGATAGACATGCATTTTCCCCTTAAGATAGCCAGCTTTTTCTTTAGTGGATCTAAGGGGTCATAACTCTTGCTATGTGGCAAAGAAGCAGGTAAATATCCAAAGTCCCCTGATTAATACACATATATTGCTGAGTTTCAGGCCAGGACGAGTGTTATTCAAAATTACAAGCCTCCAGCTTAAAGAAAAGCTAACAGAAATGCTGACAGAAACTAAAGCTGCTCTAACAGCGAATGACTGCAAACAACTGAACATTTTTTTGCCCTTGAACTATTAATTATTCTGCCTTGGAAGGATTAAAAAGGACTTCTGACTGACCCAAGTTCTCCTTTGAAAACAGAAAGAGAAATACAGTATTCCCTGAGTCCCTGACTAGTTTAAAGACTTATTTGTTAAATTTAAGACCTGCCAAACCCAAGCTATTATTTTCTTGCTGCTTTGTATCCAGCAGCTTCTTATAGAGAGTGACTTATGGAACAATTCAGGGCTTTTGTACCAGCAAAAATAACCATCATAAAACTTATGGAATATGATATTAGACTGAAATATACACATAACATATTAATATACAACATTTTTTATAACAGCAGAAAACCTCTGAAGGGTTTCAATATAATTAACAATGCTATTAAAAATTGTGAAATAGCATTACATTTGATAGACTTGCTGTGAATAAAAATAGCCTAAGTTAGTTTTCTTTATAAAGTCAAGTATTGTTTAAAAAACTTGTGTGGACTTTCCTGGTAACACAAGAACTGGGTTTAAAGAGTTCAGTGTCAGTATTAGACTCCTTTTTAACATTAAAACAATCAAAACATTTAATTTATTAGCTTATTTTGACTAGGACAATTCCAGGTATTAAACTCAACCTCGTTTTCGTTTGGCTTTGAAGAGACATTTAGAAATTTCCACTCAGGAAATAATAATAATAATAATAATAATAATAATAATAATAATAATAATAATAATGCTTGTCTAAAGGAGGAGTTTGCTAACAAAGCTCATAGCAGCTTAGGGAACTGTATCTGAAACCTGTAAGGGAAGAACATGGTGCAACCTCTACAGCTACTGCCACAGCCAAGTCTGTAATGACCTTGGAAAGATTTGGGCAGGCTGACTGACTGATAGCTGCACTTCTTCTTTCTGAATATCCCACCCACCGGGAATTAAATTACAGCAGGAAAAGCTGGATTTTTCTCTTGCAGAAGAAATGTAGAGACCATCTCTGTAGCCCTGATGACAGAGAATTGCCAACAATCACAAATGGGTGTTTCTCTGTTCTGAAGGGAGTTGGTTGGTGTGGTTAATCAGGACTCAGATGGACAGGCAAGAAGATTTATACAACTCTTCTTTGGTATGGGGAATTAAGAGTAAAAAGCAAACAGGCAGAAACTGATTTCCAAGAAAGACAAGCAGTCTGGAACACTGTTTAAATAAATCAGCATGTTATTGATATGAATCGATTCATCGGCACAAGTAAAAAAAGGTCTAATCTTCAGACTTCTGCAATTCCTCTTTTTTTTTTTTCTTTTTTTAAGTCCAGGAAATTTCTGAAAACTAATCTTTGCCCAGAATGTATACACAGGTCTTGTCTCAAAAGACAAAAATGGTAATAAACCCCCCACATCCGATAGTTATTAGCAATGTAATTGAAAGGGTCGTTGGAAAAGACAAGCTCACTCCGAGGGCCGGGTAAGACCCTGGGTAAAGAAAAGCCCAGAAATTTGGGATGGGGATTTCATGAAGATGTCCCAGCTTGAACACAAACCCGCCACAAGGTGCTGCTGACAGGAAGCAGAGCCAGGGGCAGCAGTGCTTCCCAGCTGCTCCGACAGGATGCTGTTGTCGCCAGCCATGAGTTTGGTCCTCTCAGTAGGAGTCACTCCCACTTATCCAAGACAGAAAAATGCTTAAAAATTGAGCTCCTGGCAGAGCTATTCAAAGTCTGAAACCTTAATTTTGCAATTTGGTGCAAGATTTCTGAGATTTCAAAGGAGCTAATAGCTAAGTCTTGGTAAAATGACTCTGTTTTTATTTGTTGTTACACAGGAGCTCCTTTTTGGAAAGGAATACAGACTTTTACAAATATTTTGTCCAGGCAAACATTTGATGACAATTGCTAAGAAGAAAAACATTTTCTCAGAAATAATTTTCTCTCTCTCGGGGCAGAAAGAAAGGAGGGGTTTTTTTTGTGGGAAAATAGTTGAAACATGAGACAGGAGTGTTAAGCATTTTGTTTTGTAAAGCTCTCAGAAATGTGGTGTTTCATTGCTTTTGGCATTGTTTTCCAGCTCCAATGGTCATGCTTCAGTACTTACAACCCTACACAACGTGATATACATGTAACATCAGTATCTTACATAATCTGAAGTTCCCCAAAAAAAGGATGGGATGACTCAGACACATGAGGAGCAGCTGTACAGCTGGCCAGGAGGAGACAGGCTCTGCTACTTCCAGGGTATGATGCACTGTCACACTCCTCGTGACTACCAAGGAAGGAAGCCTGGGAGATGTAAAGTGGCTTCTGCTCCCCATGAACCTCCAGGAGGGCTGCAGAGAGGCATTAAAAGTTTCTTTGTTTTGGGATTTCTGAGGAGAAGCCTTGGAGCTTTCAATGTAAACTGCCGAGCTGAGCCCTGACTGCTTGTCTCTGCAGTAGCTAAGCCTCAACAAGAATTCACATCTTCCACCAGAAAGTGGCTTATTTATGGGTCAGCCATAACCTTTTCCTGCTTGTAACAACATCAGCTACTCCATGGTTGTCTCCAGCTGGAGAGGGCTTTTGCATATTTTTCTTCAGTCTACCACTGCAGGAACAGAAAATGCAGGCGGCAAGTACAGAGCAAACACGTATGTGTTTGTTGATGTGGTGGAAAGGGGGCCTGTCTATTATTGGCTTTGTTACTGGCATCCTAGTTCCAGAACAGAATCTGACTTTATTAAGGTTGATTTTTATGAAACATTTGTTAATGATTTATATTCCTTCTTCAGTATTAATTTAAAGGACTGAGAGAGGTTTGGACCATTACATTAAATACATTAACATGTAGTTTTGAGAGTATTTCTGGGCACGTATGCTAAATTTGAAAATTCAATGTACTTGCAAAATTGCAAGTATAAATCAAACAACAACCAAAGCATTTCCTCAGACCAATGAGTTTAAGTGCTCTCAACAGCGGGAAAAAGTGCACACTCTTTGCTATGCAAAATTGGCACGTATGGATTTGGAGCATAGACAGAGCTTTGCTAAGCTACAGCGATCTGTCATGCTTAAATGTGTTTGTTGTTAGCAGGGCACAAGCACGATTCGATTACCGTGGTGTTCTGAGAAAAAGAAAACTATGCTTGTTTTGGGAAAAACAGAAAGCAAGCTTTTAGGAGCCAGTTTAAGGTAGAAGGGAGAGTTGTAGTTGTCATCTCAAGCATTCTCTATTTTGGCTTTTTAGAGGGCTTTTTTTTGGAGAGACACAGACAAGAAGTTACCAAAACACTTAAGAATTCACCACAGCACGTGACCTTCAGAGTGAAACTTAGTACTGCACCACATGAATTCTCATGTTTTAGAGTTACATATACAGTTCATGAACAATCCTAGCAGTTAAAAATAGTTCCTGAAGTTTTCAATATAAATTCTGCAGCTCCGTGGGGCACAGATGCCCCAGGGGTGCTGGGCTGTGCCCCCAGCCTGGGGGCAGTGAGGGAGCACATCCCACACCTCCCTGTGTCCCTGAAGGCATCACCACACTGGATCACCCAGCCAGGGAGCAGAGTGAAGCTGGGCTGAGGGGGTTTATAGACTCCCTGAACGAGAGTAATGTGGAGCAAACCAGAAAGAACTGTGAACTCTTTGGTGATTACTGGAACCTACTTCAAGTCTCCATGGTATCTGCTCTGGCTGGTTAGATGAAAAATCCAGCCAGCTTGCAGAATTAATTAGACTGAGGCTTGGTAATTTTATGGAGCAATATGTACTCAGAGGTTCGCTCTCCGGAACATCCAGCTCCTTCATTTTTATTTGCATAATTCACCTTCTATGAAGTAAGAAATCTGTACTACTTCCACCAGAAGAGTTCATTAAGACTAGTACTTACTTTGGGATTAAAATAATCTTTCTTTAAAGTAATTTTTCATCTTCCCACAGTGGTGGTTGTACTTGAATGTAAGGAAGACCTAAATGCCACAGCTGTATTTGTTATCAATAAATCTACACCCTACTTTAAAAAGCAAAAGTGAGTGTGCTTTCCTCTCTAGTGCATCCATAATGGGCACATGGTTGCAGAGGATAACAGATACTAAGTCAAAGATATTTCCCTTTAGTTATAATACACATGGGAATTAGGAGTAATGACTATATCCTGGTATTTTGATAAGAGCCTGGGGACACAAATTGTCAAACACAGTACTGAAAAACAGTGGCAAAATATTTATCATTTTCAGCAAAATGCATATGCTGAGTTTGACTGTGCAAGTAACCTTAGATACAAAGGTCTTACATAATAAATTAAATTAATTTCTGTATTCTTATTGTCCAATGCAACCACCAAAAACCAAATAGTGACCAGTTCTGTTCTTTTCTTTATGCTAATGATGTTTCTAAAATTCCACACTTGCAACAGTTATTCATCAAACTTGAGGAAAAAAAAAAGAAAAAGATAATGAGCTGGAAGGCATAATTCAAGTAATATCTTCATTTTCTAATAAATTTTATTTCCTCTGAACACTGTCAGTCCTTTGTTTTCCTTTCCAAGATGTAGCTGTAAACCAGTTTATCAGACACCAATAAAATTTTCTTAAATTCAGCAGCAGAGAATAATGATTTGGTTTTATAGACCTATAAAACAGCCCAAGTCTGTGGGCATTTTGAAATAATGCTGTCAATTAAGATCTGTAATGTATTCTGGGAGATATCACAAGAAATGTGGCAGCAAACTCATTTTTCCCTTTCAGAATGATCACCTGCAATATGCAATAAAATGCTAGGGTGTACTCATAAAAGAACCATTGCTGTATCCTCCCTAATATATATGCAAATATGTCAGGGCTTTGAAACTTTGAGGCACAAGAGAAAGCTGTTGGAAATTAACAGTAGCTTCCAGTTGCCATATAAATCAAAGCAACAGCTCTTCTCTAAATAAAGTACCTGCTTTGGGGAGTAAGCTACTTTGATTAAATGGTGATGGGAATTGGCCCTGCTTGGCATTGTTGATGGTCCCAGGCAGAGCTAGGCTCCCATCCTTCCTTCATGTGATGTCTGCTAGAGGACCTGGCATTGTTTTCACCTTGGCACCATCGCCTTTGCAAGGTGAGAACTTTTACAGTTTAAAGGACATTTTAGTCCTCTTTGGTCACTGCTTCAGAGTACATTGTTCTGGGGGAATTCCAGAAGTTGGGGATTGATAGGGAATGAGAATACCCTGGGTACAGATAGATGAAAATATCCTGGTTGAATACCTGGAAAATACCCTGGCCTTTATTTGATAACCTTCTCTGAAATCATTGGCACATTGAAGTACAATAATTCATCAGGAGACTTCATCCATCGTAGCAGCAGCCAGCAGGATGCTGACCCACATTAATACATTTTTGCAATAAAGCAGCCTGAAGGAAGAGATCAACATCTTTTCAAAGTATGTTTAAGTTGGGAAAAAATACATATGGCTCTCTAGGATTGAATCATCACAACAGAATGATTACAGAGGAACTCGAACAAAAAGTCAGGAAGGTCAAATTACATCAGTGCCCACAGTGAGGCTGCAATGGGGAGTGTCCATTCAGCAGCAGCAGTTGATCAAATAACAGCTGATTTTTTAAGGTTCATAAAGTATTCTTGCCCTCAGTAAATGGAGAAAGCGACCATTTAATCTCTTCAGGAAAACTGTAAATGAGAAAGCATTTGGTCCCAAACAGATGTGGAAGCATAGAGAAATGGGACATTTATTTTAATAGGCGACACGAATTAACAGAAACAGATAGTGCATCAAGCTCATTTTCACTTGTCCTCCTGTGTGTGCAAACTTTTCTATGCAAAATCAGCCTTTTTATCCCTTCCTGCCAGAGGAACACCAAAAACGGTATCTAGTGCTCAGAACTCAATAAAGTCAAGCCAGCTAATTAACAAAGTGGTTCATTACTACGGGTAAGAAAGTGTATTCTCTTTCTAGACTGAGTGTGACAAGCAGTGATGCTCTGGTGGAAGTCTATTTCACAGGGTAATTGATTTCCTTGTCAGAAACAGAGACGAGAAAATAACTCAGGACAAATTAAGCATTCGGTGAATAAAGTTTCTTTCCTTTCCCATGCTCATCTTGCTAGCAGATCAGGAGTCCCTTGACTGTAGTCAGAGTTTGGAATGTTTGGAACACTGACTTGCCAGCAGGCAGAGAGCCACTTGTTGCAGGTGTGTTCTTCTAGGACTGCTTTGGCTGGCAATCCATAAAATTTCATTGCTGGATGCAAAATTCATATTCAGCAATAGATGTTTTGCATCTTTTGTTTTTCTTCCCTTTTATTAGACAGATATCAGCTATTCAAAGAAAGATTTTTGAGTAGGTATGTCTTATTTTGCATACTAGGACTTGTGCTGGCACAACACATTAGGTGTGCATGCTGTAAAAGAAGGCAAAAAGTCTAGTACTTCCATGACATTTTTCATTCTAAAAGTCCCCAGACTTTCATAACAGTTTTTAATGTTGGTGCCAGTAAAAGATACCACCTCGGATGACAAAATCAGAATGTCCTCACTCCTTTTTCTGTACATGAAGGCCACCGAGTCCTTTACAGGGCAAGGTACTGAATCACAGTGCAACATTCCTGCCTTGCATGGATGTTGGTAAGGTGGTTACGCTGGAGCTGGAGCTCAGTAGCCATCCCAAAAGGATCTGTGAGCAAGTGTGGCTCTTGTATCTGTGCCCTTTTGTAACCTGCACAGGCAAAATTCCCCTTGCATGATTCCCTTTGAAGACCTGCTGTGTATAAAATCAATTCATGGTCTTGAATTTCAGGGAGAAAATTATGTTGTGCACCAGGCAGCCAACACCTTGGCTGTCTCTTCAGGGGTAATTAAACTGGTTATCTTACCTAATGCAATGGCTGAACCCAGAGAGTTTAAAGAGTATGTTTGGATAAGCATATAAAGCTTAACCTGGCTCCTGAGCCAATAAGGAATTGCACTTCCAATCTTGCTAGAATGATATTTCCTAGTTCCTGAGGACTGGTCACATTTTTTTCAGCAGCAGCATCTTTTGTCCAACAACACTCTAAACAAAATACGAGAGCAAACTTTCGCAGAGAGCACAAATCAAGCACATCTTCTGAAAATTACTAGAGCTCTACTATGACCTTAGCTATCTCACTGCTAATCACTAAACCGACAAAATACAGAATGTTCTTTGATGTTACCCACTGAGCTTTCTGCCCCTGCCCTGCCTTGATGCTGAAATGTTATTCCCATTGCAGTGGATCAAAACAATCAAGGCAATGGGAAGAAGTAACCTATTAATATGGTACCCATGACACTAAAAATAAAAACAAACAAGTGCCTGAAAAGAAACCAAAAGATGGAAAAAATAATATTTTTTTTTTTTACTGCAGGAAGCACACACATGAGAGAAATAACCCTAGAGGAGGCATAAAGACATATGATTTCTAGAGATAGAGGAGACCTGCGATCTGCTTCATGATTTGGGGCTTTTAGTTTGAATGATGCTGAGCGACCCTTCTTTTTAGCTGATGCCTAGGAATACAAATTGTCTCCTAAATATCTGCAGCTGCAGTCTGCTCTGCCACTGAACAGCAGCCGAATGTCACTGCTGTTTGCTTTGTACAGCAGAGCAAAGGGGGGGGGGTTCACAGGAAGACAAAAGCCACAGTAGCATTGCTAAGGCCTTTGTATTAAGCCTGTGGTTTTTAATGTTTCCCCTTTCAGTTTCCCCCGGTTCTCGTGGTTTGTTCAGTGAGAGGAAGAGAAGTGGCAGCACCAGGATAACTGAACAGCCTGGGTTTGGTCAGACTCATGTTCTCTTTGAAATAATTATCGTTTACTACTTGCTATACAGTGGGATCTAGAAGCCTTGGCCATGGCCCAAGATCTTTTTCAAGGGACAAATGCAGACTAAGACAATGTAACCTTGTAAAGGGCTAAAGATTTATTGATTTTGTTAAGAACGTCTGTTGTATGCAAAGTGTATTCCATAATGCAGCAGGTCACGTTATAAATAACACACAAATGGCCCACTGGCAGCCGAACGAAATGCAGAGCACAGCTTTATCAAAAGCTGGAAAGAGTCACAGCATGCAAAAAAAGATCACATTGAGCCTAAAGATATGAAACTCACTGGGATTTGGTATGATGTGCATCTTTCACCTTCAAATATCAGTGATTAGCAAGAGCAGGAAAGGAAGCCACAGGAAGGTTAGGTACAATCACATTCCCAAAGTTAGGGCTTCCTTTCAAGTTTGTCTTATCCGTAATTCATGACCGCTGGTAACTAAAATCACTTGGATTGTTGTTTTTTTGTTGTTTTGTTTTGTTTTGTTTTGTTTTTTTAAAGAGTGAATTTATAATAATACAGTATTAGACAAACAAAGATCAAACTGTCACATTTTTAACATTTCAATCTAGTAATTTAAAATACAGTCTCCATGTTGGGCCATGCAGAGGAATGCTCTGATCTGTGACCAAGTATTCTGTGTGTGTGTAAATCTCAAAATACAGGGTGACTCTCTTCAGCTCTGAATTCTTTCATTTGATGTCAAATAATTTCACCCCTGTTTAGCCATGAAGAGTGGGAATCCCTCTATCTTCCCACTGCCTTCATGCAGGATAAGGTCTTAGTTCTGCCTTACTTGGAAAGACACATCTGCCCATAGTACCTGGTTCTCTGAAGAGATGGACACAGAAGACAAGGTGAATTACTTCAAGAAATAGAGACAGAGAGTTATATAGTATTTTAAATAATTTCAGCTACCTGTATTTATCAGAAAAAAACCCCTAAATAACAAACTTAAATTGTAGTTAACAAAAATCTCTTACCAGTTCCGGGCATTCCTTAGTCATGGTTTAAATTTCAGACATTATGCTATTCAGACATACTTGGAATAAATTTGGTTGTGTTTTGAATAACTAATCAAATAAAAGATTATACTTGAAGCCCATAAATTACTTAGATTCACCCACAATTGTACCCCAGTTGCATCATGCTTGTGTAAGACTTCAAGTTGGGGGTATAATGATTAACAATAGATCTGAAAGGAAATTTCCTTTATTTCCCATAGTAAATATAATATTGAAATATGGTTGATTAAAGCTATGTAATATATGCTACATGTAGTAGCATGAGTGCAGATTTTGAGGACAAAATATGACAGTTGAAATGCTATTGAGAGGCAAAAATGCGTAGTTCCATGAAACAACTGTGTTGTTTCACACTCTTGCACTTCTTAACAGTAGAGAAATGGGATTAAAGAAGTAAAGAAGAGGATAGAAAGGGAAGAATTAAATCAGAGACAAAAGAAGATATCCAAAGATATCCAAAGATGCTGAAAGGTGGGTAAAAATATTGAAAGAAAAATGCAGCATCTTGGTAAACATTAAACTGGTTAGAGGGTGTTTTTTCATATTCCTGCACATGAGAGAAGTTCAGCAAAGACAAGAGAGTCTTGGAATAACCTATCTAAGAAAGCATGTAATAACAGAAAGAATTAAAAATTTTCTCTGTTTTTAAATACATTGCTGGTTTCCAGCAATATTTCTCAAGGTAATATGAGGAGCAGTTCTCAAGCAAGTGCGATTTGGTAAAATACAGTTAAAAGCTGGGTTTTTTTCTCTCTCCTGCAATTGAGTTTTTTTTTTTAATATTGATAATATTTTAGCTTCCTTTAAACCCATGAGAACTATAGAGTCAACCACAGTTATGGGTGACCTGCTTTCTGAGAGCGGTTCTGAAATGGTGTGTAATTCAATGTTCTGAACCCACATATGTCTGAGAAGCATTTTCATCCACCCAGAACTCGGGTGTGCAGCTGGAACCACCTCTGTGGGTCTTCTCTGTAATCAAGTGAAAGAGTCAGACACCTCTAAAGGCCAGTGATATTTATAAAATATACCCATAAATGATACATCAAAGGTTCTTACTTGTCCCTGTGATTACAGAGAAAGTTGGGACATTGGTGACAGAGAACCAAGGCATCTGACTTGGATTAAATGTTTACTTTTTTAGTGTTTTTTAGTGTTAGAGGTAGGTGAGCGGAATCACATCCTAATTCACCACATGTTCATTTATTCTGAGAGAGTATAAAAGATGATATGGATAGAATGATAGTTCTGCTTTCCCATCTTCTGTAAGTGATCTGCACTTAAACTTACATATTTCATGACTTTTAGTGTTTTATTTCCAATATAATCACACGTGGCTTATATCAGACAGGTGCTAGGCACTTTATTAAACTGCATACAGAAACAGCTAAAAGTTTTTAGAGGTGACACACTGAAATTTGATTTAATTTCCCTTAGCTACAGGAAAGCAAAGCAATTGCCACTTTAACTACTGAATGTTTGAACATTAGTGTGTTCTTAAAAATATATTGTTAGTTTATGGGGTTGCTACTTGCCTCAGAAAGGCAATTCTGCTCACAATTTGGTGATTAGGAGTTGTTGGAAAGAAATTAAAATCTGGGCTGAGCAATACTGAAAGAAAATCATCTGAAGGGATTAATTGATGCTACGCTGTAACACGACTCTTCATTCAGCAGTTCTGGTTTATATCAGTTCTTTCAAATTAGGAGTGAATTTCAACTGGCAAAATGAATAGTACAGGAAGACTGCAGAATGCCTTGTCTGGGGCTGTGGACACCATCCCAGTGTCAGGGATTAAAATTTCCTCTTGCATGGCAGGGATTTGTGTGGGCTCCCAGAGTGCAGGAGCAGTGCCAGCATCTTTAGGGCAATGAGCTGCTGCTGCTGCTGGGGCACTGGGGAATATCAGGGTCTGCTGCTGCGAGTACACCTGAACCCAGAAATATCTCCTCTTGATTTGAAATAAACCCCTCTGTTATGTGCCTTCTCATTTATATACTTTGGTTGAAGTTAGAGAGCACTTCCCATACATGTGTGTGCTGTTTGCATTTGTTTTGTTACATGTGGTGTCTGAGCAAAAAACAGTGACCTACAAAAAACGCCCTCTTAGGGAACCTGGCCCCATCACACTGGTTGAGTGGGGATGTCTATCAAGCAAAGTTGTATCTTAGCTTCATGCAGCAAGTGATTCTCATTGTTTTGGAATCATAGAATAGTTTTGTTGGAAGGGACCTTAAAGATCATCTTGTTCCAACCCACTCTGACATGGGCAGGGACACCTTCCACTTGCCCTGGTTGCTCCAAGCCCTGTCCAACCTGACCTTGAACACTGCCAGGGATGGGGCATCCACGGCTTCTCTGGGCAACCTCTGCCAGTGCCACACATCACCCCCACAGTGAAGGAATTTTACCTAATATCCAACCTAAACCTTCCCTCTTTCAATTTAAAGCCATTCCCCCTTGTCGTGTCACTAGAGTTTCACCTATCCTGAATAGACATATTTCACATACAAAATTTCAAACTCGTCTAAGCAATAGCATCCTTCTGCTTCACGGAGTACTTGGATATTTTGTCCTACAGTAACAGAATGGAGCAAGTAAACTGTCTGGATCTGGTTTGTGAGAAGTTTATGACTGTACAAAAGATATTTGTAAATAGGACACTGTATAATTTCACTTAAATTAAAAATATCTAACAAAGTGTAATTTATTCTGACCCATATATTATATCTACATTTAAAAATATTTTATCAATTAACAAAAAAACCCACCACATAACTGAAAAAGAAGTCAGATAATTAAATCTATGAGAAACTGGTCAGTCTGAATGTATAAACACCTTTGATGTTACTGATAAATGTACCAAAGTTGCTTTTCAATAAAAAATAATAGTTTTACTCAAAGAGGAACTTTCTGAAAAGGCATACCTTTCATTGAGGAAAAAAATCTGGTTATGATAAACCCACAAACCCTGTTTTGTCCACAGACTTTTTCGACAGAGATGCTCTATTGGAAGAGCTCCTGTTTATTTCCCTTTTGGATTTTAAACCACCAGTTTGGAGCAGTCACTGTTTGCTCCACCAGTTGACTACACAAAACCACAAAGCTGTTAGAGACATTTTATTCAGTAGAGGCAGCTGGGTAGGCAAAGGTAACATCAACTACTATCATAGCCATAAAAATAAAACAGAGTTTAAGACCATAGCTGTAACAATAACCTTGCCCTACGAGCATAAAACAAAATGGGACACATTATGGATAATTTTTTTTATTGCCATCTGTCACGATTTCCATTTGGGATGATTCTGGAACAGTTTCATATTCTCTTCATACTAAACAAGATTGGAATAAAATGTAAGTCAGAAGGAAACAAAACAGCATTAAATCAACTTGTCCTGGTATGTGCAAACATTGGCATCATCATCATCCTGATTTATTCCTTCCTGTCCTTTAGGATGACAACATATGGTTTCCATTCCAGTGAGAACATACAAGTAGGGAAGCAGGGAGCAACACAGAGGTCCAGAGCATTTCTGTTTGAGTAAATCTCTGTGAAATCACATTAAAACAGGAGTTTTAATGAAATCACATTAAAGGAGTTACAGAAAGTAAAGCCTCTTACCTCTGTCAATGGGCATTTCTAAAGAGTTTTGAATTATCCTTCCTGTTCCCAGTTTGTCTCATTTCTCCAATGTTTACTGATCATCAAAAAAGGCCTTTACTGAGTGGAAACCTCCAACCCCTTTCTCCCCTCTATTCCACTGACCACCTTTTCCAGGCTTTCTGAGGTGAGAAGGCCCATCAGGTAAAAAAGAACTCAGCATCAGGATCCTCACAACTCACCGAAAGTACTCCTAGTGTCAGTGTGGAGGTCATAGCAGAGAATCTGAGATCTCCTAAGGGCAAGTAAGAAAAGTGATCTGACAAGGTGATTAGACCAAGCAGTGGTATCAAAAAACTTTATGCTAGAAGAGAATCATAGAATCACAGAATGGTTTGAGTTGGAAGGGACCTTAAAGATCACCTGGTTCCAAATCCCCTTCCACAGGCAGGGATTAGAGCTCTGCATTTTGTACAAGAGAGAATTGGAAGGGATGGGATAAAAAGATCATATTATCATACCATGAGAAAGAATATTCTTCCCCTTTCAAAATATCAAAACTGTTCATAGAACTAGTTGAAAACTAGTGAAAGAATCATTACAAGCACTGAGGGATGAATAGGAGACAGCCTAACTTGTGCAAATACAATGTGTGAGCCACACATCTGCCCAAGTTTTGGAAAGGGTGGGTTGACAATGTCATTGAGTATTTTGAGATGAATGATCTGTCTGAAGGAAAAACAAGAGGACACCTTCCACAGATGAAGAGATCCCCTTGGAGATGGGTCTTTATTGCACTCTCATTGCGAACACCAGCACTGCATCACTCTGCCTGCACCCACAATCTACTGCCTGCATCCAAAATCTGCCATCTACACCTCCTCTGCGGAGCAGTCCAGACCCCACCAAGGGCTGACACCTCTTTTTCATTATCCAGTGCCTCACACAGCCAAAACTTCTGGCCATGTCCAGGCTGCCCACTGCAAAGATCCACAAGAAATGGTGCCACCAGCAATGAATCCTCATCTGACATTAAAGAGCTATATCATAGCTACCAACACTGACTCCACCTAAGCCAAAGCCACCGTATAAACCTCTACCATCAAATACATATCCATTAAGCGTATGCAAAGCTGTGGTCTGTGTTGCACAGTTACACCAGACGAAGAGACAGTTAGTGTCTCTCTCCCTCTCTCTCTCTCTCTCTCTCTAACTTTTTAAAGTTGATCTGGTTTCTACCTGTTAATCTAATTACAGATACAATCAGAGGATTTTGGTAGCATGGCTATGTAATTCTAGTTATTCTAGAAAGATCTTTTGGAAGTGTATGTACAGAAAAGGTGTTACAGCAGGTGAAAACAATCCCCCCCAACATGAAACTAAATGATTTTAGGGCTAGTATATACCCTTATCTGGATAGGTCCATGCAATATTTTTTTTTAGTTGCTGTTGAAATTATTTCAAACTTCCAAGTCTTTTTTTATGAAAAATTGTTTTAAATTCACAATTATTTGCCAGCAAACTGAGTCTAATAAGTATTTATTTACAAATTTTTACATACATTTCTAATTAATGATTTTATTGGCACTTCTTTCCCAAAGAAAGGAATTAACATACTGTAACTGTAGAGAATTTCCTTGACTTTATTTTCTTCTTTTTTAACAAAATCAATCTGAATTAGAGAATTTATTATCAGTGGGACAAATTTTTAGTACCACTAAATTTAGGAGTGACACAAAGCACTTGGGCAGAGATCCCTGAAACAAAGTAAAGCAGCTGCTGACCTGTCAGTATAAAACAACCTACAAATGCATAAATGTGTGACATATGTTCCCTGGAATATTCTTGGCATGATTTTGGCTCAACATACTGTGTATATCTTTCTCTAAATGCTATATATAAACTTCTGTTTAATATGCGCAGAATTGTGTATCATTTCCCAAAAGCATGAATTACAGAGATTATATTTCTCTGTCATTAAATGTTTATGTCCTGAAATAAAATTCAAGGTTAAATAATTTCCCAATTGCCTCACCAAAAAGGAAACATCACAGAAAATGTACATGTAAGTGTATTTTACAAGTCAATGAAATACTGTGTGTTGCAGCGGCAAAAGAGAATTATTCTGTTTTTTCACAACTGAGACAACTTGGTGCTCAGTTTTCAGCAGTTGTAGAAGTTGAGGGAGATCTAGCTGCTATTTCTCTTAAATGATTCATTGAACATCATTGCCAGTATTGCATACAGTGCACAACACTCTCTGAAGAAGTTTTGAAATTCACTTCTTCCTGCAGCAAAACTCTATCATTGAATAATTCATCCTTTTCTCTTCAACCTTCTGTTTGCCCATTCCAAACAGAAAAGTTGCTCTGAACAACCAGACATTTCCACCTGACAACGTACTTCTTCCAAAGGTGTGGGTTAAATCACAGCTGTTTCCAAAGAAACACAAGCAGATCCCCAAAGTATGAGGTGGCCTGGAAGTTGCAGGGTGTGAGCAGCGTGGCAGAGGATGGGAATTCAGAGAGGAAGCCCAGTGACACAGAGCAGAGCAAGCCAGCAAAGCATTTCCAAGGTGTGCACCCAATTCCTGTTAGAGGGGGCCAGCACTGCTTGCATCCATGACAAGGTGAGTTCCCTTACTCATATTGTCACTTCTAGCTTGGCTTTGACCACATTTTAGTACCATAAGCATCTTTCTCATACTGGTGTTTCCAAAGACTTTTCTGTGGGAGGAAAAGACCATATGATGAAATGGTTTGGGTTGGAAGGGACCTTGTTGGAAGATCATCTTGTTCCAACCCACTCCAACATGGGCAGGGACACCTTCCACTAGCCCTGGTTGCTCCAAGCCCCGTCCAACCTGACCTTGAGCACTGCCAGGGATGGCGCATCCACAACTTCTCTGAGCAACCTGTGCCAGTGCCTCACCACTCTCAGAGTCTAGATTTTCTTCCTAATATCTAATCTAAACCTAGTCAGTTTGAAGCCGTTCCCTCTTATCCGATCCCTGTATGCCCTCAGAAAAAAGTCCTCTCTATCTATGCAACCTCTTGTGTGGTTGATGGGATACAAGGGCTGCCCTCAGCCACCACCACTGGGTCAAGGCTCTCAGGTTGCCTTCTGTTTACCCCTTCTGGGGTATAAATAATTAAATATTCACATAGGGGAAAAAATGTTTTCGTGTTGCATGTCAAACCTTATTTGTTTACCTTTCCAGCCTCAAGCTGAGCTTTTAGAGTCTCTTTCACTGGGTATGAAGAAGATCTGTCAGAAAAGTAGCCAGACAAAGAGAGTGAGTCTTCAGAGGAAAGAAATGTAAATTTTCCTCATAATTTTTTATGTTCTAAAGATCTTAATGTGTTACAAAGTGGTAAGTTCCATACTATTAACTTTTAAATGATCTACATACTGGTGAATGAGTCTATATGCAAAAAAATATTTCCCATTCTACTGCTATTTATCTAATATAATGTTATTTCAGCCAGGAGCAAAGCTACTACCATAAACTGCTGGCATCAATGAGTTGAATCTATATGTTTCTAGGTCTGATTTCAGACACTGTCATTCCCATTGAAATTTTTGTGAATGTTTTGGTACAAATCCCACTTGCAGAAACAGTGGTGCAAACAGTGGCATGGATCCAATGTCTGGATACATGCTGTGGATTTACTTTTTGCACTTATAAAGAAATGAAACCCTCAATTCAAACAATAATTTCTTGAATCAGCCCACAGATTACATTTTTTATTTAATTTGATACCTTTGCAGACTTCCCCTGTCATTTATTGGTTATGGAACATTCAAAAATGCCCAGAATGAGAAAGATACTGAAAATTGCTTGCAACTAGTAGAAATACCATGTCATTCTGTAGTGGTATAGGATGTATGTGTCATTCAGTGCCAATGAAAAATTGAGTATCTTTTCCTTTTATGGTCATTGTTAAGGGAAGTCAGACAAGAGACATTATTCACCAAATCTCATCAGCTCATACTGCCAGGAAAAGCAAGATGACAGCAATTAAACCAGGTTGATGTTGTAAGTCCCCTCCTGTTCACTGTATGAGCAGCCAGTCCTGGACAGTCGGTGCTCCAGAGGGCAAACCTGGAGAAGACAGCTATACCAGGAACATCTTGTTTAAAGAAATTAAGCAAAAGGAACAAACAAACAAAATTAAACCCTTTCAAAGCCCTCTGAAAATAAGAAAATTACTGTTAACCTCAACTTTAAAAGGAACCAGAAGGACAGTGAAATCCTCTGACAACCTCATTTGGTATCATTTATTAACCTTGATCCTTCTACCTTGACATTTATTTGAGCACAGGGTCTGATCAGCAGCATTTCTGTATAGCAGCCTTCAGAAAAACTGCAGCCTTTATTTTTCTCAGAACTGCAGGAAGAGTTGGTGACAATCTCTGTTCATTCAGAGAAAAAAACTTGATTGACAATGTAATTTTTTTCTTAAGAATTTGAGCATTATTTCTTCTTTAAGAATAAGCTCTCTTCCCAGCATGGGTTATGCTATATGCTGGAAGAAGTTGCAAATTAATTTCCTAGTTTTCATAATATTTAGAATTGTACATATTACATTATACAGTTGACTACTAGCAGAAAAAAATAACTAAGACAACAGAAATCCAAAGGTCAGTTTTAAAAGAAAAAAAGACCAGGAAGGGGGTCAAGGAAAGACTTAAAGTAAGTATGGTCTCTACCTTACTCTAAAAGGAACAAGAAAGAATCATTTTTGAAGACTGCATAAATATCTGTGAAGGTTTCTCCATTCTTAAGATTTACTTTGAAGGAAAAGGGTTTGTCGCAGAAATTATGGGGTGAAAGCAGACAGCCCATGTTATGTAGTTAAACAACTTGTAGGGTGATCATGGTCCTTTCTGATGCTAAAATAAAACAGTTAAATATTCTCAGACTTACCAAGCAGTTTGTGAAGTGCTTTGACAGCCACGTGTATCAAAAGCTGTAATTAAGATTGTTGGGTGTTATTTTCACAGGGACAGACAGTGATAGGGCCACATCTATACTGAGACTTGAGAGTGAGCATTGCACAGATCAGTGTTAATGAGGGTCCTCAGGCTTCCTTTGCCCTTTGCCTTCTCAGTCTTCAGCGTTTCTCCTTCTAGTCCGGAAGTCATCCCTGAAAAATTCAAGGCCAAGGGGAACCGTGTCCTAATTGAAAACAAAGCCCCATTGAGTAAAAGGATCAGTACATTTTACTCAATTAGAGCCTATGCGTGACACTGCGAGCCATAATTTATCTGGGAAAATTGTGCCTGTAGTTATATAGCAGCCCTTCAAACTGACCTACATCCTTAGGGAATGAGTTTTGTTCTCACATTCCTTTGAATCTGTATCTACTGAGCGCTGCTGACGGCACGAAGGAGAGGTTTGGGAATTGAGGCTCCTTTCATTCGGCTCGATGTTGTCTGCCATAAACATTGTGGCTGCTAACCAAGAGGGAGAACAGAGCACAACAGTAACTGGTGATGAGCTGACTTCTCAGTGTCTGTGGGCAATAAGGTCAATTTAACAGCAAAAAGGGGATCAGCAAAACATTCCACAGTGCCTAAATATAGACTTGCTATTTGAGTTCAGTACTTTGTCAAAGCACCGCTTTGTTAAGTCACCACTTAATCCTTTGACTGGTGGAGGTCTTCAGGACCTCTTCTGAGTTATTACTTTCTCTGGCCTCACTCTTTAAAGTGTTTGACACCCCCAAATCTTTAAAAAGCACACTTATGATATCTGCTGCTTTTCTATCAGTATTCTTTCTCTGTGGGTGTTTGAAACACCTGGCCTTTATAGCAATTATATCAGTCACAGAGGGACACTCACACCTGCCACTGACCTACAGTTCATGCAGAGACAACTCTAGAAGACGATCTGTAAAGCTCCTGAGGGACATCGTCTATGCCACTGATACAAGAGCTGAATATAACAGTGTTCATTCTTAGCAGCTGAATTAAAGGCTCTTCACCAGTTAAATGACAATGATGCGTGGACAGAAGTTTCAGGATCAGTACAGAAAAAAATATCATCCTCAAGATGCTGGTAAATGGCAGTATAAGTGTACATCATTACTGGGGACACAGGGTATGAAGAGCTACATTTTTTCTTCATAAAGAAATTTTAAAGACACTTTAATGTCTCACATTCATTATTTCTGGCTTTTTCCCCCCCCCTCTAAATACCTTTTTTTTACATGACGGTGCTATTCTGCCATTTAGCTTGCCCATTACTCCCATTGATGTCCTACTTATCAGGAAGGGACAGTATATTTAGGAATTAAGCATCTGAGCTAACTGTTGTTCCCATATCCTTCCTGTGTGTTGGCCACTTCCACACCCATACATCGTTTTCCCCTTCCCAGTACCTTTTCCCCTCAGTTTTCCTGTTTGATTCCCTTTATTGTCCCATTTAACAGTTCTCTCTGGCTCATTTTTAGATCATTTTGTGTCGATGAATAGCGAAAAAACATTTTCTCCTCACATCATCGCCTTCAGAGAATCCTTTGTCATTAGTGTCCACTTGGAGCAAATAGAGACTTTTTGTGTAAGAAGGTGCCGAGCCACTGTAACCAAACCAGCTCTCAGCCCACATGACCACTACCTTGTATCAGGGCAGATCCCAGCTTATTTTTTAATGAACTATTTGCTTTGTGGGAATCAGTGGATATTAGGAAAAAATTCCTCACTGAAGGGGTTGTCAAGCACAGGAACAGGTTGTCCAGGGCAGTGGTGGAGTCACCATCCCCAGAGATACTCAAAAGACATGTAGATGTGGCACTCGGTGACATAGTTTAGTAATGGGCTTGGCAGTGCTGGGTTAACAGTTGGGCTTGGTGGTCTTTTCCAACCTAAATTATTCTATGATTCTATGATTAAAATCTAGACGTGGAGCCTAACAGTAAAAAATATTCCTTCAAAGATGTAGTTTTCTTTTCCTGATAATGAGTGTGTTGGAAACCTCTGTGCACTTGGCTCCTCAAGGGAACCAGTTCCCAATAAGGTTTTAGAGGGTCAATAGAGAATCTGCCTCCCCTGCTGCACTGCCTGACGAAGGATGCCCGAGGCAGAGTGTCAGGTGAAATGCTCACTGCAGGATGAACAGGAGATAAATGTGCTCTATCGCTCCATTGTGTTTATTGATCACACTCAGGCTGCGCCAGCTTGAAGACAAATAGCCTAGAAATCTAAAACAAGAATAATCTTTATATGACTCTGTAGATATGAAGAATAAGATTTGGAAACTTCACCTATATAAAGGAACCTTTACACAGGTTGGATAGTTTTATTCCTAGCCGTGGGGATTGCTCTCCTGCTGTAAACAGCTGTGGTCCTTGCTGCATCTCTGAGAGTAAACCACACAAAGCTTGAGATGATTTCATATTTTAACAACCCTTTTTTCCTATTGTACTGCTGGGAGGGACTTCCTACATTTCATGTAATCAACATGTAAATTCGAGAGCTTCCCATAAAATCCTGCAGTAAACAGGATATGTTTTGTCTAAACAGATTTCATCTAGTAACAATTCACCATAAATTCAGCTAAAATCAACAAACTCTTATTTTTCCTCATGCTTCTCTAAGGTCTTTTTTCCTGATGTTGAACAACAGGAGAAAATTGCTGTTATTTCTCCCCCAGTTAAAGTATTTAAGTAAAGCTAAAGACACTACCAATGATTGCGATACTCTGGGAGTCAGCTAAATTCTTTTTCATTGTAAACATAAAGTTGTAAATGTAATTACAATTGGAATCAATTGGATTCTCTAAAAGTAGTTAATAGGTATTTCAGAAGACTGAAATGGGGATAGATTATTAGAAGTTTTCTACTTGAGATACAAGTAGTTTCACAGAAGCTAATGTTTATGAAACACTATAGATAGACTATAGATAACACAGATTTTTACCATGTAATTTAACTAATTGCCCCTAAAATTGACCTGCCATTATGTTAGAAGGGAAAAATAAATTAAAAGGGAAATTCCAATTTTGCACATGCTGAAATTCCTACCTATTAGTTTTTAATGCTAAAGATATAGATCACAACATGGTAAGAAAACCATGAAACCTGTAAAAAATAATCTTCACCAAACAGATTTAACGCTGTATGAGGCTGGGACATGGCAATGAGTCTCACTGGGCATTTATACAATGTAGATTAAAATGTATACTCTCCTGATTCATAAGCTCCTGTTTTGAGATAAATACTTTCAGAAACATGATTTTTGGATTCTAAGAAGTCTTACCAAGGGGTATAGGAACAAACAAAGTAGATGCTCAAAGACAAATGTCAACAGTAACTTGGGCACCAAACCAGCTCTGCATTAAAATGGTTTGAGGCTGTTGGCAGAGCAATAAGAGGAAAAATGGGCTTATTTGGGAACCTAAACATTGTGTTAATAGTGATAGTTGACAGTGAAAACACTGCTGAAATTGAGTGTGAGACAGAGGTTTTTTCGATAGCCACAGGATGTCCTTGGAACAGAGTCTGCATCTCAATAAGCTGGGTGCCACTCACAGTACATTAGAAAGAAATTAGTTAGGGTTGAATGTAATTATAATGTTAGGACAGATTCTAGTTCTGGCTGCGAATCATGTCATACAGAGGGAAAATTAGCTTGCTTACAAATGTACAGCAGATTATTTCCAGACCTAACATGGCACTTCTATCCACCTTTCTCCTTTCTCCCACTGTTTCTTTTTGTTTAAAGTGCAACTGTGAGACTCACATCTCATCTCAGTTGCTTTTGTCAGGACAGTTAATGAGCTGGGGCGGGATGTGAAAAAAACGCAGTAGAAATGGGGTCATGGAGAGGTTAAACTTCATGAATTTATTCATTGGGATTCAGCTCACGCCCTCCTGAAATGAGATGTCATCATTAAAATTGTGGATGACACTGTTGCACAACGATGCTTTGTGACAAGTTGCTAGAAAGACATGAAGGAAATAGTATTCATTTAGACTTTAATACATCACTGTGATAAGAAAACAAGCCCAAATTGAACAAACAGTGTCAGAAAAGTCCTAAAACCAATCTATGTAAGATATTGTTAAGGGAAGAAATGCTCCAATTTAATTAAAAAAAAAAAAAAAAACAACAACAAAAAAAGCAAGTAGGGATCTCAATATTTTCTACTTTTCTGGAATTATATTGTGAGACGTGAATAGCATGAGCATCTTGGAAATAAAGTCATTGTTTATTTCATCACAATACTTTTGGTATAGCAGAAATATTGGCCGTGGGTTTTCAACAGAGGCAAAGAGCTTAATTGTTTGAAAAGGAAAAAAAAAACAAAACAAAACCAGAGTCACAATCAATTGTGATGGAGCCTGGAAGGGCTTGGAGGTGTGACCTGGAGCTGAGCTAGCCTGTTGCAGTGCACAGGCTCACCGGGGTGGAAGGTGACTCAAAGGGCCATCCTTTTCCCTGACCCAAGACAGAAATCATCCATGCCTGGTCCTGACAGGTGGTATTCTGGCTTCTTCACAGAGGCTCGGCATCCTCTCCTCAGGTATCTGGTTTAGTGCATCATTATCTGCTGCTATTAGGTGCTTTTTAGCTGGCTCAAAGAATTCTCCTCACTGTAACATTGCTGAGACCACTAGTTCCTGTCTCGTCCAAAAAAGGCCATTTCCCCTTTGATCTCTGTGTATTAAAAATTGTCATCTTCTCCCACCCTCAGTTGTATCCCTTTATCTTGCAACACCCCTTCTGTCATGCACATTTTGGAATGTCCCCTGGCTCCCATTCCCCTCTAATTTCCCTTTGGTTCCCATCACCTAAAACATCTCCAGCCCTTGCCATCTTGTTGCAGGATGCAAATCTAATAAGCCAACTCTCTATTCATACATCCAGATTATTATAACTATTCCCAACCATCCTTAAGGCTGCCTTATTTTTTGAGAATTTATGGGACTCTCAAGGTAAGTGAGTTGCCCACAGAAAGGTTGCTGGCTCATCACTGAGATTTACAGCCCACTAATGACTCCATAATAAGGTAAATACAGAAATGCTGGGCCATAGGGGAGCTACCACAGAAGAAAACTGACAGCAGTTTCTGTTCCTTTCCAAAGCCTTTTTGTCTCATGATGTAAAAAAAAAAATCAACAAAAAAACTGCAACAAAAACTAACCTAACTTAGTCTGTGTTTTAAGAAGAGACTTAAGTTATAATAAAACAGAAAGTTTTCATTTTAAGATAAAGCTGAAGCTTCTAGTGCTCTGTTTTAAACGTAGTTGGTAAAATTAAAGGAAGTAAGGTCTGAATAAATACTGTGGAATGCTAAACAGGATTTCTACCAAACAATAACCAAATGCCCCAAGGAAGAAAACCCTCTCACTGATTATTCTCCAGGGCTGTGTAATTACCATCCATTGTATCGTAACTTTCCAGTTTGGAACAGACTTGATTTTACAACTGAGGAAACAACATATAGAAGACAAAGTCCCAGGAGATACTGGTTGCATTGGCAGGGAAGGAAAGTGTGCTCACATCTGGTAAATAAACTAAGCTGTGAATTGATTTTAGTGGAACTGAGATTTCCTGGGAAACTAAAACGCTTATAATTTTCTAGCAGAACCTACGGCACTTTCTCTGCTCTGCATAAGTGATGTTTGCTTCCATTTTGTATTGATCTGAAAGCGATTGACTTTCTGGGTAGCCCTTGCCACCACACTTCATTGGTTTTGTACTCCTGAGCTTTCAAAGGCATGGCTGTACCGTTACTGCTGGGTCCTTTCCCTTCTAATCAGCCACCCTGGGAATTGTATAGACTCTAAATCAATTTTTCTTTTTTCTTCTTCAAGTCAAAACACAGTGTAATGAAAAAAAAAATCATATTTCTCTCCGATATTACCTACTGAGTGATAATGTGTCTGAACACAAGAAACTTTTTAATCAGAAGCCATATTAGCAGAGCTCCAACACTGAGAAGTACATATATGTGAAGGATCACACTTGCCTTTGAAAAAAGCACCTCACACACTGAAAAGAAGCTATTTTCCACTCTTCCCAGAGCATTTGCTCACTACAACTGCATAACCTTAAGCAAGACAGCCACAAAAAAGCATGTTCTTTTAGTAGCAGTTTGGTTTAGGTGACTTTTTCAGAATACTCTACAAGTTGAGCTTTTTTTAGGCTCAAGTAAACAAATCAAAAAATCTGATGCAAAGAGGCAGAAGAAAAAACTGACCTGGAAAATATCACATAAATGGAAATGCAAACACTTATCTTAGTAAAAATCTGGAGGAAAATGCCAGTCAGAATTGCACATTACCCTGAAAAGAGCAAAGCATTTTTTCCTAGAGCTACTGCAACATCTATTCTGCATCTACATGAACGTGGTGTGTTTTATATTCAAGGCTACCCCAGTTCACTCACTTCTTGAGACATCCAATTTGGAATCTGTTCCATACAAATTGTCCATACATGGTGGACAAGCAGCAGAATTATACAGATTGTGACAAATTAGTTCATTTTCTTTCAATTGCTGTCAAGTATTACTTTGAGGCTGAGGAGATAGGCAAGTGGAACAGCAAAGATTTCCCAAGGAAATGGAAAAAATTTGCAAGCATAAGCACATTAAAACTCAACTGTAAGGTGGTGGTAGGAGACAAACTGCTGTCCAAACTACAAACAACTAGGACAAGGAAAAGGCTGTGTGTCACAGAAGGAAATTTTGGTGAAAGTTAAGGCTGAGATTTTTCTGGAAGACCTAGTTCTGCCAAGGGCTGTTTGAAGTAGGTAGCTGGTAAGCAGGGCTTGAAGTGAGACATAGAAATATAATAAAATTATTTCATCATTTTGAATAATTGCACTTTTCCCATAAAAATTATGACATTGTTTCAGGAACTCCTATATGCCAAAATAGAGCAAGCCAAAATCAGCAAAAGCCCATACACCACTTCCCCTGAGGAAGGCAAGATTTTCTATGATGATCCTATTCCCATTTCAGGCACAGCCAGTAGGGACAGAAGGGAAGTAACTGTGCTATATGGCCTTGGGGTGAAGCTAAGGTGTTGCTCTTTGTTCTGCTGCTTGATCATTCAGTCTCTCCCTTGAGTACACTCATATCAGGTACAGAACATGTACATTGACTGTTAAGTGTTTCACAACGATGCCTTTCGCACACTAGTAGAAATTACATCTGCACTAGAGCTCCTGACCCCAATCCATAATCTTGATCTGTGTTTCCTCTAAGAAAAAAAAAAATGTTGGCATAATAAAGTTATGCCTGACCTCAGATCTTAATCTGCAGAGACAAGAATCAGAAGGCAGAGCTCTGGAATGACAGGAACTACCTTATATTCTCAGTTCTGACTTATATTCTCATTTCTGGCAACATTTCACTCTGAGACCTACGGGTAGCATTGCGTCCCTATGTGCCCTGTTTTCTCCATGTAAACAGAGGCAATAATGCTTACCCTCACAAAGGTATCTTAAGGTCTGTCACCAAAGACTACTATAGACATTTAGACCTGCCTGGGAAAGTTTGTGTTTTGTTTCCTAGAGAATAACCAGGATATGCAGCTACTACATAGCTTTGAGATGTTTACTCGTGGCTGCCCAAAGCAGCTCTCTGCTGATACAAATTTCATGAGGTCTTTGGGAACCTCCATATATTTATTGTCCTTTGACGTGAACGACAATTAGGCTGCAAATACAGGAAGAAGCTCCTGTTTGGATCTCCTGCCACTGTTTCTTTCTTACAGGGAAGTTCTACCCCACTTGCCCTGTGGCAAACGGTGGGAAAGGAGGAGGAGTTAGGGTGATTTGAGCAAAGGCACAATTGCTTACAACCCTGGAACAATAACCCTTGTTATTGATGCATTGGGGCAGACCCTTTTCTCCATGTCCAGCTCTCCTGAAGGGGGTCTGAGATGCCTGTGGGTTGTGTGGTGCCTCTCCATGATGCCACTCAGGTACAGGTTTGCTGTCACCTCTACTTGCTCTTCAGCTGAGCCATGCTCTCTACTGTGTGAATCTGACCTTTTTAGCTCAAAGAAAATCTCATGCATCTCAATCCACAGGAATATTATTCTCCCAGCAGATAAGTGGGCTGAGTCTGCGGTAGCCCTGTGTGGGTTGGCTGCTGGTGACTGTTCCTGTCTCAGCCACTGCAGTGTTTTAGTACAGCTAGACCTGCCTGAGTCACTAACCTCAGACTGGATAGAGAAGATGCAAACCCTTCATTACAGCAACTTTGTGAGCTAGATGCACAGTCTTTCTTCTTTCTTGAACTTTGAAGTGGTTTTGTGGTCACACAGAAGCTCTTTAGTCAGCACAGTTTCCTTGCCAGGCAGCAAAGCAGTTATTAGGAGCAGGAATAGAGTGTCAAGAAAGACAGAAATAGCACTTTTGCATTCATTTGGAAACTATGTGTTAATCTGTTTGCATCCCTGCAAGGTGGGAAATACCTCAAAATTCATTTAGAAGAGACACCTTCCGCTGTTACCATCTTCATCTCTTCCCATCCTGGGCTTCATGCTCACTGAACTCAGGATCTGCCCATGTCAGTGTAAGGTAGAGCTGAACCAAGGGGCAGCATTTTGGGGCACAGGCTGCCACCAGTCATTTTCGGAGCTCCATTTCCAGACCTCCTTTACTCAGTCTCCACCTTTTGTCTTTCTCTTATGTTGAGACAGATCCCCTCTTTCTAAATTTGCAGTGCCTTTTGCACAACGGGGCACAGTCACTTCAAGTCCCCTCGAGGGCTCCATATCTTCATTGTTGGGGAGAAAAAGAGAGGAAAATAAAAAGGCAGATAAATCCTCTTCAAGAGATATGACCAGCCTGGTCTACTGGAAGGTGTTTCTGCCCATGGTAGGGAGGGTGGTCTTTAAGGTCCCTTCCAACTCAAACCATTCTATAATCATTATATGAAATTATATTATATGAAATTCATTTACCAGAAATGCTATGCAAAACCACACAGCTGGTTGTTGCTGAAAAGAGCTATCTTAAAGGCTCAGAGACAAAAGATGAAAATACAAAACCTTTACTCTCAATCTCTGTCTCCTTTAACCCAATCATTTTTCTAGTTTCAAATACTCGAGAAATAGTCCTTTGTCTTATGTACGTGATTATCTGGTGTTTCTGCTGCATTATAATCTGTGGTTTGATATAGACTTATGTATGAGAAAGCTGCACTTTGCCTTTGTGTGCTCCACTTGTATGAAAGCTTGGAGCAGATTCATTTACCTCCAGAAGGTTGAATTGGTCTGACAAGTACACGCTGACAAAAAATTCATTCTACTTGATTTTCAGGACAGTCAAATTTTTACATATCATTTTTTTCCTTCTCAGTTTGGCTTTTCTCTGCCTTTTTTTTTTCCTTTACTCCCTCAGTTCATTAGTCTTACCCTTCCCCTCCTCTCTCCTTGTCCAACATGCTATCCTCTCAGATTTTCCTATTTGATGGCTGAAATAGAACAGAAAGCAGCTGCTTTTACTACTACTTCTGGCAGTACAAGTAGAAGCAGAAGGGTGATGAGGCTTCAAATAACAGCCATGTGGGCCTGCAAGTTGATTTTTTTTTTAAATTTCTCTTGATTTGGAATTAAAGGGAAATCAGACAGCCCAGTGCCTCACCTGTGCTACACTACATCCCACGCTGAACACCGCTGCATAGCATTTATTAAGGAGCTGTACAAGCAGTGTCGTGTCCTGGGGGTCTCAGAAAAGCCTGATCCCAGTCCCAGCAGAAGACTCTGCTCCCATCTCGCTGACAACTTCCCAGCAGCTGTGGTGCCCTGTGGTTCACACTACCCTCTACTTTAGAGTTATAAATAAAGCCTCTGATGAAAGGCAGATAGGAGTCACAGCCAGGTTTTCAACACCACAGGCTGAGAGGTAAGATAGAACTCCTGTGCCATTCAGTACCTGTGGGATAGTGGAAGGTGTCCCTACCCTTGGCAGAGGTGATGAAACTAGATGAGCTTTAAAGTTGCTTTGAACCCAAACCATTCTGTGATTGTCACACTGTGCAGAGATATGCAGAGATAGCTGGTGAGATGAGATAGTGCTCACTAGCTCCCAAAGTTAAAGTTTTTCTGTGAGCCATCTCTCTCAGCAATATCTTTCTTTGGCTATGAAACCTAATTATTATCACACCTCCTCCTTAGATTTGAATGGATTTACACTGAAGAATAAAATTCCTCAAAATTTTAAAGCAACAAATGTGCTAAAAGAAAAAAAAAAAGCTTCCTAGGCAGATGAAAAGCTCATCACGTAAATACTTTTTCCTGCCATAAAAAGGAACATGATGGTTGTTAAAACTGGAGCAGTTGGAGGTTAAAGCCTTCTGCTTGCCAACTGGAAGATGTGGCAGCCTGGAAAGTCTCTCATGTGGCTCCACCAATGCTCTTGGGCCTTCAGTAAGAAGGGGACACCTTAGAAGATGGCAAAGCTAATTGACAAGATGATCCAGCACGACTACAGCTGTCTTCAAAGAGCAGCAGGCCTAAAACAGTGCTCTGGTTGAGAGCCAAGTTCCATCTGGCCAAGAGTTGAGGTCCATGCCTGCCTGTCCTCCCAGCTCACTCGGGTGGAGAAGTTTGGTTCAGTGTTAGCTCACTTTAAACAGCTGATTTCAGCAATGTTTCTTCCCTGGTTTTGTTTTAAATCTGTCTGAAGGCAGATCCTGCCATTTGCCCCTTCTTGCAGCAGCCAGCCACTCAGTGCCAGCTGTCCCAGTGCAGCTGTGGGGATTTATTTAATATCATTCTACACTTTGGAAATGCTCTGGATGCATTCTTTTCCAGCCATGGAGGTGACTCTCCTTCAAACAGGACATTGAATTGTAAATGATGTCTCTTGTCCTTACAGTAAGAGATGATATTCAGTTAACAGGAAGGCAAAGTTCATATGCTACTCTATAATTAAAAAACAAGGGGAAAGACAGACCACTTAAAAGGGTTTCCCACTGTGACAAACCCCATGGATAACATTTTCTCACTGCTGTAAAATGCTACCACTTTGGCTGTAAATTCTCCAGCAAGGGTAATGAGTAGTAGTATAGTTTGCCTTTCATTTGTTTTGCAGTCTGATGTCCAATCTTCTCTGAAAATAAAAGTACAATGCTTGCATCTGTTGATCTATTGATCCAGAACATATCTTAAAGAAACAGCTTTGCTGCCCCTCCAGTACCTAATTTCAGTTGTTTAATTAAAGCAATATAATTTGAATTTCTGATGTATGTGGCTTTTGCTCTGGCCAAATAAATGCCATGTCTATGATTTAATTCTAATCTTTTTTTTCCTCTAGCAGCTTACTTTTCAGATCTTTCTGTACATTGGCTTGAATTTAATTTTTTATATTAATTTAATTTTTAACCGAGTGTAATTCCCATCCCCTCTTTTCACCAGAAATTTTTGTGGCTGAGACCAACTTCTTTCCTCATCTGCCAGCAGCCTCTTGATACAAAACCCTAGGTAAACCCCACTTCACAGTAGATAGCATATCAAATCTCCACGGGCTCAACCTTTACATTTTTTTGCATCTTTGTTAACCTTGGAATATTAAAAGTCCCCAGTTTCTTTTCTTTTCTTTTCTTTTTTTTTTTTTTTGGTCAAAATGATAATGAGAGGCCTCACCTCTCATCCTCCCATTTCCTCCTGAGATTAATTGAAAAAGAGCCATCTAAACCCACACTAATTTGTTTTGAAGCCAGCTATTTCCTCAAACAGTTGCAGAAGATGAAAGTTGTTGATAGGAGCTGCAAATGGTTTTTTTTTTCTGTGTTCCATTGCTACATGCCATTTAAATCCCTGGCTTTGCTCCCATATCTCTTGACATATGTATCTAAGCTCCCATGGATAAAACCCACAAGGCTCTCATAGTCTTCAGGTTGACCTTCCAGAGGCTTGATTTGCTTTCTGCTGAACAGTTTGGTAACCGTTGGGCTGAGATTGCAGCAGCAGAGGAGGTGGGAGCAAGGTTTTTAGCATTTGAGGTTATCATTTCACATGCCGCTTCAGGGGGCAGATTTTTCCACCCGTTCCCAGCCTGAGCAGCTGCTGAGCCAGCTCTGGTAGAGGCTGGTGCACTGGGGTCTGTGTGCAAGGCAGGAAAGATGGAGAGCTTTCTACTTCCACTTGCAAAAATAACAAATTACAAGACATATTCATTTGAGCTCTGGAATTCAAGGCAGAATAGGGAATAAAAGGGGATAATAGGGCAGATTTAGACTAGATACAAGGAAGAAATTTTTTGCAATGAGGTTGGTGAGGCACTGACACAGTAGTGGATGCTGTGCTCCCAGAAACATTCAAGGCTAGGCTGGATGGAGCTCTGAGCAACCTGGTGAGGTAGAAGGCGTCCCTGTCCATGGCAGTGGGGTTGAACTATATGATCTGTAAGGTCCCTTCCATCTCAAATCGCTCTGTGATTCTCTGATTCTATAATTTTACCAAGTCATTGATTGTAATATTAAAACTTGCCTTTCACATGTGCATGGTAGTACCAGCAAAAGCTATACTTCTCCTGAAAGCTGCACATGACCAGACTGTGTGGACAAAGCTCTTGCTCCTTTTTGTTGTCCTTGCAGTCAGCTTGATTTCGTCTGTCATTCCCACTCTTCAGATGGCACGATCTGTGTGCGCCTGCTGACAAATTTACAAACCTGCTGTACAATTATTTTTTTTTCCCTTCTCAAATTTAGATGTTTCCTTTCTGGGATTGAATCCCAATTTCCTTCTGTTTGTTGTTGTCCTGAGTTTTTGGCTTGTTTGGGAGGGGAGGTTCTCCACTGGAACTGAATCATGACTGTTACAGTATTTGACTGATGTGCAACGTTTCTGTTTCACCAGCTTTCCACACAACTGACCATAAAATCAATCCTGCATTTCTAGAAACTTTCAGAGTGCTGTAAAAATTACCCATTAGGTCCATTTACTTGTTGTATGGGTTTTTTATTTTATTTAAACCTTTTTCTGTGCTGATCTAGTACTTTGCGTCTCAATGCTCCCATTAGTAAAACATAAAAGGGGCATCTGAGGGCCACATAAGCAGGGACACATGTAATGAGTCATGTTTTTTCTCCTTGCTTTTATTTCCACTGGCATTGGCAGTGTTCATAACCAGAAGAGTGTGTTAGAAAATGTCTTCACAGTGCAATTCTGTTGCTGCTTGACTGCATTTGTCTATGGGTTTTTTGGCCATCACTGAAGCATCAACTTAAAAATCATTGAAAACCCACAATTTCTAATGAGTAAGACTTTACCAAGCAGGTATTTCAACAAAGAACAACAAAACCCACTTTTCTCTCCTCCCCAGCTTCTTTTGTTCCCATTGAATACTGTCAAATGGGTTAAAGTCATGCATGAAGTTTGTCACTTCTGAGTTGGTGACAGTACCTACCTCAACGTATGGCACGCCATGAATTTCAAATGGTTTTATTGAAATAACCCAAAATTTACTGAAGTATTGCCATCTGTTTTGTAGCACTATTCTTCCCAAAGGCAACCAGGAAAAACAAGGCAAAGTGGCTGCATCTTGCCATTAGAATTTTTATTTCTGGAAAGCATGAATAAAAGTAGTCACTAAGTCACTACACCACATACAGCCCATCTATTCCAGCACAAATTTGATACTAAAATACGACTTCCCACCTAAGGCTCTCTGTGCTTCTACACACATAAATAGGTGAGAAGAATAAATTTTCTTCAGCTTTATTGTGATATGAAAACTTAACAGAAGATAAAACTGGCCTCCTTGTCTTCCAGATTTCTAAAGGCCATCCTTCACTGTATGTGTGCCCTCACTGCTGCCCAGAAGGTTCCATCAGTACAAGGACCATGCACAAAGACTGTTTGCACTTCAGAGAGCCCATCATGGACCTACCTATGGGTCCCCGCAACAGGAGGTATAACATCTCACTTAGGGATTCCTTCAGTATCCAAAATATTCCTTGGGATTTTATTTATCATTGTATTGAAGATTTTTTCCAAGATATCTGAATGATTTGGTTTGGAAGGGACCTTAAAGAACATCTAGTTCCAACCCTCCTGCTGTGGGCAGGCACACCTTACACTAGACCAGGTTCCTCAAAGCACCATCCAACTTTTCCACAGAGGAGAATAACCAAGCAGAATACTAGATTTCTTGGTAAAAATTAAGTTTTATTATCAGAAATGTCTTTATCAGTTACTGTGGAAAACTCTTAATACAAAACAACCACTCCAAGGCCCCAGAGCATCACTACTTTTTCGGGTATTTTAGACCATTTTCTCAAGAAAATGTAAGAAAATGTACTCATCAGGAATGGTATCCTTGTGATAAGATATTAAATGAAGTAATTATTGGCTTTGTTTTTAACCTTCAAAACCACTACAAATTAAGGTATCATTTTAAGTGGTGAAATGGAGAAGGTCCTTTAATTCAGTCTCTCTGCCCGATGCACACTAGAAAGCAGAGTTATTTTCTTCAGAGACTAATGCTTCGATAAGATCTGTCTGTACCCAACTGTCTGATAAGCTGGGAACTCGAGATCCAATGTCACCTTTTATTTTATTTACTCCTTTATCTATCTGTGGTGTAGGAATCTGGGGACACAGTTAATCCAAAGTTTTCAGAATATTTTCTTAGCCATGACTTATAACTTTTTTTTTTTTAATCACAAATAAAAAAAGATTTTCTGAAAGGAAAAAAAAATGTTTTAAAGGATGAAAAACTGTAAATCATGTTTCCTAGGGATGTCTTTTGGCATTTGGAGTTCAGATCATAGTTTTGCCGCTATTACACAGAGGCCACCTGTGTTGTACTGGCCTAGAATTTTGACTGGACAAGTAAGAAATTGGTTAATTTGATACAACATTAACCAGGCCAAAAAGCAGTTCTTAGCCTCACATAAATAGGTAGTTATCTTTTTTCTTTGTAACAAAATTTTGTGTAAAACACCTTGGACTAGGATTTTGAGATGCATCTGTTCCCAGGCTTTGTATTTTGATCTGACCACCTGACTCTATTTTAATGTTTAATGCTCTGTTTTGAAATTCAGGCTCCCTACTTCAAAAGAAAGTGGCCTGGAAAGATGATTTAAATAAATAATGATCAACCATTTATTATTATTTAAGGGACGCTGCAATGTAATGTATATTTTAACACCAATGGTGTTTATATAATGAAATTATTGTGTTTATATAATGAAATTATTGTAGTAGTAATGCAATTACCAAAAATTGCAAAACAAAAAACCAAAACAAGCCATAGTTTGGGGCTATGTGTTAATTTTTGTTACTTTATATTCATCTATAATGCAAGGTTTTTCACAGGTCCTCTGTGTGGCTTATTTTATGCTCTGATTTACCACATTTTGCTTTCCCTGGTTAACTCACACTGACTTCCAACTCTGGCTATTCTATTCAAGCTTTACCATTAAACAGGTTGCTCAGCCTGTCTCTGAGCATGCCCCACTCCATCTCTCTTTATCAGACAAAGTCATCACGAAGGAGGAATCACAGGAATCTCACTCTGGGCTCCACCAGCCATTAAAGGTTGACCTGTGACTCTGTGGCATTCCTCACATCTCCTGTGCAGTCATTCCTTTGCTGCCACAGAAACTTCCAGTTATTGCTGGTAGCAATGGCCAGCTGCTTTGATCACCTGCCTTGCAGGGCATGTTTCCTGTAAAGGAAAATTATGGACACCGTTCCAGCTACAAAACCAAAATTTAGTGTTTTTCTCAGCTTCTTCCTAAGTCAATAGACCCTAAAATAAAAATACAGGGACTTTTGGCATTATTTTGACTGTGTCTTCCCAGCGAGGGAGATGCTCATCCAACAGGATTGCTTTAGAAGCATGATGAGCAAAATGAGGACCTGCCTCATCCCTTCTTCCTGGGGATTCCTCATACTGTGTTTCATTTAGTTGATCATGGGAAAGGTGGCAATTATCTTTTTTTCCTTAAACACTGAAACAAAAAACCTGTATTTCCATTCCCGACCTACCATCTACTCATGGATACATCAACTTCAATTCAAAGGCTTATCCCTAAGCTTGTTCCCTGTCTTATATTAGACTTTTCACCTGCTCATATTTCATACTTCTCATATCCTTTATATAGCTGCATAGATATTTACTTAACCTTATGATAATTTATATTTTCAAATGCATTTTGTTTTCATTATTTTTTTAAAGTTGTTCTGATACTTCATTTAGTGAACACAACCTTATAAAAGCTACTGAGAAATAAATCAAAACAAATTACATAAGGCACAGAGTCTGAGTAGTGCCAAGGTTTTCTTTTCTGCACTGCACACGCAAAGTTTTTCTAGTTAATTAGGAACAAACAAACTAGCTCCTACGACATGAATTTAATTTCCTTGAAGCTAAATAAAGACCAAACAAAAGTGTTCTTTTTACAATTCCCATCTTCAAAGGAGTTTATTTATTTCCTTTTATAGGTCTGGACAGCCTTGAGCTCTCTGTGTTTAGATTAAATCAGCTCCAGAATACTCATATAAACAGATATAAACAGTGCTGAAATGGGAATGATACCTCAGGATTAAAGCTGAAATCAGTGGGATTAAGTGGAAAAATGTTGCCAAGAAGCCAGAGTAGCCCTGGCCTAGACTCCCACGGTCTTGAGGCCCTGCAGGTCTCCACCACCGGGCAAGTGGCTGGGAACAATACCGCAGTTCCCTGTCTATTAGCTGGAAGGGGCATCTGTTCAAAACACAGTAAACCAGCACAGTAGAAGTAACACTTTAACACAAATGAATGTTGGTGAATCTGTGTGATGCCTTCAATAACTTTCTTCACGTTCTCCCTCTTAAAGCTGAGAGCTGCACCTCAAATTACAAAATATAAGTTACTTTTTTCCACTACATTCTCATTTGTAAAGGGTTAACATCCCTCACAGATTAGTAAAGTAACAAATCACAGCATCAAGCTTAAATTTTTGACTAGACATGAATATTCCAAATTTTTTGTTAACAGTATTAAAAAAAAAATTGTTGACCCTGTAAGCTGCCCATGAGGAAAAAAAAATGTCACTTTTTTTTCCCTGAAAGCTCTTTTTTGTTGTGCTGATTGTGGAGCTACATAGGAGAAATGAAGCCAGACCAGGCGTGATGAGTGCTGCATGTCTAGTGGAGCTGTGCTGGCGTCAGGACCCTGGAGGCAGCACAGGGAGGGGACCTATGGTCTAAGAGGTCACCTGGCATGTATTTCTTGTTTGAGGATACTTTGGCATGCAGAAACTTTGCCTCTAATTGGTCAGGTGGGGAAGGCATTTGTGTGAAAGCTCGAATGAAGGAGCATGGGAAAACTGATTTCAAAGCATGATATCTTCCTGTTGTCTACTGGAGTTATTTAACAGGTTTTGATATATATTTTAAAATAGCACAGGATGTGAAAAGGTTTTGTCACAAAGTGTAGTCTGTACAGAGTGTACTTCAGACAGAGGGTCCCTGAAATTTAATAGCCTTGGCTTTCCATCCTGTAGCTACTGGCTCGTAGAGCACTCCTTTCCATCACCTCTAACACCTTGACTGCTCACTGACAGCAGACTGTCTGGCCAGGCTCCTTGTAAACTCAATTTTCATTATTGGATAGCAAACCTGATTCAAAATAATGCTATTTGCAAAGCCCTTGATCATATTCTGGTTGTTTCTGTGCTGTCACTTGAGAGAACAGCTGAGATAGTCCTTGATGGATGAGCAGCAGTTTGTAGTCCAAGGTCTACCTTCCTTCTCAGGTTTGAAAATGCCAGTGGTGAAATGTTACTGGAAGTCAGTGGAGCCACTGCAGATCAGCATTAGAAAGGAAATTGGAGTATAAAACAATATTTTATCATTATACAATATTGCAAAAGCCCCAAATTACCACTGCTTACTCCTGGCGTCATCTCATGTATAAAGCTCCCACTGTGAGATCTCCCTTGCCCAATCCTAGAGTTTTCCAGCCCACTAGTAATCTAGTTTAAATAATTCCCTGACAGAACACGGGTCATGAATGACGTGCTTTCATCAAACTGCTTTTCATGCCATTAAAATAAATAAATAAATAAATAAATAAGTGATAAATAGTATTGCTAGCAGTAAGCAGAGAGCGAAACAATGTTTATGAAGAAAATCATGATAATAATTATCCTCTGAACTCTGGTTAGGAGGAAGAACCTGTGAAGAAGAAAATGATAATTCTATTTGAAATGAAGATTAGTTATAAATGTATTTTAACATTTTTGGAACAAGTAAAGACAAGATTACCTTTATTAACTTATAACGGATAACCTTTCATTTGTTCAAATAAGCATTACAATTATAATAAGAAACAAGGATAAAACATGCAGTATGTAAATTTTTTTTCCTCTTGTAGAACAGGGAACTTTTTCTGCTGTTGCTCTGTGATGAACACTGGCCAGAAGAAACAGAAAGCTCAGATCAGGACAGTGTTATGTTGAGAGTGTTGTGCTTAAAAGAACAGGAGGCTAATGAGAACATGATACTCAAGGAAAACTTTTAAAATTATTTATACATCATTTTAGAAAAGGACTAATTCTCCTCAAACTGTTCTGCAGAAAGCCAGAACTTTTCTTTTGTGAGAAATTCTGGTCTGCAAAAGCCAAAAGCCATAAGCCATTTCTTTTAATAAAAGTGATGCTTAATTTATACAGATAGAATCATCTTGAAACCCTTTCAATTCAATTTATCATCATTATTGTCACAAGTATCTGATCTTCTGTAGTGTTGAAAAGCCAGTAAAGGTGAACATCTCTACCAAGCCTGTCACTAGTTCATATCATCATACTGGGCATGTTTTGCAGATTGCCTTCTTCCTAATCTCTTCTTATAATTGCAGAAATAATTGTACTTGCCCTCATTTGTACAGTAGTTTCAGATCCAAGGGGAACATACAATGAAAGTATTAAGGGTTATCTTACTGGTGGCAAGTATATTAAAAATTACTTCCAATCTCACATGGAGAAAACATTGCCAAACCTGAATGCAATTTTTATTGCGTCCTTTTCATATTACACAGGTCATAATATATCTGTGATAAAGCTCTGACACATGTCCTTTTCCTTTTTTTTTATTAGATGCAATTTTGCAATTAGTTCCACAGTATAACTCAGGAGGCAAACCAGACTGATGAAAGTGTTTAGTTGTTTCATCTTTAGCACGCGTGATGGTTCGAACATTACTGAATTTCCAGCCATCCTCTGGGATTATGGATTGACCACAAGCTGCAAGTGAGGTGCACCTTGCCTGGAGAAGTCAGTCTTCTTGTGCTCTGGGCTGTTCCACCATCACCAGCACCCTGCCTCATTCTGGGGTCTGGGAAAGCCACACGAGTGAAATGGGCTGCTTGTTTTCCTACTGATGAAAAGCAGGAAAAGTCAGATGTGGACGGGAAATATTTCCAAAAGACAAAGTTAGTCACAAAGAAGGTTTCAGCGTGATAACACAGAGGAGGAAATCCTATCAGTGTGAGCAAGAGCTAGAATAAACAAGTCACTACAAATACTTCTTTCCCCTTTAATAAATATTTGACTGAGGTCATCAACCTTGCCTGAACTGGACCTGTATTTGATAACACAGACCATTCCTCCCTCTTACAGCTGAAAAGTGGGTTTGCTTGTTTTAGAAGTCAGGGCTTGAAAATCTGTTTGCACGTAGGCTTTTCTGCCCCGAAAATCAGCAAGAAACCAAGAACTGTTATTACTCAGATATACTGTAAAAATCTGATTACATGCTCTCTATTCTTTTTAATTAAAGCTAGTTAGTGAATAGTTATTCTCCATCCCAGCCCACCAATCAAAGTTGTTTCTGAAGAGTAATGATGATCACAACACCCAGAGACATGTGTCCATGAGGGATGGGCTGCCCAAACTTTGGCAGTTCACAGCCATGCCACCATGCTATGCACATCACTAATGACTCAAAAGAGTTTAGGTGACATGTCTCTCCACTTTATTTGTCCCAATTACACTGTTTGGACTATCAGGAAGAAATAATTCAAGTATTCCTGCATTCCGAATTTGTTTAGGCACACTCAGTTTTATTGTGCTCTGGTACACGAGGTGAAGGATGGAAACAAACAAACCTGAGAAGCACTGAAAATGGTTATTTCCAACTTCACCTTTGCTTTATTCCCCTTCACCTTTGTTTTCTGAATTTTCTTCCTAAATATCAGACCCCATCCTACAGCATCCTCGATACCTGATGTTGTAAAAGTTCTCTGGCCAGCAGTAATAACTGGGATCTTTCCAACAAGCCCTTGGCTTTAGAGTGTTTTCACAGTTATCAAGTTCTTGGCATCTGCTGCAAGATTATTTTCTTGCACCACATATCTGTAAGCACATGGTCTCACTGTTCAAACACACAAGATACCAAAATATTCGAAGACCTAAAGAGACAGCAGCCATCACCTATGGGTTTGGGGGAAGATCCATTTGATTTCACAAACAAGAATGGCAATTCTTTCTCAAATCCTGCGAGGTTTGCACAGGACGTGCTCTGCTCACTCTCTAAAATGCAGCACAGCTGATAACTCCCAAGGAAACTGCCCAGATTCCTGTTAACCAGAAACTACAACAGACTCACTTGCCTTACATCGATGCTACTGGAACAGTGGCTTCTATAAATGTCACGCTTCTGTGTGTAATGCAGTGTTTCACATAGCCAAATATCTCACAGAAAATACAGCAAAGCTGTTGTAACTCTATGTGAGAAACTCAGTAAAACATATTTAGTCCTAAAAGCTAAAGAAAACATGGCACAAATTGCCAAGCTGTCTGAGAGCCAAGGTGTTTAGTAATTTTCTTATCTCAAACTGTGTCCTGTAAATTGGGCACAAAAAAGACTCAGACATCAGCTGAGTTTGAGGATTAAAATGCCACCAACAACATTTGTTGCAGGTGAGGAAAGGGTGTTACGGGTTGGTGCTTCATAGGGAACCCCATGGGGAAATCCTCAGACCCCCAAAATTTGTGCTTGCCATCACATTTGCTACCTTACCACATCAGGTCTGACTTCCACAGCCCATAGCATAGATGTTTAAGATGAGCAAGATTTCTCAAACATTTTTCTACTGCTATATTTCTTCTAATGTTATTTTAATTGGTTTCTCAGGGCGTTCTCAGTACATCCAAAGAAGGAGAGCAAAGTCTTTCTGTGGCTGATCTACTGGCTATAAATCCTCAGACACTAGTGAAAGCTTGTGTGACCTCATGGATAAAGTGTTTGCTTCATATTTTGAAGGTCATAAATTCAAATCCTGTTAATAGTCTCTTTTTATTAAATGTCTCATAGCTTATTTTCAGTGGTATAATTACCCACTAGGTCAGTTAATTATTACTGAATTCCTCCAGCAACAACAAAAAGGCGAACTACCCACTAAAAACAACTTAGAAAGTAATACTTACAAAATGATTAGCAATTTAAACAGTCCAATTAAATGAGACAATTAAGTTTAAGTAGGTTTCTCATTAGAGTAATTTTCTGTACTCATAACTGTACAAAAGTCTTATAAGTCTTTGTGGGAACTGGGGAGCTCAATGCATTTCCATGAACATAAGCATTCCATGACTGGGGCTAATATGTATGTATCTGATGAAAGAATTGAGCTGAGGGAATTCATAAACACACATATGGGAGATCTCAGTCAGAGAGAGATCTATTTTCCTTAATAGAATCTCATTTACCTTATTGAAAGACACACCACAGGCCTTTCCTGAGTTTATTGGGAAGGACAACCCTACTCAATACTGTAAGAGAAAGCAAATGACAACTTGTTGTGAACCTATATTTCTGAGAGATGTGAGACCATAACACAAATAAACCCAGCTTTCTGTGGGACTTCATGGTCCTGCATGAAAATAATTGTGCTGCTTCATTAAGTATCTGTAACATTTTGGGTGAAAACACTTTGATTTTCCCAACTTGGGAGAACAAGAATATTTATTTCTCAGGGCTCAGCGGCAATATTTTTGCTTACATTGAATAATGCTTGACAGAATAAATAATAAGCCATGGAAAATGTATATATATAGATATAATGTACAGCCTGGTGCTAGAAAGTCAGCCTGAGTCCTTTAGTCTTTCCTTAGGGTGATAGAGAGACTTTTAACTATTAGTTGTGTTTTATTTCTTGATACCCTCTTTCTTTATAAGTGTTGGGTTAGCACAATGATGCCAGGCAGCATGGAAATGACAAATTACTCCTGTGGCTCCTTGGGCAAGTTCACTCAGGTAGGGCAAGCCCAACCTGGCCACTGCTGTCTGTGGTTTCTGGGAGAGCCAGATGAGACCAAAAGAGCTCTGTTTTCACCAGCAGGTGTGTGCCAAGAGAGGGGTATGAAGCTGGGGAAAAAAATTTGTCATAGCCCTGAAGGACTGCAGCTCTGCCAGCAAGTTGGACGAAGGGAGTCTTCAACAGCTGCCAAAACCTAAAGCAAAGCAGCCCTGAAGTGGTTTTTATACCTGTATAAAAGTGTAGAGATTTGTATTTAAAGAGTAGGTTCTGTTGTGACAATTTTATCTTAACGTGTCAGAATTTAAAAAGGAATGACTGGTGTGAATAAGAAAAGCTACGCATTCTTTCCAGAGGTGACTTTCTAACTAAAGCCAGGACCATTTGTCTTGAAGCTCATTTCACTTTAGGACGTGTTTCTCACAATATGTTAAGCCCTAAGGGAATGCTAAGAAGAAAAATGTGTTTTAATTATTTCATATGGGTTAAACAAAGAGACTTGAAACTTTATCTCTTCTTTCTACAGCCATTCATGCATGAAATTAAGAGAATTCTATAATACACAGCAGAGAAATAGAGTACCAAAATACAATGACGTGGAAATCCAGCTCAAACTCAGCACTAGGCACAGAGGGGAGCAACTTTTCAGTGCAGAAATAATCTCAAAAAATTCCCTCGTAAGGTTTGTGAAGAAGACAATTATGAGTCTTTGCAGATATGTTGTCTTGTATTAAAGATTAAATTAACTGAAAATAGCAAAGAGGAATCTATGAGACCAAATGGGAGTTATCAGTGGCAACAAACAATGATTATTTCACAGGTGAGGGTTGACTTGCCCTCTGATATCATATGAAAATGCTTAGTTCTCCCCAACATGTGGGACATAACATCCACGGCAGGAAAAGAGGTGCTATGAGGTAGCCTCTTGTTTGCTTTCCTTCTCTGGGGCAAAAATCATAGAATTTCAGAATCACAGAATGGTTTGGATTGGAAGGGATCTTAGAGATCATCTTGTTCCAAGCCCCTTGCTGTGGGCAGGGACACTTTCCACTAGACCAGATGAATCACTGTTGTAGTCTCTGTTTATCCTCCAACCTCCATGGCTGCAGCCAAAGAAACTCAGTATTTCCCTCTCCCAGACTGCTGGCTGGTTTGGCAATCAGGATTGACCTTACCTATGCAGCAGAGGATGAAATAACACTTAAAAAGTGTTCAGTGATGAAGAATTCATCATGCTAAGCTGCACTACAGAGACTCTGAGGTCTTGACTTGAGATCCAGAGATAATAGAAATGAAATACCGATGGGCTGAGGACAGCAATTGGCACTCTTTGAAGAGATGAGCAATTTTCAGACACCTCTGTACTGCCATACTCAAATCTGCATCAGTAAAGGTAACCTTAAAGTTATATTTTTATTGCAAAATTGAAACACCTGTTATATCCCAAAGGAATTGGACACAGCCTGTGTATTTGATGAAGATTGGTTCAGCTTGTGCACTAATCTGCTCTCTGATCTTTTCACCTTAATTAAAATGTAGCTTTACCAATGACTAACTGATTAACAAAATCTGTCACAACTTTTATTTTATAACATGCTACTCATCAAACAAATTTTCTTTGTTGCTTACATGATTGAATGCCAAGTGATCACTCTTTTGTTTCCAGATGACTTTTTTAATGGAAGAAATTAAAGATGATATTAGAATAGCTAAATAAGGTTCATGAGTAAAAACAAACCAGAACTGTGTATTACAATACAAGCTGGGAAAATTATTAATTGGACATTCAATTGAGGAAATTGTATGATAATTTTTATTTTTGTTCCCGTGTTTTATTTCACATTTATTATTTTTTTTGTTTGTTCCCTAAACCATAATTCAAAAAGGCTGAAAGGAGGAAAGTGCAGTAAAATTGGTACACAAGCGTATTACATACACAGAAACTCTTTTAAAGTCATCTGGGTTTCTTTAGTCTTGGCTTGGATGATCTTGATTGAGGTTATAGAATATATAATCCACTGCCAAAAAAGCACAAATAAAATCTAGAGCAGCCATATTCTGTTATAAAGCAGAAGTCTGAATATCAGTCCTATCAAAATCAATGATTATACTCCTCTGTCAAACTGTGGCCATGATTATGGCTCCCTGAGAATAAATTTATTTGCATTTTGGCATAATCTGTGTTTATTTTTTTAATTCAGTTTGAATTCGATTAATTAGTTCAAAGCAATGAAACAGCAATGAAAAGTTAATTAGCCCAAACAGAGGAGAAGATGAATTAGCACTATATGGCTCCTTTAAAAAAAGAGAGTGCATTTTAGGAAAGCACAGAAAAGCAGCAGTAAATTGAGGTGTTTAATATATTTGCCATGTAAGGAAAGAAAACATGCTAAACCCATCAATGTTGTGATGCAAAAAATCATTCTTTTTCACTGTAGATGTTATTTATTTTGTATCCACGAGTGCTCTTGCCAGTCATAACAAGATGCAGATATCAAAGGTAGCAGGTTGATGTGGGATTCAATAGATGGAAGCAAAGGAAAACAAAACACAAGGAGAACAGGAGCAGCTGTTCTTACTGTAATTGCCTGAATAAAGTCAGACACACACATGTGCAGGATTGGACCAAAATCCACACATCACTGTAAAAACAGTGAAGTTAATCAATACAAGGAGTTAACAAAGCCAATTACTGTGCACTAAATAGCTTTGCTGAGTAGGTTGGCTCAGGAGAGACAGTTCATAGATTTGGAGTATTTGAAAAGCCTCACAAACGCCAGCCACCAGTTGTCTATCTTTAGGCAACCCTTGGTGCTCTGTGTATTTAAACTGTTTATTTGCTTTGCGTTTTGTTTACATCCTCTGATTTGCTCCTGTGCCACCCACAGAAATCTGTCTGCTGCTATCCCCAAAGGACAAATACTGCAGCAAAGTAAATATGTTATATGAGAGGGGAAAAAATAAAAACAGTAGAGGCCACAGATGTATTCAATACAACAACAACAACATAAAAAAGGGATCACGAGCTCAATTTCAGCTCAACAAGGGGACTGCTTGCCTGGTAATTACTTCTGACCTACCACGTCAGATTTGCAGTCTAAAAGCTACCACCTTTCAGATAAACCAGCCTCAAAATCTACTGGGTAATCATGAGGTGCAAAAGTGAACTATATGAGAAAAGTTAAGAATTTGTCTCAAGTAACAAACAAAAATGTGGGACCGAAATGTGCAAATCGAATGAGAAGCTGAAGTTGCAAAGGCAATGAGAGGTGTGCAGAAGTGGTTGGTGTTGATGTGTGTATTGAGTCAGGGCTGCGTGCTGGACTCTGAGAACTGAAGACGAAGGTTCCAGAAACAGCCAGAGACTTTTGGATGGATTTCTATTGTGCCAGTGAAGGTTCCCCACATGGAGAACTGTTCCTCAAACCCTCCTACTCTCAAAACTCCCAGCAGTTTCTATAGATAAAATCATGGAATCATTTAGGTTGGAAAAGACCTTAAAGATCATTGAGTCCAACCATTAACCCAAAACTGCAAAGGCCACCACTAAACCATATCCCTAAGTGCCACCTCTACATGTCTTTTAGGTAGGATAAAGGGCTGCAATCCACTTATTGACATAAAAAATCATTTTGAATTATCATGATCTTCAAGGAGCCTTTTGTAGAAATAAGCCATTTCAGATAGTTTTAGTTAATGCCATTCATAACCAGTGTGTCCTGAAGGTCTCCAGAAACTGAAAGTCCTGAACTATTTAAATCTAGTGGAGTCTTTAATGACAACAGAGTTCTCCAAGTCTTCCAAGTAGGGAAGATGGAAGTTTGCAGCAGAAAACAGCATTGACATTTTGTAGTCATTGCATTGAAACATTCAGTAATGGGTAAATAAGAGAAATTAGGGTAAACAAAAGAGTGTGTGTTTGTAGAGGTAGGTATGATATGCCTCAGGGGTGCTGTGAGCGCAGAAACAAAGTCCAAATGACTCAGCATCCAAGAAAAGCACATTTATCTTCAGGACATGTTCATTGCTCTACCTGTATAATAGCATATTATATTCTTAAGAGAGTATTAGGGTAAAAGTATTTGCACATTTTTATGCATAAAGCCCTTTTTATATAATAAGTATGTCATTGTTTTCCAGTCAATGGCAAATACAGTTACTCTGTCAGTATATTTATTTTTCTCTGTCGTGACCTGCAATTCTGTTCAGAGTTTCGCTGTACATCTCAAGCAGCAACTACAGCCAGAAGTATAACCAGCTCCTTTATGACTCCTTAATTAACTTTTAACCTTTGGTTTCCTATTTCCTATGTAACTGTCACAAAATAAATACCAACTCCATGGCCACTCGTTTGCAATAGTCCTGGAACTCTTCAGTGTGTGCACTACTACAGGAAAAAGGAAACAGGACTTTAACTCCTTGAGAACTGAGTCATCACCAGCCTATGAAAGTGTAAACAGTTGGAAACATAACTAAAGAGCAAAAATGAACAAAACAAGCCTGTGGAGACAGACCGCAAAGCAATGAAACCACTCCAGAGATGAGAATACCTAGGAAGACTCACATGTCCGAAGGTGGTGTTAAAACAACAGCATTAATGAGGGCATAGGAAAGACAAACCAAAACAAACCATTAAACCCAGTATTTTATATTTTGACCTTCCAGTAACATGCCAATTACAGTCAATATTGTTTTCAAGAGACTGCTTTACTCAGGAAAACTTCAAAACCTGATGTGCTTTGATAAGCAATATTCTTTTAAAGTAAACCTGAACTAACATTTTAAAGCTAAATAATAGAGAGGCCTGAATAAAAATCCTTGAAAGGTTTTTTTAAGGTCAACGAGCTTACTGGCAACTAGAAAATAAATGCTGCTTTCAGATATCTGTTGCAATAGAATAAGCACAACCATAGCTTGTGATAGATGTTCTCCTAGCACATTGGAAATGAGGCTTCCAGACCATCTTCCACAAGCTTTCAATGTTTTATTTAGTGATGATTCCTTGCAATGTGAGTGACAAATCTTCTGAAGAAAAGATTTCCTCCTCTAAAGGCTGGGACATAGACACTAACATACGAAATCATCTTCCTATTTGCTTCCTTTCTAGCAGTCCTGGGAACAGAGCAAGGGAAGGACCTGCTCTTCCTACTAGGGTGTTTTTGTCTTTATTAAGGCTGCTTTGACAAGAGGAGTAGCACTCTTCTGAGGTTTTTCAAGCCTTCAATGCTTTCTCCCCATGTTTCTTCACATCAGCCTGGGAGTCTAGAGCAAATGTAGAGAGGGAGAAATATAAGAGAGACTTGAACCCATGTTTCTGATGAAGAATGCTCTCATCACAGCATCCCACTCACTCCCCACAAGCACCCTGCCCCAAAGCCCAGCTGTAGCTGAAGCAGAAAATGCTTATCTGTAACCACAAAGCCAAAGTAAAGCCCTATACAAAAGCCCTGCTTTGATTTTGGTTTGTTGTTAGTTTGTTTCTTTTAAGTATTCAGAACATTATTAAGCAACTAACAGATAGAATTTCTCACTAACAAGACTATCAAATGCTAAGAATCAATATAGCCCCACTACAGGAGAGATTCCTCAAGAGTAAGAAGAAAAAAACAAAACCCACAAACAACCAAAAAAGCCCACCTCCTTCCCCCTAAAGCAACAAAAACAGCCCCAACCCAAAACTAAAAGCCCTTTCCACCCTGTCTTTTTAAGGATTTTAACTCCCCTGGGCTCCACTCACCATTCCAGGTGAAAGACATAAGTCCTGCAATCAAGAATTTTGAGCAATGATGCATAAATAGTGCACCTAGGGCAAAGGGTTAAAAAAGGTTGTGTTTGTGTGTGGAGGGGAGCTTTTGACAGAGAACATCTAATATCTAGTGATGCTCTTGGGACTGGTTGAAAAGGAGAAGGTGAGTTTATTTTCCTTTAGCAAGAAAGTAAGACGAAATAGAAAACATGTGAAATTATCTGTTGTAAACTACTTTTTCTCGTGGAAGCAAGTTCTAGTACTAGAAGAGGATGAATTTTGTATTGTTTGTTGCAATACAGCAATAGGTATTTAGTGAGACTCAAAGCTGTTTTATACCTTGAGAAATATCTCTTGTGACTACATATGAGGAAAAAGAAAGAAGCTAAAAGGCACAGTAGTGGTAGAAGAAGAGTAAGAGAGATAATTTATGTAATTGTAAGATTTTTATAAAGACTTCTGAGAAAAGATGAGGATGGGCTGGTCCAGGTCTGAAGGCTGTGTTCTGCAGGCCCATTCAACATTTACTTAACCCACCATGATGATTCTTAGGTTGTGTAATAATTTTTAAGGTTGCAGTCAAAATGCAAAAAAGATTAAATACAGGGTTTCACTGATACAGGAAAGATTTATTGCTTCTTCATTTTCTTTCTGCTGATTCCAACATCTCTTGACCTTATGACGTTAAGTAACGAAACAGTTTTAGTAAACCAGAGTATAAAATTAAAGAAATGTAACAAAGCCCTTATTGTAAATGTAAATATAAATATAAATTTCCAAGGCTTAAGTTCTGTACATAATTGGTATTTTTATAATGATTCAAAATATGTATAAGAATAAAAGATAATTAAGAGAAGGCACTAGGTTATTAAAGCTATATTTCTTCAATAAAGTATTTGCATAAACATGATAGTAATTCTGTCAAGTTCAAATACAGTATGATCATGAAAAGTGTAATTAAATTACAATTTAAAATATGGGAACCATCTGCACTGCAGTGTGAATTGTAGTGCTACACAGGGAATATTGATGATGAGTTCTGTATTGTGTAGTAAAATAAAATGTACCAAAGCTCTGCCTATTTTCCAGTCCCTTCAACATTTGCTATTAGTAGAACGTTCATTCCCCTTGGCCTTGTCTGACTTATTACTGAGTGTTACACTTCTACGGCTCCATAATTGCTTCAAAGACTTTACAAAAACTGAACCTAATATGTTTTATCTTGTGTGTGCCTTCTCCGAGTTCAGTCAAAATAAAAGGAGTAGAAATGACACAGACTTAAGTGACTTGTAGAAGGAGTTCTTGCTGGATTGTTTTAATGTTAGTAGCAAATATATTAGAGGGTAGCAGCTGAACTTGATTTAGAACTCTGTTGGACACTTGGGTTTATCTCTACTACTGCTGATGTTTTTTGACCTTGAGAGAATAACATAGGAAACACACCAGGAAAAGACATCTGAGCTACTAAGCCAACAGTATTTTTCAGCTATTGAAAGATATTGATTTGGTCTGATGAAATTGTTTATTAAAAGAAATATACAGCAACACTTCTGGTGCTCCTGGCTCCAAGACTGAAACCCTTGTGAAGAGTAGTAGGATTGCAATGGACATTTGGACATTATGTTGTGTGTGCTGCAAACATCCCTCTTTTTGGAAGCTACTTTCCAGGATGTGAAGAGGTGACATTTCCCCTCTGTGTATGAGCTTGAGCCCCTCATTCCCCAGCCTTTCCACACATGCACTAAGCACTTCTGCAAGAAAGCAGGTGGCACTGAGCACTGCTGGCCTGCAGTTGTGACCAATGGACTTCAATGCGAGGTGAAGAACCTTTCTTTGATTTCCTGTTTTGTTGGCTAACAGCATTCTTCCCTTCTCAGTTCTACTTGGGTGCCAGGATAGAGGACTGAGATGGGATGTAACAGGGGGTCCAGCAGCATGTTGCCAGCAATGCTGTACAGTGGTCTCCTGCTACCACTTGATCCTGCTGCAATTTCCACAGCTGATGGCTTTCAGCAGGATTTCAGGCTAATTCAAGGAGGATGGTGTGGAGGGAAGGCAAACAAAGGGAACATTAGGGGCTCTGCTAGAGAGGGAGAAGAAATGAAATGGAGCATTCTTTGAAGGGAACAAACAAGAAGTGGTGGGAAATGTCTTAAATATTCTGAGAAGTAGTTTAAGGACACTGGGCTGTGCAGTTGGGCATCCTGTGAAATCAGAAGCGTGAACTGAATTGGTACTTTGTAGGATAGTTCAATGCAATTTATCCCCCATACATTTTAAGAACAACCATAGGAAACCTTTTTTGCTTTACTGAGTGAGGCTTAGGGAGGAAAACTCTTATGTTGTATCATATGCATTTGGGTGAGATGGTGTTTTTTCTGGACTGTGGCATAAACTAATTGTCTATTTTCACCTCTTATTCCTGAAAATCTGAGTACATCTAGGACTAGGTTTGCCATCCCATGCTCCTGCAGACTTAAACAAGGAGAATAATTAAAAGCATGAAGGAAGAGGCAAGGACAGTTGGTTTTCAATGGTTTTGATAAAGAAAAAAGCCTTTGCAAGGAAAAAGAAAAGCAAGAAAAATTGGCTTCAGACAACATATTTTACATATGAGCTCTATGTAAAGCTGTTATCAAAGTGGATTAATTTAGAGGAAAAAGGAAATAACTGACTGCTGTTGGGAGCTGGTGTACATTGGATGCTGCATCAGATCTGTATGTTATGCAATAATGTTACAGGGAAGTATTGATGAATCAAGAAATGTAACCCCAAAGGTGCAACCAGCAGTCCTAAGTGACTGAGTCTCCCACCTATGGACACTGCATCTTTTGCTGATTTACTTTTGCACAGCTTTAGAACTGAAATTAATGAAACATTACTCAATGTAATCAAATCATACTGGAAGTTGGCTAAAATCAGTCATGAGCAGAATCCCACTATAGCAAGAAAATTGCTGTAAAAACTGAAGTTCTATAAAATCCATTAATGGTGATGCATTTCTGTTCTTTTGGTTTTGGCAGCACATTACTGATAATTAGAAACTCTGAGGGGATTCCTATTGTCTATATTAGCTGAGCACTGTGATCCTCTGTGGCCAGAGAACTGTGGAGCTCCTCTTGCTAAGGATGCTCATGAGGAGTGCTTTTGGACTGCATCTGTAAAACAAAAAATCCAAACTCACGTGCCTTACAGAGAAAGTTTAAAATACAGTTGTAATGAAAATCCCAGGTAATTAATTTTTTTATAATGAAAGCAAATTACATAGACAGATGTAAGTTGTTAAAAGGAATGTAAAAGTTATTGCTTCCTACTTCCTGTAGAACAGTGTGCTGACATCGGGGGGATGCTTCTGGTAGGTTATTTTTATTAATTGTATATGGTGTCGTTTATGCATTTAGTAATATTTGCTAAGTGACAATTTCCTTACACCTAAATGATGCTATTTTGATTGGATAAATAGAAATTCCTAAGTCTAGGAGCGTAAAGCAAATCCAACTGATGTTTCTTTTGAGACAACAACCCCAAATTTGTGTTCTTATCAGTTCTTAAACATAGGTTACAGGTTATTTATTATTCTTGAGAACTTTAAAAAAACCCACCAAAACATTGAGTTAGCTGTTCTAAGCCCTGTTTTCCACTTTACGTAAAGAATAGGAAATCATAATGTCTGTCTTCAGTGTAAAATATGAAGATGTTAGACCAATTTTTAGACAAATTTATTGTTTGTCTGGAACAATTATACTTAATTAATTGAGATTACTATTCATGATTTACATGTCTAATAAATAATGCATGTTCTAACTAGTCTATGAAAACCTCAGAACAAAGATGAACTCCCAAAGGACTGCTGGCAGATAGAAACTGAACATAAAATATATATAAATGTCTTTATAACTTAGCTCTTTAGGCTTTCACTGGGGTATCTGAACCAGCCCCCTACATGCTGTACTATTTCCTATTGTTCACATCTTGCCTTTCAATATTTCTCTGAGCTAAAGTAACTTTACTTGGCAGTAAATATATTGCAAAATTAGCAGTCTGTTTTTGCTATGTTTATTATTCAGCATTATTTTAAATCATGTAATGATGTCATTAGCAGTTTGGTAAGAGCAAACTGGATGGGAGGGGAAGAGAATTGGCATGGGACAGTCTTATGAGTTGTTTTCCAGCCATGAGCTTCTGTTTTCCAACTGTCATGTGAACCTCTAGACAACAGCAAGGAGCAGACAATCGTAAATACCTGGTCTCCTGAGTAGGTCTAAAAATATTTCCCATATCCTGTGTAGGTTATCATATGACTCTTCATGTCATGTCTTCCTGCAGGGCCTCATCAGAGCTGGGACATTCAGCTATAATGCAATACTCTCAAACCATTCCTTTGGCCAAGGCTGTTATTGCACCTGCATAGGGAGGCTGCAACATCAAAGGCAAAACATGAGAGGGAGAAAACCCCAGCAAATTTAGAGATTTGATTATTTGTGTAAATCATCATAGATACAGCATCTTTCTTTGATGTAGCCAGCACAGCAAAAGGTTGGAAGGTCAGACTTAGATGTAAACTACTTTCCAGCTCCAGCACTGATCCTCCTCCAGAGAGAGCGAGGTTTTGATGCAATAGTTTCACCCCCACCCCATCGCTCTCCCTTTTATGAGTTTCCATATGGAGCTATTGCTCATTCATTACTTATGCAACTGCTGGAAAGAATAATACCAGAAGGTGCTGATGAATAGCCCAGTCTTCCTTTTGGCATCCTGAGGGCTTCAAACTAGTCCTCCAAGTATGAATTATTAGGGTATTTCAATGAAGCTGCAATCTGCATGCTGGAATCTCCTCGGAATTGAGTTAGAAGAACCACAATAAAATAATGGCTTTTGCAAAATCAGGCTCCTGCTGGAGACAATCAGGTTGGGAAGCTGCCCTGAATCTGGGAGATGCAAACTGGGCTCCCCTCTGTGCTGACAAGTAGCCTAATGCTGAATGTCACTGAGGTTCCTTGGATCCCCAGTTGCACCCATATCAGAGCGAGCATGTTGGTTTGGAATCAACAAATGGTAAATTAGAAAGCTTACTTAGTGTTCAGAATCTTTGATTAAAACAGCAGATGCTTTTTATATTACTTGATCAAGATAACTATAGCTCCTTTCCTTAAGCTAATTAGCTGGGATACTGTTAGCAGCGTCTGCCAAATAACACGGAGTTTTTTCTAGGAAAAGTCTCCATTAAGGGAACTAGGTAAAACCCCATGTTGCTGGTCCATAAGAAAATAGCATTGCCTGACTTATCAAGTTTGATGTAACTATTTACATGAGCTACCATACTTCTCTTTGTCTTGCATGACATGGAATCTACAGGGCAGGTTTGCTGTGGGAACTCCGGAGAACAGAGAGTTTGGATTGCAACTCATGCATACGTTGGACTCACTCCTTCAGGCTCCTAATCATGAAAGAAATCTCAGTGAAGGCAGGATTATGACTGGAAAAAGACTTAACATCAGTACTTTAAAGGTCTGATTTTGTTCTTGCATTTGAATAGCTTCTAATGCTGCAAGACACCAGGCTTCCTATACTTTTAACTTTCAACAGAAATTCAAGTCCATTTGCCTCCTCAGTATAATAAGGAAAGGGTTTTAGGACTGTGAACTTGAAGGAATAGAGATGTTCCTGAAGTGGAACTCTTTGGTCCCTTTTGTCATTATTCTACAGATAGGGGTGAATTATCAATAAACTTCCAAGCTGAAGTCCAATTGCTTCTGTGAATGCGACAGACAATTGGAGAAAAGCAGAGATGTACTGACAAATTACCCATGGAATACTGCAGTGATATATCCCACGGGACTGTTGAGTGGATTAATTAGTAATGCTTAGTGAAATAGTCAAAATTAATATATTTTATTAGCTTGGGGTTTTTTTCCTTTTATTCCTGTCACCATGAATTTGCCTATGAGAAGCCAGTGGATTTTTAAAAATGTATGTGATTAGGATAACAGTCTGGATTTCAAATGCTTAGACAGCAAAGCAACCTTCCTGTCTGCTCTGTCAGATAGAGACCATACAGACTGCAGTCCCAAAATAATGCTACAAATGTATTTCCTTGTTTCCTCACCTGCCTTCTGAACTGGATAGCTAAAGGGGGAGCTGGCTCTCACCTGTCTGGGACTATAACATCCCCAATTCTGCTCAGCTCTAGGACACATAGTGAGTGTGGGGCTCATTGTCAGAGGAGATGGTGTTCACTCAACCTACAGTCTGTTGTGTAATGCTCCATTCCAGCATTTTTGCCATCAGGCAGCAGTGAAGTCCTTCAATAGCTTGTGCATCAGAGAATGAATTTTGCCTTTAACATACTGGTGATAAGCTGCTGCAGGCAATGACCTGCCCTCTGAAATCAATGAAGATGACTTGAAGAAAAAAATACAAGTGCTGATGAATTTTGAAAATAAAAAGCACATTGTTGGAGTAGTGTTTGAGGCTGTACTATTGAGGGAAACAGATGATCTTTCAGATCAGACCAGTAATGACTTAAAGATACTGTAATGTTTCAACTGAGAATTCCAGACAGCTCCAAGAGAGGAAACTACCATTTCCTATCCCATAATAATGCATAATTACTTTAAAAATACCTCAAATGCATCCCGAGGCACAGAAAAATATCCTACATCTTGAATACAGATTATGCACAGAGTACACAGGATAAAAGAGGAAAAATGTTCTTTGAAAAGCATGTTTCAGATGCATTTGTTTTGCTGATTAAAAAAAAAAAGAATTTTTTGGCTCTTCTAAATTAATTTTAATTGTGCAGTCAGTTCAGACTGGAGTGTATATGGAAATCTCTAGTGAGTTAGAGAAAAATACATTATATTTTCTTTACATGCAAGTGGCATTCTAAAGCACAACAGTAAGAAACCTGTGTCATAGATTTTGTATTTCATAGCAATAAATTGCATGTTAAATCTTGTGGTGAATTAAATAATATACATGAAAGCAGACCAATCACTCTCATTTCAGAGAAATTATCCCTTGATGGTTTCAGAAGGAATCAGGGTCTTTAACATCTATGGGGTCTTGTGTTGGATAGGGAAATTAAAATTATCATGAGTTAATTGCTTGGGATTTACTCTTAAATTCCTTGAAAATTATATCTAGGAAAACTGTTTATCTATTTTTAATTCTGGCAAAGCTCTTTATTCTCATGCGAACATCTCATTAAATGTAAGATGCAGGTGTAATTCCCAGAGGATTGAAAGGAAACCAGTAGCAAGTAAACTGCCTCCACGTGTGCTCATCCCCAGCCCCGGGAAACAGCGGCAGGGCATTGAGTGCACACATTTGAAGTTCTTCTTGCTTTTACCAAAACCCATCTGATTAGATTAATCATGGGATTAAGAAAACATGTAGAAGGAAAGCCTATCATAACACAAAAGTGATGTGGCCTGTCTCTGAACATCTGTATGCATAGTGAAAGGGCTGTTTCTAGCAGCAGTCATGTAGAAGGAAAGGTGAGCAAACCACTCTGTGATTGCATCCCTAGTATTTATTCCAGCATAGACTTTTCACTCCTGTCCAGGGATCCTTTGTATCCCAGTATGGTGTAAGTTAGCACTGCTAATTGTGACAAAGTCCCCAGACATTAGAGGGGGGATGCTGCTACAGCAGCTGGGTCTCCAAATACTCCTGGAGAATGCTCTGGTTTGAGCTTTATCCTTATCCTTCTTTTGGCAGTGTTTAGTCAGAGAGGAGAGTGGTAGGTTGTAAAGAAGGGCAGGAGGGGAAAACTGGAGGCTCAGCCCTCACCAACCGGTGCAGTTGGAGCTGCTGCTGTTCACTATCTTGTGAGAATCTAAAGGGGCTGACAACATCAAATCAAGTATTGGAAATTACATTAACAGTGCTCCAGGTAGCAGTTTGTGAAATATCCGGTGACTGATGCATATGAATGACTAAACCCATTAGCTTTTCCTGCTAATATTTTCACTAATGATTTCCAATTGGTTTCTCTAACAAGGGAAGTGAAAACAAAACTACTTGGTCTCTGCTAAGTAAAGCTCTTCAGCTGCAGAAAATGGTACAGTTTTAATAACTGGATTTCTTTTCTTTCCTTTCTTTCCCTGAAAGCATACAGGAAAATTGACAAAAGAACCCATGTAATAATTGGCTTTATGTCAGTGCTCTGTACAAGGCACTAAAGAGACAAAACCCTCCCTGAAAGCCCTGAGGCGAGCTGCAGGGATGCAGCCAGGCCACTTTGTGTCTGCGCCTTCAGCCCCTGGGCTGCCACAGCAGCTGTCGCCTTCTGCGGCTCTGAACCAGCCTTTCCCAGCTAATTGTTCTGCATTAACACAAAGGGTCCTTTCCCTCAAAGGAAAACCTGCTAAGAAGCCTACCTTGCTGCCATACAGGGCTTTTTGTAGGACCCCTTTCTGCTCTGCTGCACGTTTGCTTTTGCAGCCCTACCACCTTGTGTCAACTTCCTGTGGGGGGTACGTTCAGTCAGGTAGCTTAGCTCTGACATGGGTTTTTTTGTGTGCCTATGTGTGTGTAGCTCCTCCAGCTTCAGCAAAATGGTTTCTTATCAGGTAGGTCTGCATGGGGCAGCTAATATGTGGATATTGGTCTGTCTGATGTCCCTGCCCCAAAGCATCTGCCTGCCTCTGGGTGAACCCCTGCAGTCTGCTCTGCTGTGGCAGCTTCTAAGTGCACGGTTTCAGAAATATCTGTGAATATAGTTGTGTCCAAAACACTGTTTTTCCAAAGCCTGCTTTATATTTGTGCTTAGCACTATCACAAACCAAGCCTCCTATTTATGCCTTGTGTATATTTATAGACAATAAAGCTGTATCAAATTCCTTTCTTAAGCACATACAACAGCAAACTCAACCAGGATTTAATCTGCTCGGTGCAAAGCCTGTTTTCTTAGATAGCTGGTATCAAGTTATTTTTATGACTGCCGAGTTCTCTTGAACTTGCAGTTTTCCCCTGGAGAAGCTTCTGGCTTCTCTGAGGCACCCCACAGGTTACCTTGGGGTCTGTGCTGCTGCTGCTGCCTCAGACATCGGTGCTGTCAGGTTACCCAGGTGCTCTTTCCAGATGATGCTATTTGCCTGTACCTCTCTCCCCAGCTTGCTGCTTGCATCAGCTTTGTGAGAGGTCCCTGAAGACCCTCTGCTCTCATCAAAAATGCAAAAATACACAATACTGTATGTTTCTGCTGCTCCTAGAGGTGCTGTGCAGTGCTCCTGGCTCAGGTCAGCCACCTCATCAGGACAAGGGAGGTTGAACATCATCATTACTCAGGTACTCTGGAGCTGGTACTGCTGTTACTTTGGGGAGAATGGTGCTGGATAACTACCAAATTATTATCTATGTGTCTATGTAATGGGTTTATTTATCAGAGTTCATTATTGGACCTAATAGAGGAGGGTTGTTTTAAAGTTGCAGTCCCTTCACCCTGGAATGAGCCACTGGGTGCTCATGTTACCCTATTTATGGTTACGTCTCAGAGCCCTAATTTAAAAAAAAAAAAGCTCAAGTAGACATATCCAGTTAATCTGATAAAATGTCAAAATACTTCTGTGTACAAGATAATCATCTGCAGACTTCCTATGAGTGCTCTCTGGGAATAATGGCAACCTTGTTTGGAGAAAATACCTGGATAAAACAGCATCTTTTGAGGCTGGTAATCATCAGGAAGGTACTCTGATAAAACAACCTGTATTTGAAATCAGCTATAGCTCTTGCTGCAGAACTCTCCTCAATATCACCAAAACTTAATGAACATCTATCTATTACATGTAAAAATAGGTGTAGACCATTTGCCTCCAGTGCAGTTATGCCTCCTCTCACCAGTGAGGCTGTGAACTGATGTAATTAGTAACTATGTCTTGAGAGGCAGCTCTAGGCAAGGTAAAAAAAGAGGGTGGGTGGTTGGACCACCTCTTCTTGCACTTGACAAGTGCCTCTGTGCTCATGTTTTTAATTTCTTTTACAACTATTGAACATAAATACTGGGCTGAAATTTTCCTTGTTGGAGGTCAACTATCTAGTAGGTTTATTTACTACTGTTTATATCAATAGAAACAGTTTTGTTGTTCTGAGTAGGGAAAAATAGAGTATTTTTTTCCTCATTAAATAATCTACCAGTCCTCTTACTGTTATTATGTTGTTTTTTTTCTAACTGTTCTCATTTTGAGGCAGAGGATTTATATTTAAGGAAGGAGTTATCTCTGTACAAGAGTTCCTTACATGGTAAACTTCTGTCTTGTGACATGTCAGCACTTAAATTAGTCTACTATTATTTTTTCATGTAGCATCATTTAGATCAATGCAATAAATGACATTACTTATTTTTCATTCAGATTATCTTTTCCTGCTTCATCCTATTGTAGACAAGGCATTTAAGAATAATAAATTGGAAATGACTCCTTGCTATAAGGTAGAGCTTCAAACATGGCTTTCTCCATTTTAGCCTCAGATTAGATTTTTAGATTTTTATCCCACTTCTTCCCTATGCAGATTGTTAACAGTGCAACAATAGCAAGGATTAAATACATATATATATATATATATATAAGTTACAGTAAGATGAGTATTTTGCTTCAGGAACTCCCTCTAAATCAGAGGCTGCCTTGCAGGCATTTTGTAATTGCCTGTTTTAGGTTTTCCTACACCTCTGTCTCCCATCAGAGACAAGGTACAATTGATCAGAACCAGGAGGATGATTATTATCCTTATTTTGAAGTTAATTTTGAGCTGAAAATGGAAACTTGAGACAATCTTTGTGCTCTTGAAAAGCTAAGAGACACCTTATAAAACCCCGAATTGAATTTAAATGCTGGTATTTTCTTTTTAAATTGTCATTTTGCCCCATTGCCTCCTGATTTTTATGAACAAAAGCTTGTAAGGTAATAATTTCTTAGAATACTGTAATGATTCTGGAAGGAAGATATTTCAGCATCAAATGTACTCCTCAGAAGCACAAAGCATACTCTAGTGAAGAAGCTTATTTTCAAATTAAAAACAAGCCTTTCCTTAGGTGCTTGGGGAGTGATGGTTCAGTTCTTTACCCAAGAGAGCAGCATCTATCTAGTGTTTGAAAGGTACTTGTTAACAATAGATTATAAGACTAAAGCCTGTATGATTCTCACATTTGTGTCATTAAAGATGAAACATCTCAGACCAAAGGCTGCAAATAAGGACAATTTCATAAAAATTTCATATGCACAGAAAGTTTCAGATAGTCTGTTTTATATGTAGTTTATTCCTTTTCTTAACAAGAAGAGCTTTCAGCTTCTTCCTGAGAGGAAAGAAAAAAAAAGTTTTACATCTTTCCCAAGTTGTTTTGGATTTTCTGTTTCCTTTTCATTACCGCAGTCACCTAATTACTCCCCCTACATGTGTGTTTCCTCTTCACCCTCTCATCATCTCTGCTGCATCCTTTCTGGGCTTCCCCTTCCATTTGTTTTCTGCTTCAGCCCCACTTCTGGCCCTACTGATCTCTATGTCCTTGTCCTAATTTCTTTTCCAGACTGAACTCATTTCCTTTCTTGGCCATATTTCTCCTGATCCAGTCCAAGCTTCCTTTACACCTGCCCAGAGCTGTTTTCCTGCCAGACTCCAAATACAGGAGTTGTGCTATGAAAGTCTCTTAAAAAGGCCAAACACTAAAAAGATAGAGAAAATGGTTGTGTTCTGTGCTGTGTTGCTCTGAATTTATACAGCTGCTAGTGATCCAAGTGTGGGTGCCAGTGAGGGTTGCATCAGATATTAGGTAGCATGTACCCTGAAAACATTCCTGAGCATAAAAGGACAGATGCAAAATTTCAGTTGTGATAATCAAATTATATTTTACACCAGATGTGGATTTGATCCCTGGAGGAGGAGGATACCAGAGATTATGAAATAAAACACATTGTGTTTGCTGTTTTGTTTATTTTCAGTGCAATAAACTTCCAGAGCTTTGTTTTACATTATGATGACATTGCTGGCAAGTCTGTACTTTATCCCATGGAAAAAATTCATCCTTGCCTGTTCTGTTCTGAGCACGAACTTCTCCACTTACACTGCCCTTTTTGGTTTCCTGTCTCACACTTGGAACTTTGGTTTCTTTACGCACTTTAATTTAAAAGTCCTCTAAAGGCTGGTCAAGCACTGAGCATTAACCCTGTTAAGATCTGTTAGACCATGATTGTGAAGCTTCACTTGCTTTAAAATCAGTTGGTGCAGTGTTTCCTACATTAGGTCTACGAGAAAAGCATCATAGGAAACACGTTACTATCGGAAGTTATTTCATGGTATTCAGATTGGAAAAGGAGTCTGCTGTCAAAGATCAGGTTTTGTTTTAAATCTGGCTGAACTAACAGGAAAGACATACAGAAAATGGCCCTCTGCACTCCCACATGGTATAGCATGCATGTCACCTAAGGAGAGGTGATGGCTAAGGAGAGTCATTGATGTTGCAGCTATAGTATCTCAGGCTGTGATCTTGCCACATCTTTAAGTCATGAGGCTTTCAGGGCTGCTCTGCCTTTGGGAAACTTCCAAAGAAAACTTAAGTGTTAAAATAAGTGACTTTGGTGATTTAAGAGGTGACACTTCCCTTTGTGTACTAAATCTTCAGCCAGTGCTCCAGCACGATGGAATCACGTTTCCATAGGTGTTATGTTTCAGAGGAGATGCAAAATAGTGATCTGTTACTCATGTCTTTATTTTCTGTCGTTCTCTGACACACTATGTGGAAATTTTGCCCCTTAAAAAGAGGGGAGAACAATTATATTGGATATCATTACATTTGTGCAATAATGTATTTTACAGTTGCTAGGTCATTGAAATGTGTCAGTGCAGCATTATTTTCTTATAAGTAGTACATACTAAATATACCTATGGCCACTGCTTCTTAGTGATCCTTAATGGAACAGGGAACAACACCCAGAAAAATAACTTGCAGAATGCAGCTTGGCATATAACCAACTGTTCTTGCTAACTCTGTTTTATATAGCAAGCTGAAGCTTCAAACCTTAGTTCTTGTATCATTTTTTCAAGGTATTCATAGATGCATATTCAGACCATGCTCCTAAGCACAGATAGGTGCAAGTTATTTTGACTTGATGCACTTAAATGGTCTTTCAAGGTCCATCTGATGGCTTTGTCTGGGAATGCATCCTAGCACATTGTGTGTGTCCAGGGACAGATAAAAAATTAGTTGGGAAAAACTCACTTGCCTAAGGAGTCTAATTTTTCCCTGTTGGTGGAATCCACGAGATACAGATTTGGGAAACAGCAAGAGGTCCTAGTTGGCTGTGGTAGAGGGATACTGGCAGCAAGAGAAATAAAGGTAGTTGCAAGCCAGATATTTTTTTCCCCCATCTGAAAGAACAGCTGTACTTCTGAAAAATACGAAATGTCAAAATCAGGTAAAAACAAATTTCGCACTTATTTCCTGCTGATACATGAAGTCCAACAGGGTCGTGTTTGCAGTGTTCCCCTCCTGGGAATGCATGCTGAATTAATAGACTATCTCCTGTTGGAATTCTCACTGTCCTGTATATTCCCCCTCCTCCATCAGCACCTCTCTGTGATGGAGATCAGCTGCACCACATCCCATATGGCTATAGAATAGCCAACATCTCACACAAAACTCATCTTTCTTCTTGGCATTTGAAGGTCAGAGGATGTTTTTGGAGTTGCTTTCTCTCGCTCTAATTACAAATGACCAATTCTCTTCCAGCCCTTGGAAGTCATCGTTTCCTCTGGGCTGCAAGTCCAGAAAGCTCTAGTGATGAAATCCTTAAGGTATAAAACTGTTGTGGATTTGCTTGCTTCATATTGCAGAGACTTCACCCAGCATCAGGGTTTTCCTGGCTGATGGGCTACAGGCACAGAGCAAGGCAGGTCAGGATGAGGAGCACTTGCAGAGGCAGCTGCAAGGCTTAAAAAGAAAAAAAAAAGAAGCAGTGCTTGAGCAAAGATTAATCCATCAGCAGGCAGCAATCATAACTGTTATACATAAATGCAGTCTGTGTAAAATAGAGCCATGGCAATTAAACTTGCGACTTTTTTTTTAAATGTGTCTGAAGAAGAGGTTTTAAATTGTGGTTTTTAAGAAAAGCCCACCCTCCTTCTGCTTTTAACACATTTTCTTTCTGAATGTTTTACTGCTTCTTCCAAAATGAATTTGCCTCCATATGTCATAGCCATTCCCAAGGAAAGATGTCTGATAGTATTAAAGTGTGTACAAGAAATGTTTGAGCTGTGATACACATTGTGGATATCATAGGGTTTAATGCCTTCAGTCACCACACAAAACTCTGATATTTTGAGATGTGTGTATGGCATCAGCTGTGGCTTTGCCAGAAATCCAGGGTGAAAACATCATTTTAGTATGTTGCCCCAGGAGCAGAGGCCAAATTTTCACTCTAATTTCCTTGGTAAACTGGACTTTTCAGCTGTGATGGCTCTTTCTGGTGCTCTTCTTGGAACAAGTCAGTCCGTTCTTGCCTGGTGTACTCACCCACCTCCTTACTGTCCTTATTTCTCTTACAATGCAAGAGGGAAGTACAGGGTAAAAAATTCAGTCTGTCAGACTACTCTGATAGCAAATGGACAGGCCACTGCTGGACACTAAAAGAGACATAGAATGTGTTGTACTTAATAACTGAAAATGCTATAGCTGCTTCAATCTTTTAGTTCACAAAAGCTTTTGCGAAATGAATATGTTGAGTTCCAACCAGATCAAATAGCAACATTAATGGTTAATACAAACCAAAATGTGATATTAAAGGCCTTATTGCTTCCAAGATAACATGATAGCTCCACTTATAATAGCAGGGAAAAAAATTTTATAAAAGGAATAAGAATCCTACTTATAAACCCATGGCTAAACCTAAGTTCTTATTTGACATTAGGGTAATTCCAGATATTTGCATGTCAACCTCCATTATCCTGTTTCTTAGGCTGTAGGAAATTCCACTTACATCATTGACTTCCTGCCACTGTGGGGAATAGGTTTTGGTAATGGTTTAGAGTTAGAATTAGCCCTCATCTACCTTGTGCTCCAGTGACCATGCCAGTTTAATTACCCAGAAATTATTAGTGCAGTCCTCTTTTTTTTTTCTCCTTTCATTCCTCAGCATTTCCTCTCTATTAAACAAAATCAAGTTTTTCCAATCCAGAGCAAAAGTGGGATTTAAAGCAGTTAATGCTGCTCAAAGAAAAAAAATCTCCCTCAGTCTAAAAGCTATACTGGACACAGGGAATTCCCAAAGTGGAGGGAAATTCACTGGTTTCTACCATTGAGAAGAACTGTTATGCCCATTATTATTATGCCCATTATTATCCCCAGCTTTAAGAGCTGGTTCTAATGCCTGAGCAGTGGGGAAAAAAGTTTCTCACCATTTAATCCAAAATGCAGCCATGACTCGCTAGATTTGGATTGCTGCTGTGTGTCAGAGATGCCTGATAGGAGCTGCCCTTTCTGCCTTCTGACAGTTTCCAGAGGTATCAAGTAGCTGATACACCAGTTTCAACTAGTTAAGGATGTGGCAGTGCCCTTTAGTGAACTAGCTGAGGTAGGATTTTACTTTTTGGAGGATGCATGGGGCTGAGGCATTTGTGTGACTGAAACAGAACGAATTATACGGGTGGTTTTAGGTCTTGTGCTTCATCCCCTCAATCTCACTGTGCACAAGAACATGTATTTGTTGCCTGTGTTTGGTAGCATGAGGAACAGTTGAGAGAGAGCAGATAAGAAACAATATTCACAGAGAAAGATGATCCTGATGTTACTGGCAGAAATTTGTGGGGTTTGCTGTAGTTCATATATTTATAATATTATCGGGGATACCTTAAGGCAATACAACAGCAAGAGCAGCTGATCTTCTTATCCCTTTGACTGCTGAGAAGAGGTGCAGAGCCTAAAAGGGCAAACACTGCCTTTCCTTGAGAGTTATTGCTTTATTGGTACGACATTCACAAGTGCAACAGTGTATTTCAGGAAGGTAATAGCTCCTTACCTTAGCTCTGGAATAAATATTTATGGTATTTATAATGAGCATTTTACAACTCCCTCCCCTTTCCCAAGCAAGGCCACTTCCGCAAAAGGAGGAGGTGCCATGCTCATCCGTTCCCAACCCCCCCCTTTTTGGGTTTGCTTTACATCTGACATGCCTGTCAGAAGCTCATTCCAAGGGCAGAGATTTCCAACCCGGGAAATATTGTTGTTTACTCAGATTATTTTGCTGAGAAAAATGCCCTGCTGTGATATCAAATGAGAAGAAAACAAAGCAGGACACATGATTAATGAGCTGGCTGTTGATGTGGGGATGTTTGGGTAGATTAGGCACAAGGGCAAAATTAACCAGCTAAACTTGGGTGCAGAGAGGGCTTCTCAAAGTGATAAGCTATTTGCAAGTGCTTCATTCTCTAGACTGCTGTCATAATTCAGGATCTTGAATGCAGCTTATCAATAGTGAAACTGGGAGGCTTTGCCATTTTTCAGCCTACATGGGTAGCAATTAGCCATTAAAGTTCTATTTTTTGTAATTAACTTTGTGTCAAAATTTCTTCATTATCTGTGGAAAACACAAACCCATCATAATCCATTTTACTAGAAGTACTGTTGAATGACCTCATTTTCTTCAAGCTGCTCCCTTCTGGTATTACCCCAAATTCCCTAACTGCTTGATATCTCTTCCTTTAACATGCTTTGGAGGGTCTGAATGAGGATGGCATGAATTTGAGTGCTTGTTTTTACTTATATCATCTCTATGAACATGCCTGAATACTTGGCAAATCTCATTCAGTGCAAGGAAATAATACATAACTTTAATATTCCTGTTTATAGTCAAATTTAGAGGTTTAGTTTATATGTATTTGGAACAGAGAAGCCCAGAGAAGCTGTGAATGCTCCATCCCTGGAAGCATTCAAGGCCAGGTTGGATGGAGCTCTGAGTAACCAGGTCTACTGGAAGCTTCCTTGCCCATGACAGGGGATTGGAATGAGATGATCTCTAAGGTCCCTTCTAACCCAAACCATTCTATGATTCTATAATAATTCTATGATCTATACTTCTCTATTATAAATGTCAGCAAAGCCAGGCAAATGCTTTACACTAGCTTATGAAGCAATTGTCACCTTCAGAAGGTAAATTGCAAAGATTGTCTGTTGGTCGCACGTTGATCCAGACCACTCACTTTGTTTAATTTCAGGGGGAAAAAAGCTTGGTTGCAAGTCAAGGCTGAGGATGACGCACTGGATGTATTTTTTTTTTCCACGTCCTTTGATACTCATGGGAAAAAAACACACTAAATTCAGCTTTTCAGACCTTTCTCTAAAACAGAGGCATTGGGGCCTATTAGACAGAATGATCACAGGCTATTATTCATGGGAGCTTCTCCTTCTAGTGAACCTCTTTTCTGACACTCGTGAATCATGTAGGTATTACATGCATTCAAGAATCAAAAGACAGCAGAACCTATATCTCTCTCAAAGCTTATTCTTTCCACTCCCTTCTCTCCAGCTGGAAATATGTGGGTTGGTTGCTTTGATGTCTAGAGGGTAGAAAAATATCCATCTCTACAAATACTGGCAGGGACATATTGTTATTGCAATAGACAGACATGCACTCCCCCACCAGACAAGCCTGTCCCCTGAACAACAACTTTACTGCTAGAAAGCGAGAATTTTACCAGAAAAGGGACTTAGCAGAAATGCACTAAGAAAGTCTGACTCACCTAAAGAACATTCTTTTTCTGCCAAACCCAAAGCGAGCCCATAAAAAACCCTCACGAAGAGTTGTGCATCAGCCTTTCTTGTCCCAGGGCTCCCTGACCTGCCTCTGTGTGGAAAGCTGGGTTCTGGTAGCAAGGAGCAGGGCCTGTGCCTTGATGATTCACAGGGCTTATAAACCTTCCCCTGTTTATTCCGGATCATGTGCCACCCTTAGGCAGTGCTTGGAGAAAAAGCGTGCACAAGGATAACTTGTATTTCTAACAGCCCATCCACAACAAGCTCCTGATGTCCCTCAAGGTTTCTCAAGAAACCAGGGGTATACTCACTTTTAAGCCACCTACAAATGAAATGCAGTGAGGTCCCCTTGCCCTGACTCCTTCTCTTTCTGTCCCCAGCTTCTCAATTCACCTGCTCATCCCAGAGATGGTCCTCAAATCTTCATATAGGAGAGCACCTCACTAGGAAACTCAGGGCTGCTGTTGTGTAAGTCCGAGCAAATCATGGCTTAGCCAAGTGTTATCCTGACTTTTCAGCTCTTTCCTTACAGTCTTCTATTTTCCCTCTTATCCTAAAAGCAGTTGAAAAAGGCAGAATATAGGGAATTCTTTTCTTTCAGGCAAATATACCACCTCTTTATGAAATCAAACCAGATCTCTAATAGATCTCATCCCTCTTCATTTAAACAACAGGCAGCTACCAGGTACAGCATTACTACTGTCTGCAATTGTACAGAAGCTTACATAGTATAACACAAATTGGCTCCCAGGAGTCACAGAGACTAAACATGATAGTCCATCAGCTCTAATTTTCTTTAAAAGTGGTTGGTATGAACTGCATTAGAGGAGGGAGTTAAGAATCCTGCATCACACAGCTACTTAGTTGAACTGGTCTCCCAAAGGACAATTTTTTTCCTAGGTTTACACTCTGAAATGCAACAGCTCCCTTTCATGCTTGTTATTTTCTTAGCTAGGGGGTATGTTAAAAAAAAAGTTTTGATCTTTCAATAAAAATAAATGCTATTTTTAAAATCATGTTAAACTTTTCAATGTCTTGGGGCAAGTTCCATCAACCACTAAGTGAGCATGTATCTCCTTTAAAACATGGCAAATGTAAACCACCCCTCCACTAGGGCGTCCTTGCATTCTCTGAAAGAGAGAGGTTTAGATTAGATATTAGGAAAAATTTTACTATGAGAGTGGTGAGGTACTGGAACAGGTTACCCAGAGAAGTTGTGGATGCCCCGTCCCTGGAAGTGTTGAAAGGCAGGTTGGATGGGACTCTGAGGAACTAGGTCTAGCAGAAGGTGTCCCTCCCCATGGCAGGGGGGTTAGAACTGGATGATCTTCAATGTCCCTTCCAATCCAAAGCACTCTCAGCAAGCTTATCAACACAAAAATAGTCACATTCTCAGCTTACCACCTTTATTTCCTCCTTTATTCTGCTTAGTTTTCTTCTGTATGTTTTCTTTTAGTAATCTCCTGCATAAGGTAAGGGACTCTCAGTCACTCAGAGCAGTCACCCCTGCCCCTGTGTGCTCACTAAAGGGCTTTTTTTGGGCTGACCTGAATGCATTCATCCTGCTGCAAGGTGCATTCCCATCTCCTTGTGCCCCAAAAACATAGCAATTACTTTAAAAATAAGAGTATTGCATTTGCTTGCTTCAAAAGAGCAGCTTCTTGGCTTTCTCATTTCTAACCCTGCTTTCTCAACCAGCCTGACTTTTGAAAAGAGAAGAATCACTTCACTTTCATTGTGGATTTTTGAGGTGAGTAGTATATAGGGTACTTAGTAAGATAGCACAGAGGACCGTAAAGCTTTAGAAAAAGGTTTCCTATTTATTGCAGAACACCTTGTTTTCCTGTTAGTGCAAAGGCTAAAAGACACAAAGGCTCTCTTTCCCTCTAATCAGGTTACAGCATCACAATATGGCTCTCTTTATAGGGGTTATTAGATCTTTTCTTTGGGAAAGAGAGCTCTTCCCATAGCTATGGTGAATTAAGTCTTTTGTCTGTAGCAGAAGGTGCTCCCCTCAAGCCAGTTTTTTTAGGCTCTACAAAGCAATCTCAACTGCCTGGAAGTTGCATGTTTATTTTACTTCCTTTGTTTGCGGAAATACTTTCTGAAGAAAATACTGCACAAATTTCACCCTACCTCGAGTGGTTTTCTCTACATGCTGGCTTTGTTTTTTATATGTAATTAAATCTCTGGAGAAACTTGGAACAACTCTCAAAATATTCAAACTGCATAAAACTTCTCAGGAAGTCTGTCAGTGAAGACACTTTGATGCTCATTACCTAACCTGAATTCTGGACAGTAGAGTTTCTATCTGCTAATGCATCAATTTTAAGGAATGCTTTTCAAATTGAAAAATTTGTTTTCCTTCAGTTGAGCACTGTTTGTATGGGCTAGTATTATGTGGGCTTGTTTCTGATTTGCAGCTTCTTTTCTGTTTAGAGTTAAGTTCTCAATAAATAGATACAGATATGTACAGGTTAGAAAAGCCCTCTGCTGCATCTTGCCATTAGTGAAAGTCATAATGAAATAATTGTTACCAGGCTCATATTTGCCAGCTTTTCACATCTGAGGAATTCTTTTACAAAACCCATTGTTGCATAGAAAAAATAGTAAATGTTCTTATGAATTAAGATTTGCATATCTGCCTTAATTGACAGTCAGAAAATAAAACTCTTGGTGTTTTTTATCTTGGGACTCATTCATTATTGAAGCAGTGTTTCCCTGTGAAACCAGGGCCACAACAAAGTAACTCCTTTCTGAAGAGAGGGTAAAAATGATATAATTAAGTAGTCAGAGGGAGCTGCAGTGACCTTGGATGAGGCAGCAGTCTCTAGGAGGGAAGCAAACGAGTCACCTCATGAGCATGTGAATCTATGACAACAGATTTTACTGTAGCCCCAGATGTTATCTACAAGGGGAATAATATCTCACTGTATTGTGCTCAAAGGATATAAAGCTAACCCATGCCATCCATGGATATTCACTGTGGCAAACAGGCAGAGATCCAAGCAGTTGGATTCTTTGCCTGTGCTCTGCTGCTGCAGAATTGATGGGCAAACAATTGTTGGACCTCCTAATCTTCTTGGCCTTTTCCAACCTTAACGATTCTAGGGTTGTAAATGCTGAGGAAAATGGATGCCTAATGGGATATGGACGAAGGAGATCTTGGCCACCCTGCTGACCCCTGCCACTGACCCTACAAAGGTTTGAAGATGGTGGCCTGCTCTATCCACTGTTGGAAATACAAGAATCATTGCCAGGGAACACCATTTTCCTCATTCCCCTTCTTCTCCCTGTTCTGTCTGGCAGGAAACCCTACTGCTGGCAGTCCCTGCATCTTACCTACTGGCCTTTGCCAGTTCCAAAAGTAACAAACACTCTCCCTTCTGTGAAAGACTTCTTTGATTGGAAGATATTAGTCAAAAATCTGCCGACTCCTATTATATACACTACACTAGTCAGGGGTTAAATATGTCCAAAAGAAGATTGGAAAGAAAAATTGAAGAAACTACCTAATTCTGTATTATTTTTAAGCAAAAAAATAATTCTAGGCATTAAATGTGCCCTACTAAGTGTTTTCCAGAATAAGACGATGGCAGCCTGAACAAAGACCTTCAACAACTTGGCTGGGCAGGTTAAGTTTTGCCATCCCCAATCTCTTTCAGGTAACTTGAGGTTTATCAGGCTCTATTTTGTGTTTGTTAGGCTTTCTTTGTAAATGTGGCTTCCGAAGTCATTCACTATTCCACATCCATATCAAAATGATTTGGATAATTAGAATTTTAAGGATCTTCTATTTGTGCAGGCAGTATTTGGCATGAGTAAAACCTGACCTTTCTTCCCATTTCTCATTCTTTTTTGGTATACATATCTAACATGACTATTTTTCTTTTTACAGTTTAAATAATAATACTTTGAAAAATAAAATAATATTACAAATAATATGTTTTTTCAAAATTTCTCCTGAGACACCATGACATTCCAGAAATGGTTTAACCTCATGAAGAGTGTTGGCTGCTACTCAGTATTCTGCTCCACTTTGCTATCACAAGCAGAAACGTGTGATTTCTCTTCCTTGAAACCACTCTAATTCTCCTTGCTTGTTATAAGGTCTCCTTCCTTCAGAAAATTAATCTTTGTTTTAGTTGTGAAGGAAAATTTCTCCTTCCTAGATTATACTGAAAAAATTTTAGTGGTTTCTAGAGAATTTAAGGCTCTGTCACTGCACTTTAACTTGAATTCCAGCAATTCTAAGAGCTTTCATTCTTCTTTTTTTTTTTTAAGGCTACAATGCCTTTTCTTGTTCTTTGTGCCCCTTTATTTTTTTTTACTTGTTTAATTGAAATCTTAAACACATGCTTTAAAAATCAGTGGAAGAACCTTTTTGTTATTTACTTTTACCTTCAATAGCACATACCTTCAGTCTATTATGGGTCTTATTTCCTCTGCTCTTCCAGATTGCTGAGCTCCCTCAGCCTTAATCATCTTGTTCCATCTGATTTATTTCCGACATACCTGAATTTCCTAAACAGTCTGCACAGCCTTCTCTTAATTAAGAGCTTCTGCACCAAGCAGTCCTATAACTTAATTTATTATTCCATGTACTTCAGAACTTTTAGTCCTGCCTTTGTGTGACATCTGAGCCAGGACTCTGCTGTCCAGCTTTAGAATTGGGACAAGGATACTGTTGGGGTTGCATTAAGATGAGTGATATTCTGAAAACTCCAGCTGAAGCTGGGACCTGTTTTAGGTGTCATTTACTGTCTCTGAGAAGACGTCTTCTGTGAAAAGTTAAGCAAAAAAATCAGATTAGGGAACAGTGGTAAATAGAGGTGATGTGATCAGGCTTTGGTTTTGTCTCTGCAAGGAAGATGATGCTGTTCTCCAGGGTCCTAATTTTGTACCTACCTTTTGATCACACTTCCTCCTGATAATGTATTTTGCTAGCAATCAGTATTAATTATTATGTCATAAAATGAATGACCCAAACCAAACACATCAAATGCAGCCTGGTGTCAGAAAATAAACAAAAAAGCCATGGCAGCACAACTGAAAAACTAGTGAGCTGCTCTTCAGAAGTCTTTTTGAAACTGATATTGTCATGCTGTACTCGCTCAGTAACTTAAACAATCCTCTTTTGCCAAATGTCATTTTGGCAGAAAAACTTAAAGTACAAGTTAATAAATCTAGCACCATCCAATAGCCTTTTGAAGCATATTTGCTTCCAGTCATGTCTTCTCCTTATGTCACTCTCCCTCAGTTTACATTCCTGGCTTTTATTTGTTCCACTTAATAAATAGTAGGGTTAAGCAGTAGCGTGTTGGTAGTCAGAACCTGCTGTGGTATCAGTAGGATGTGAGATGCCAACTCCAAGGTCTGTTGGATGGAGAATGACCTTCTTGGTTGCTGGAAACCCATTAAAGTCTGTGCAGTGTGATTCCTCTTTGGTGTGGATCTGGTGGCTGAGGGAGGACCCTGCAGTGCAAAAATAAAACTGTACACTGATCTCTCCTCTGTCCTTCAGCATGCTTATCAGTGTAGTGGTTTCCCATCTGTGAAGATGTAGGTGTATCATTTACTTGTGTCACATTTGATACATCCAAATTTGTCAAACACGAGCTGCTGCATTTGGGGTCATCCAAGGACTTGAGTGTGTGACTGAGCGTGCAACAAATCAAGCAGCATGGAGACAGCAGCAGTCCATTCTAGGTTCTGAATGAGGGCAAGACCAACGTGTTTTATGAATGTTTTCTATTCATAAACCTGCTGATCTTCACAACAGTTAAAAAACCAGCTGAGACACCAAGAGGTACTGCTAATCTTTGTGAAGTACATAAGAACAACTGAATTAGCTGTTTCCCCTAATCATAACTACTACAACAAAAATCAACTTCAACACTGTTTTTGGACTCTACAGGTGTTTGGCCTATGTTTGTGATAATGTCAATGAAAATACTTGTGAGGCCTGTCAGCAATAAACTATGACAAGGACTGTGTTTATTGGGGTAATAGCCAGTTATAAAAGCAGGAATGCAGGTGGATGTCTAGAAACATCTAGGTCTGACAGAGAGGGGAAGCTGAGGAGAAAGCATCCACGTGGCTCACCCTGAGTGTCATTTTAACACCAGCATTATTGAAGAGCACCAAGCTGAACAGAACTGCTCTCATCTCCATTCTGGGTGACTGTAATTGTTTTTTACGCTCTTCAATTTCATAGTTATTTGAAACAAATTATCTCGAGATCACCAGGTCTTCTTTTCACAATCTTAATTCTACTTGAATCTTTGTGAAGTCACAGAAAACAAAAGGAGTATGTTCTATTCTACTTCTTAACCAGAAAAAAATCAATTCAAACCAAAGGAAAATGAACACTTTTTTTACCTTCATAGCTGCTGCCCTCTTTCTCAGTGAGACACCTTTGCTGTTCCAGTCTGTTGGGTTTATTGTATTTAGTTTTTTCCTTAGAATCATTCATTATCACAGGTAACCTCAGATTTACTCTTAATGATCTCAAAACAAGCTGTCAGAATACCCGGGGAAAATGAATGCTCTGAAATTACAGTGCAGCTGATGAAATTGTTGATGGTAGTGTCTTTACTATTTGGGTTTTTGGTTTGTTTGGTTTTGGTTTGTTTGGTTTGTTTTTTTTTTGCAGGGATGGGTGTTAGATAAAGCAAACTACTCTCACAAATCTTATTTTATCTATCTGTCATTTGAGTTAAAGTAATAAAAATGAAATTACGATAGTGTTTAGTGGTGGTGAACCAATCTTTTGGCTGATGTGAGTAGTCATAGATTCTGACTTCTCTACAGCTGTCCCCTTCTAAACCAACCAATGCACACAACAAAGCCAAAAAGTGGGGTAGACACTTGGTAGCTCACTTTTTTTTGTGCTCACTTTAAACCTCTTGTCCTACCTTTGACCTCAGTTAAAACACTTAGGAAGAAAGAAATTCATCACCACCACATCAAAACTTCTGGCTCTGTAATTCACCCTAGCAATATTTATTTTCCTATGCTACTCATCTTTATAAATCAGGCTTACTCTGATTTTTTTTTTCTATTCCTAGTCTAGAAGCAAACACTTATTTCCCAGACCTATGACAGTTGATTTTCCTTTTCTGGGGGAAATAGAGACATTGCTAAACTTGATTATGACACACTAGCTGAAGCTACAAAAATGACAATTTCTGATAATGACTTCTTCATTATCTTGTCTGCTGCAGTATGAATACAAGATCCATAGCTTCTGTTGCAATAAGAGAGGTGTTTGTTGATAGGCAAAGAAAAGAATATTCTTAGCCTGGAAATAATATAATCTATTGCAATTCAACAAAACTACACTGACAACAGACAGATAATCAATGCTTTGTCTATGATTTGCAAAACAGAGCAGTTGTATAAAAATAAGAACTACATTTATTCATTTGCTTTTGTTTTTTACATGTTCCTTCAATATTTGGAGTCACATACTTCAAAGAAAAAAAAAAGTAAATTGGAAAGCTGTAAGCTTGCCAACAACTTCCTAGACCTCAACTTTCAAATCATCTCCTTGCAACCAGGTGACAAATAATTTATTGTTTTACTGGATTATGCAGATGTTGAAAATAACATGAGGTTTTCTTGGTTCCACTGAGTCCTGCTAGGCTGCTTGGGCTCGCCTCCACAGTACAGGGACTTGGCTTTCTTGGATTCTTTGATGTTCATATGCTCTGTTGGGCTTCCTGGGATTTGCTCCTTCCTGATTAGAAAAAAAAATAAGTACTTTCCCAAGCCCATCAATTCCTGGCACTTCTCTGAGCCATGAGTCACAGGAGGCTAATTGAATCAGTGGTGCTCAATTCCCTCCATCCCGAGACCTGCCCCCAGCAGCCAGCACTGACTTCAGGGAATTGCATCTGGGAGCTGCTGATAATCTGGATATGTATGGGGGAGGGGGGTGTAAAAGGATTCTGTGTAAGAAGGAGTGAAATGGTAACAGTTAAGTGGCACCTGAGTAAGTATGGATTTACCACCAGGTTTATGAGGGCTGCTCTTTGGGATTTTTTTCAGACTAACACAGATTTCACACCTCCCTGTTTATTCTTTGCTGTCTCTGCCTGAGCTTGCTGTGCTTCCTGTGCCTTGCCCTGTCATCCCTTGTTTCAAACCAGAGAGGCAGGTTCAACCATGCCCTAGTGCAGAGTGTCCAGCCAGAGCATCCTCAGAGGGGCCACCAGGAAGCATGGCCAGAGGAGTCAGCTTGGAGATGCTCAAGGCTGTGAAAGCAGGCTAGGTAATACTCCTGAAAAATGAGTCATCAGTATCTTTCTATGCAAGCCACTTTTCCCAGCTCCTGCTACACTTCTCAAAAGAGAATGAAAAATGCCTGAGCCACACAAGAGCCTGGGAGATGGAGATGAGGCCACAAGTTTCCACCTGCCAGGCAGCACTGCAGCCAACAGGACAGGCGGTCATGTTCCTTCTTGCACACTCCCATTTGAGGTAGGGAAGCACAGACAGATTTTGCAACACCTTTGATTACCATTTCCAAAGTTTTTGGAGGAGCCAAAACAAACAAATGATATAAAAGAAAGAGAGAAATTGGATCTTCTTGTTTAGCATGAAGTTCCACTGCAGTCGTGCGTCTGGGAGGGAAACAAGATCTTCATGAGGGTTTTGCCGGGACGTGTCCCTTCAGCACATCTCCTCTTTCTCCTGGAAAGAGGGATTGCAGCCACTCAGTTCTCAGGTAGAGCCACGGTTTTTTAATACTGAAATGGCCTAGAGGACAAAAACATGCCAGCTGTGACTATCTTAAAGAAAAGCCCTATTGATTTACATTTAAATGCAGCTGTCACTCCCGGTTACAGCCAGCAAAGCAAAGGCATAGGGCACAGGACTAAAACACTGCAGGGCTCTTGGAGTTTCATGAGCTCTCAAATCACCTCACACTGCTGCAATCAGAACAGCACAAATGGCAGGGAGAAAATGGGATGCAGTGAATGCCAACATGCGGGAGCAAACACACAGCCCTGTCCCTCGTACGCTGTGAGTGAGGGGCACGAGCAAAGCCCACCCAGCTCTGGGGCTGGGCTTGGGGGCTTCATTTGCCTGCACAGGGCTGCAGAGCAGAGAGGGAGAAATTGGGCTGGACAGGAGGAGCTGCAGCTGCTCTCCTGGCTGCCTCTCCCCGTGTCCTGTGTCAGCACTTGCACACATAAAGCACTATTGTTTGCAGCCCAAAAATTGTCAGGGGAGCACTGGAGAATATCGCTGCCTTACAGCATCGCAACCCCGTGTGTCCTGTCTCACACCCACACAAGAACAGATGCGAACAGTCAACCCCAGTGTCCTGCTGAGAGAGGTTTCAAAAAGAGCCACTGATTCCAGACCATCCCTTAGGAAGCTCCTGGGGATTGCTCAGGATCTTGGAGGGTGGGAAGCGATGGACATCCCTGTTGGGGGTGAGTTTAGGTACTCCAGCTGGCACAGCCCAGCTCAGCAGCAATCATGAAGGAAACCTGTGTTAATAGTTGAATGAATATCTGGTAGTAAACTAGGTTAATTAATTACCTTTTTGCTCCTCACTTGGGATGGAATACATGATTTTCACATGTGATTCTAGGGGTTTCCGAGCCCTCTGAAACACTTGTGAGTATAGAGTGACATGTACTAACGATACAAGGGAATACTTCTCCATGCTAGTTTTTAATTCTGTCTATAACAAACACGTCTTTCTTTAGTATTTCTTTCAACTCCACTTTTGAAGTTGATTTATATCTGCCTCCTGTTTTGCTCTAGTTTCAATCTTCTGGCGGCACTCCTTGACAAGCCAGCCTAATGCCCACATGAGCCCCATTAAGCCACATGCTTCTGTATATGCAGCAGTACATGTTTTTTCTGGGCTGAGCTTTGTTTGCCAAATCTGGGCCTGTATTCACAGATAATAACTTCCTTTTTGTCTCCTTCTCCTTCTGTGTGCTTATTTTTCCACACACGGCCTTTTCAAAATGTAATGTAACCCTCATACATCATTTTTATCAGCCTTATAAACCCAGCACAGTACAGCATATGTTGTATGTAAATTCATGCACCTAAAGGCAATGAGGAAAAAATATTTTAGTCCTCTGTCAGGAATAGAGGATACCTCAATGTTATTCAGAGTCGAGTTTTTTTCTATCTGAAACTATTAGCTACAACAGTCTTATATTAAGAATAAAAAAGTAGAAGTACCTTCTTTTCAAGATGTCACAATTCATTTTTTCAAGTGCTTTCAGGTGATTCTGACATTCTCTTTCAAAGTAATTTTTCACTTTTAAATGTATTTTTATGCTCTACCTAAATGGATTTATACAACAAAGTTCTTTAAATCAATGTATAAAAAAATGGACCGACTAAATAAAATTTCACAATTTTATTTCACAAAATACCTGGAGGCTTTAGCCTATTTTTCTCAGTGGTAATGAAAAAATATTCTGGAAAAATGCAAAAATATACTTTCGGCGTAGTATTCAACATGGTCATGTTTGTGGAGTGGCATCTGTGTGCTAGATCCAGAATGGTTAACAATGAGGTCTTGGAGAATTGACCTTGGCCACAAAACCACAGAATGGTTTGGTTTGGAAGGCACCTTAATGATCACCTAGTTCCAACCCCAAAGAACTCAGCTCTGCCACGGTAGCCAACCGTTTAAAGCTGTAAAGTTGTCTTTCAAGAAGAGAGTTGATTGGGTTAGGGGCGCCCTGAGAATGATGGTGAAGTTTTACCAAGTGTAAAATACTTCCTCAGTGGGCGGTGAGAAAGCCCTCACCAGTCCCCAGCACCGCTGGAGAGCAAACCCTAGGCTGTCACTGGCGGGTCCTCCTGCATTGCACAGAGGGAAATTCAGGTCTCAGTGTTACAAAATCACATGGGGCTATGAGGTTTCAGTTTGTTACGTTATATCCCTGTCTATTGATACTCCCTGATAGCATCTGGGATTTCTGAGCACTACAGGGACTTTTTGTAAATGAAGTCGCCTCAACGATGTTTGTCCTAGACTGAATGCGCTGGGGCAGACAACTGATAAGGGACCTACAAGCTTGACATCAATACACAGTTGTCCTGTCATAACAATGCAACCTCAGCCTCTAGGTTACAGCTTCTCAGAAATAAGGAATGCTCATTTAGGGGACAGATAATTGGGAGCTGTTTCCTCGAAAGGAAAGCCACTCCAGGCAGCTGCAGTGAGGAGGGCAGACCTTCACAACGGTGGCATTGTTTAGAAGTCATTGACATCCACAAACAAAAATCTATTTAACTCACTGTTACAGTCCAAGAAAAAAAATATCAGGAATCTGTTATCCTTCTGCTCCAAATGGAGTCAACAGATTCAGCAAAGGTACCTACACCTGTAGACAGAACAGGGTTATGATTCTGATGGTGTTAATATGAGTGCCAGAGGTTTCCTTTGAAGTATCTCCCCTTCTCTGGTAGATGTGTGACTAGGCTATCCTGGCAAATATTAGAACTCATGTGGGAGCAGTAGGGATATTTTTCAGCAAAGACTGTAATGCAGAATAGTGTGATGACTTTTTGCTTTAAAAATAGAGCACAAAATAGAGCCATTTTTTCAAAAAAAGGTCTACCTAGTTAGACCTTTAAAAGTGTTTGCCATACAGACAAGTACCTCCAATATACAGACACAAAGATAGGCAGTCTTTACCCTACAGCTCTTTATTTTAAATCTTAAAAGTAGAGTCTGAAAGACCTGCAAGATAAAAAAAAAAAATCTCAGATCTTTCAGTTTTATCAATAATTATTCTTTCAAGTTCTACAAGGGAGATCGACCCATGTTCTTTGGGCCATATCCTGCACTTACCTAATGTCCAGTGTAATTCCTCTTCTTTGGCTTTCATACCACCCAGTATTTTAGATCCTTCATTATGTGGAAGGTTCTTCAATAACATTACTTATGTTGAATGCCATTCATGACTGAATGGAGCAAGACAGGCCTTGTACCACTGAATTCCTTTTCTTCACCATCCTTCCTGCTTGGTAGAGCAAACTTCTTGCCTGATTTCTCATCTCACATCTATGAAATTCCCACTGAAGCCAAAATTCCCTCTTGATAGCCACCTCAGCAGCTCCCAGTAGCTTGACATTTGGCAATTCTTTCCTTTTCTGTTCCCGAGGGATTTTTTCAGCAGCTGTTTCTGAAATGAGAAACAACAAAAACAGAAAGGAAATCCTTTAATCGCATTCTTTACTTTTAATCCAATCCCTGGGATGCAGAATACATTATTTAAAGAAGTTTGTATCTGAGATGGAACATTTCGATCTCAGATTGGTGACTGTCCGTGCTTGTGCTGACCAGAGTGGACATTTTCCTTTGCAGTGACAGAGCATACACCATGTCTCTGTCTTACAGAGTCAGAACAGCCAAACTACAGTCAGGGACAGCCAGATCTACGCCTGGAAAAAGCATATTTTTTTGATTTTTCAGCTTCCATTCTATTTATTATGGAGTTTTATGGACTGCCACAGACAAACTCTGCTGCTTTTTATGAAAATTTAGCTTTTATCTTCTTTTATTCGTTCTTGGGGTGTGGTAATGGGTACAAAATGGAAGGATTGCTATGATGGTAATGCCATACTGGGAAGCTCTCACAGCATAGGTTTCTGAGACACTCTGGATGTTAAAGCAGCCCCTGTCTCCTGCTCTTTCAATCCTGACAAAATTATAACATGCACCTCAGCCGACCATACATTATTGAAGAGTTCTCTGGGTAAACACAGACTACTGCAGTCTCTGGCTGTACAAGAGACATTACCCAGCTGAAACGGCTGTGACAGCAGCGAAAACCTTTCATTTCCATTTCCAGCTTCCTGCCTGAATCCAAAGAAATGCCTTCACTGTCGCTGCTGTGGACACAGCGAATGCACCATGAAGACTGGTAAGAGGTTTTTGGCAGGTCCAGAGTTTCCCAAATGGCCCCAAGTTCCGCCAAGGGAGGTTTAGATTAGATATTCAGAACAATTTCTTCACTGAAAGGGTGGTCAGGCATGGGAACAGGCTGCCAAGTGGCGAAATCACCATCCCTGGAATTATTCAAAAGATGCATAGATGTGGCACTTGGGGACATGATTTAGGGATCATGTCCCCAAGGGATCACAGTGGTGCTGGACTGATGGTTGAACTCAAAGATCTTAGAGGTCTTTTCCAACCTTAGTGGTTCTATGATTCTGTGATCTTTAATGATGGCTTTTGTCTGTTTTCACTGACCATACATAAATTTTGACGGTATATCACTCTTGGACTCTTAAAAGAGAACAACGAATTTCTTAAATCACCTTTTAGACAGAATAAACGAGGTGAGGATGTGGAGCACAGGCTCTTCTACAGTACCTGTGACTGTCAGATGGAGAAGATAGAAGAAGCCCAGTCTTCAGCCTCAAAACTTGGCTCAGTGATTGAACATCATCACTGCACTGTGTTTGGCTTTTGAACAAGCAAGTCAAAGCTTTGGCACTGGAGAAATCAATGTATTTGAGTGCCAGCCACAGAACAAAACCAGTACTCCTGAATCTGTGAAGAAAGAGGGGCATGTAGATATAGCTGGCTATCCAGAGGGAACTAAGAGGAAAAATGAGTAGGAGTACAAATACAAATAACTCTGCAAGACTGATAAAACTGTCTTAATTTTGTCATCATCTCTCACTAACTCATCATGGACAGTGTGAAAACCATTACAGGATTAACATCACAGGTTTCAGATGATATGGACAGCTCAAAGAATCAGGGCAACTCTGGTTACAAATGTATGATCCCATCCAAAGATAATTCTGTCTTGGAGTACACTGCTCACAGGGTGGAGCAAGACACACTCCAGGCTACCTCTCTTGTCCACGTATGACACATGAATTAAGATACTGCTAGTTTTGTCCAGTATTTGCATCAAATAGGGCAAAGCATGCTTCTTGCTTATTAATTAGCATGAAAATTTAATACTAACTGGTTTATTGGCTTGCAACTATATTTTGACCATTATATGATCCTGCTGGACACACTCATAAGGTGAAATCCTGGAAATTTTTCCAATGATTCAAATCAAGCCAAGATTGAATCCAGTAGAAGCGAGATTAATATTTTATCTTAGGCATCTTTCAATATTTGGAAACTTTTGCCTGTAGTATTTCACATATGAATATACACAACATTTTGTGGTTAGCTCTTGGCTTGATTAATCTTATCTATATATTTTTTTTAATTTATAAAAACTGGACATATGGAAATCCTTGGAAATAATTGAATTTGCATAAGATCAGTGTTCCAGATCTTCTTCACATAAGAAATTATAGTAAATATGCCAGTGAAATTCATGCTCAAATAATCTCTGACATTCTACTACATTTTAACAATGCAATGCTCCCATTCCTCTCTGCTCACAGTGCACACATTGATTTTGTGTTATCCTTACCACCTCTATTACCAAATATAATTTGTGCTCCAGGTTCTGATACCAGATGCTATTAGCTTGGAAAGCACTTGATATTCCTAAGTGTAACAGCCAATTCTATAAAATGTTTCACAGGTTCCCATGTTCCCATCCAGCATTGACAACATTTTACTAATTAGGAAAATCAAATTTACCCAAGGAAGGAGAAAAGGTAGTCAATATTAACAATCGTAAGATCTTTCTCTCATCATCTGAATCATGCATTTTTGTAATAAGAATCAAAAAAATTATGTTCTTTAGAGGATAGAAAGAAAATCAGTTTTGCCAGATATCCATTGAAAAAGGATAGAGAGTTGTTGTGCAGGATATGATGAACAAAGTATTTGTTGTCTGAAGTGGACATACATCGACACAAGATATCAGACACGATTTTAGCCTTTAAGAGAAATGATGAGAAAGCTCTGCTCTAAAAAATCGAGTGACATGGACCTAGCAGTGAATACAACAAGGGTTTTCATTTCTGTGATGCAGCATTCCGAATAACAGAATCCAAGATGAAATTTGGCTCAACGGGATTAACCTTAAATGGGAAAGCAATTTATACAGCATTTGTTCTGTAGCATGAACTGATTTTGCAGTCAATGTTGATAACAGAGCAAGGGTCTGAGCTGTTTTTACCTTGAGGCTTCTTTGTTCGGGAACAAAGGGATGCAGGACGAGGCAGGCAGCAGGGGGTCCCAGCGGTGCCTCCTGTGAGAGCAGAGCAAGGTAAGCCTCGGCAGCCTTCCCAAAAATACAGTCACCTGCTTCAGTCCACCCCATGTACAGAAATCCATCTCAGCAATCATCACAGAGCAAAACACCAGTTCAGTTTGCAGTATATCATGTTTATGCCATGAATTTATTTTGGGACGAAGAAATGCACATGGACTAAGGCAGTAATTCCTAGTGAAAAAGGAGTCAGTTTGCTCTACAGCAAAGTATAATAATCCAAAGATAATGGGAAAACCTTAATCAAGGACTGTAGCTATTGTTCTAGTAATCAGTTGTGAATTACTATTTTGCTACATTTAGTCAGCATATCCTCCAGCATATCCCATTGGACAGTGGTCAGAAAGCTGGTGTGCATGGATTTTGCTAGCTGCAGAATTTAATTGTGCCTTATGGGGATCCCCTTCTGTCAATGATTTGTTGGATATTGATCCATATAACAAGAGGACCTTTTTATTTTTTTTTTAGTAATTGATCCATAAACAGACATTTGAGAGAAAACAGACTAAGAAAGGAGAGATTTCATCTTTCAAAATTCTGCTACTAAAAAGCCTGTTAATAATCTTTTGATATCTTGTACCACGTCCTTTGCTGATGGAGAAAATGGATTACTGTGCCGGGGAGCGAACTGGTGTCAGTCATCATTTAGGGGTTTTTATTATTATTTTATAAGACATTGCATTATTTTTGTGGGGCACAACAGGTGCAGGGAAGATTATTCAGCCGAGGGCAGAAAGAGCTAATCATAGGGCTGCTGTTTAGACAGTACCACCTTGATTATCCAACTGTCATGGGGACACTGAATATGTTTGCATAATTAAGGCCTTGGCTAATGGTAGTGCTTTTAAATGTAATTAATAGCTTTCTGGGGATACAATTATTTTGAAAAACAAGGAGATTGTGGTAATTGAGGTTCAGATAACTGTGGTAGAACTAACAAGAGCTAGCATACAATGAATGAATAATTATGTGAAATATTAATTAATGAAGATATATGAAGCGACTTTCCAGTCACAATATGTATTAAATTTAAAGGAAAATGACATTTACAAAATTTTGAAAATTAAATTAAAAAAATGTGTTATATTAGATATGACAAATTTATGGAATTATTTCCTTAAGAGTTTTCTTCTTTCTCATTTGAGAGGTGGTCATTCTCACCTTGTTCAAGGTTCCTTCCTATACGTGTAACAGAAATAAGATACTTCCTTACAATTTGATTTTTTTTAAATGATCGGAGCCATAGAATGGTTTGGGTTGGAGGGGACCTTAAAGACTATCTAGTTCCAAACCTCTGCCATGGGCAGGGACACCTTCCCCTAGATCAGGCTGGTCAAAGCCCCATCCAACCTGTCCTTGAACACTTCCAGGGATGGGGCATCCACAAGTTCTCTTAAGAATGATACGCAAATATCATGCAAATATGCATTGTACAGTCCCCTCTTGGAGAAGGGACACTACACCTGCCCCAAAGGCAAAGCCTCACAGCGTTGTTTCTGGCTTCCCCAGGCTCAGGACAGCTCCAGGGCTGGGGGTCAGGGGCAGCCCCCGGGGTTGGGGTTGGGCAGGGCTGGCAGGATGGGGGGGACACAGAAAGTTGTTTTTGTGTGTGTCCAGCACCCTTTGGAAATATAGTCCGTTCTTTTCATATGCTCACAGACAGCAAAAGGGGATGCACATAGATGCTCCAAGAAAATACTAAGGGTATGAGTTTTCAAAAAATCTTTAACTTTTTTTCTTCCCCCCTTTTAAAAAATAACAGAGAGCTACTGTGCCCTGCTGAGACCAACATCTGTGCAGACAATTAAACCCTTTTAGACTCTGAGCAGGAGGGAAACTCAGAGGAACTGGCCCTTTTCTACTACATCCTCTGAAAGATTACAGATAAAGAAAAGATTTTGCAAACAGCTCGGCATATACATAATTACAAAGAGGTCCTTCTGATTTGTTTTTAAATAAATTTGGTTAACAATGAAGTTTTATTTTCTGAAAAATACTGATATTGGCACTTGGATCTGAAATGCAGCATTAACATCTTTGTTGTGGACCCCTTTTGGTAGGAAGCCAGATCTAAGACAACAGAATAAGCAGCTGAATAAGTCCTTGGGTTTTATTCTTCAAATTTCACAAAACTTGATTAACCATGATATAATCCCAAAAGCTCAATATACAGCATTACGGTTTTCTTTTTTTTTTCTGTCATTTAGCTAGAGTTGAGCAAGTGATGCAGAGTATTCTTGCAATTTATTTTCTCTAATCAAAATTTTTTACCTGGGATTGTAATTAAGAAAAGGATTTCAAAGAAGGAGGGATATCACTATGGTATGAGTGGTTTAAATATGGAGTGAGTTCAGTCTCTGTTCTGAAGGTCTTAAAATCTCTGTGAACAAGGTAAATAGTGAGGGAGGAAACAGAAAGGAAGATGAATTAAAAAGATGCAATTGCACACACCTTTTTAATAGCACTTTCTGATGAAAAAAAATGCTTCTGTTGAAATTATTCTGACTTAGGGCTGTGTATTAACAGCTCTTAGCACTAACTGCTGTATGGGCTTTCAACTGCACACATCATTCCACAGAAACAGAAGTCCATACATCTGTCAAATTACATTTTGTTCTGGGAAATGCCCACCAACAATTTCAGGTTATCTGTGGTTCTCCTTCCCAGCATCCATCCCAGTCATCTGTGCCCTCCCTCGTGCTACAGGAAGGAATACCAAAGAAAAGGTGGGTGCTCTTCACCCAGGGATTTTGGCAGTGCTTTGGATCACTGTGATATGTAGAGGCAAAACTAAGGAAAAGTATGCTGTGGGAAATATGTACTACCTTCAATTTGAGATGATAGCATGTAACACTTCCTCTCAGAGAGAAAACCTGACCTGCCAAGATTTAACCGCTTGGCACATACTTCAAGAAAAAAAAAAAAAAGCCCTGTATTAATGGCACAATATCAGGAAATGAGTTTTACACCGTTTCTAAACTGTCAAACCCAGTACAATTCTCTGCATACAACTTCAGGTTTGTAACAGCCCGAGAATCTCCGTGGGCACGGATTGCACGCAAGAACAGTTTGCCTCCTGTGCTCCAAGCAGTGACTTGCCAAACTGATTTACCCTGCAAGGCCCTAAACATAAACACAGCAGCTCACTCTAACACCAACCAAGCACAATTACTCCTGCAGACTGCAATGGAAAATGGAAAATGACAGACATTAGGACAAGCCATGTTAATTTTTGTGAATTTTAAGAAAACATGACCTACAGCAGGAACAGTTCAATGGTGAGAAATTCCACAGCAATGAAGGGAAGGGAACTATCTCACTGCTGTGGCACTGCATCTGGCTCTCTGCCCCAGCAGCCTTCCATCCCTCTTCCCAACACCGATATTTCCATGCTACAGGAATCTGGGGGCAGAAGCTCAGCAAGAGCTGAGCTGAGGAAGAGGAGGGGCAGACACTGATCTCTTTTCTGTGGTGACCAGTTACAGGATGCAACGGAATGGTATGAAGTTGTGTCAAGGGAGGTTTAGGTTGGATATTAGAAAAAGGTTCTTCCTCCAGAGGGTGGTCAGGCAGTGAACAGGCTCCCCAGGGCAGTGGGCACAGCATCAAGGCTGACAGAGCTCAAGGAGCATTTGGTTGATACTCTCAGTCAGGCACAGGATGTGACTCTTGGAGATGGTCCTGTGCAGGGCCAGGAGTTGGACTCGATGATCCTTTTGCATCCCTTCCAACTCAGCACGTTCTGTGGTTCTGTGTTCCTTGGTCAGGGCCTGTGTCAAGCCACAGCAAGGCCACCAGGTCCACAGCACACTGGTCTCTTCCTTGGCAAGGGCAAGGAAACTGCTAAACCAAAAGCTTCTCTGCCTTCACAGGTCTTTCTGCATACCTTCCATGCTTTGCCTCCTATTTTAAGGTCATTGCTCTGTCAGGGAAATTATAAAGTATATTTGAAGGTAGAGGACAAGACAATTACTGTTTGGGTGCATCCCCCACCTACACTGTACTGTCATCTGAGCAGTGTTTGTGCTGGGGTACAAACCCTGCTGCCTGCAAACCTGAGCTGGGCTGGCAGGGGCACCCGTGGGAGAACAGAAGTCCAGATAGGAAGGTTTGTTTATAAACACACAGACAAACCTGCCTTTCTGAAAGCATGATTATGCTTCATATTTAAACATATACCTCCAGTCCAGTCCGGACCACAATAACACTATGATATAAACTGTGATGGTTTCAGGAGGCACCAAAACTGGAACAATGAAAATGTTTATTTCAGTGTGAAAATATGAGCTTTCCTAATATTTAGTATGTCTTTAAATATTTGTTCGAAAATGTGGCTCAGATTATAAAGACAAGTATTTTTAGAGCAAATAATCATTTAGTTAAGGTTGCACACGGGGTTACTTCATAACAAGATTTATTGAACAGGTAATTATGAGTGTTTGCCTAATAAATGCTCACAAGATGAAAGAACACTCCTGCCAAAGCAGAAATACTCAATTTTAGAAACCTGCAGCGCCTCCCCATGGCTAAGCACATGCTGTTCCTGCTCTGGGAGCAGACTCGGCTGGCTAAGGGACCCTCTACTTTCAGTGCATTGTGTGAAGGAATGAGGTATGTTAGTTTGTTTAGTTATGTTTGTTTTCACGTGTTGTGCCTCTTTCCTACCGTGCCCTGGAATGGTGACTAATGAATAGCTTTCAGCTTTTCATTAGGGTCACAATAACAGAAACATCGACAGAAACATTTTAAGTGTGTGTGTGTGGCCATTCTCATTACCTCAAAATTAAATGGAAGTAGACAATTGTGAAACAGAGGATGGGTCAAATGGAATGGATAGTGATTCCTCAAGAAAGTGAAGCAGCTTAGCCTCAAATGCAGGTTGACTACAAAAAAAAAACCCACCCTTGCTAAGATAGGAGATCCTGTACTACCACCTAGTCAAGACAGCCTTTATTCTGAAATAATGCACCATGTATACTGCAGTCTGTAAATTACGTATTCCCTAAGGAAAATCATGGCAGAAATTTTAGTCATTCCCACTCAAAGATCATTTCAAATATTGAAGTGGTGTAAAAGAAATACTTGCAGGGTTCATTTTCCTTTTTCTCATTTTCTGTTCCTATTGCCGTTTCATTCCCTGACAGACACACACACATACATATATCTGTGTGAAATTATGCATACCAGAGAGGTTTATTATTAAAGTTTCTAACAACCTGAAACCTGGGACATCAAAGAGCCTTGGAGGGACTTTGCTCTCTATTCAGGGGAGGTTTCAACTCTTGCTGCATTTGATCCAAGGTGCTCCAGCTCTCCGACATCTTCGTCATGAACATTTTGAACACATTTCAAGAGAAAGGTCTTATTTTGCCCAACCCCAGGTTACCTGTCATCTTGGTCTTATCAAATTCCTCTTATGCCTTAAGGGACAGCTCTGTATAGAAAGGCCAGAGAAATATTAGGCTAATCAGAATTTACTTATTTCTTCTCAGATGTCTGTTCCCAAGAGCAGCTGTTGGCATTTAATGTGTTGTGAGGTGTGTGCTGCAACCAGGATGGGGGTTGCAGAAGAAAGTGGTTCTTAATCTTTGCTCAGGACTTTTCTCAGGGTTCAGCCACTCCTTTCCTTAAGGAAACATTTCTTTCCTTTTTCATGAAGCCAGTCTTGAAAATGAGAGTGCAAAGGGTGTTATGTGGCTCTTCCTCAGGAAGTCCACTATTGTTTCAGGTATGCAAACTGCCTAGTTATCCCCAGTGGACATCATCCCACTACAACAGACCTATTGCAAAGGTCAAAGCTCCTGAAATCCTGCATCGGTTTTCCTTGAAAGAGGTGTTTGCAGCCCTGCAGGGAGAGTAGGGAGCTGGCACACGAAGGGCCGTGGCACTGCCACAGCATCACCAGCGACTCCCTCCCAGGTCCCCATTTATGTCCCTTCCATGGGCAGTCAAAATTATGGGATGCCACAGAATTCCATCTGCCTCTCTGGCGATAGTAATCATTCCTCATTTATTTTCACCTGATGTGAGTTCCAGCTTCCACTGACAATTCCCATTCAGCACTTAGTTTGCTATATTTCGTCTTAGAGTAATGAAAGTAGTTTTCAGGATGACATTAAGTACTGATATAAAGTGACTATGCCCTACCCTTAGGGTCCCTTCAAAATATGTTAGAATTTTAATATTACTGGCAATTTCTGTAAAAGTAAAGTTCTACCTTAGTTACTTCACCAGTGAAAAATTAAATGTTTAATTAACATAAAACATGATGTATTTCACCTTCTGCACAGACAAAAAGCTCTAAGGTTTTTCCTTTGAGTATCAAAAAGTCTTCCTAGTAAATCACCAAATGATACTAACAGTAGAGTCATAATAGTCTTGTTCTGTGCTATTCCAAGACTGATTCAATTCTGAGAGCTTTATTTCTTTATCAAGTGTGAAATATAATAATTTGCTTTAAGGAGATGTAGGATAAGGTTATGGACCACTTACAACTCCCACTGCTCAGTACAGTATTGCTTCACAGTTTTTCTTAATATTTTTTTAAAAAACTTGAGGAAGGTGATTGCTTTTATTTTTCCCCCCTATAGAGAGTACACATTTCTGAATGTTATGCAGATACTGCCCGTTACTTAAATTCAGTTCCTGCTGTTTCTTCACAGTTTATTACCTATTAGCATCTTGGCTTGAGTAAAGATGAGTCTGAGTAGGTGATGAGCCGGGGCTGTCACTGTCAGGGGCTAATAAGCTGTCACTGCATCAACAGCTCAATATGAGCTCGTTTATCTGAGTTTATAGGCAGCAGTAAGCAAAGCTTTCTCAAAAGAGCCAAGGTAGAGCCTTAGGCTGGTTTAGGAGGACTTTTATGGCTTTCTCTACAGCATCTGGCCAGAGGATTTCAGGATACTGGGACTTGCTTTTGCATGATGCTTTCATATCAGCAGTGCAATGACTGGTAGAGACAGGCCTTGAAAACATAGCAATTATGGTACTGTATGCCAAAAATTCTTTCTAGACACACTTTTTCCTAGCTTTTCTTGCTTTATCCTCTAATCATATCCATGCTAAAGTAGCTGCCACTGTAATCCAAGTTTATACCAAAATTTTATTCTTCTGAGCTCCAAGTGATTTTGACATTAATGGCTTTACTTCTTCAAAAACTGCACTTGAAATATTGTAGGTACTTTATTTTTCTTTCTTGAACAACTGGAATCACGACAAGAGAGTCAGTAAAGCACCACTTAGCATCAGGGAGATTAGTAAATCTGTTGGACTCCAAAGAGCAGATTTAACTTCCAGATTTGTAGCACTGCAGAGCTGTTTTACTGCATACTGATTTAGAGACAGGTTGCTTTGTTCAATGAAGGCTGAGTAAAGGTCCAGCAGCTTCGCAGTAACTGTGTACAGCTGTACTAAGCTGTATTACAGATTTACTGCATTCTAAACAAATAATCTGTTTTCCCAATGTCTCGCTGTCAATACTTGCTGAACTAAACTCCATCCAGAGTATGGAACAGAGATGCTTGCAGCATTAGTGAGGCACATTCATTCAAACAGAAAGCCAAGACTAAGCCAGAAACGAAAAGCTAAAAAAAAAAAAATAAAAATAGTTATTTGAGTTTCTGGGTCATAGCAAAATTAGCACTTTTAACTAGTTATTAACTTCGTGTTCACGGTCCAGGCAATAGTAATTGGGCATAGATTCTCTCCTCAGCTGAACTCTACCACCTTGTGGGCTCCCAGGAAACTACAGTTTCAGTATCAAAACCATCTTAATAAGTTTGTCAGTCTAAAATAGCTGAAAGCACTGTTAGGGTTTTTTGAGGGGCTTTTTATGACTAAGCGGCATTCTATGAACAAAATACAATTAAAGCTTTTTTCTTTTTTTCTTTCTTCTTTCTTTCTTTCTATATCTTTCTTTCTTTCTTTCTTTCTTTCTTTCTTTCTTTCTTTCTTTCTTTCTTTCTTTCTTTCCTTCTATCCTTCTTTTTTTCCTTCTTTTTCTTTCTTTCTTTTTCTTTCTTCCTTCATTCCTTCCTTTTCTTTCTTTTTCTTTCCTTCTTTCTTTCTTTTTCTTTCTTTTCTTCTTTCTTTCTCTTTCTTTCTTTGTTTCTTTCTTTCTTTTTCTTTCTTTCTTCCTTCCTTTCCTTCTTTTCTTCCTTTCTTCCTTCCTTCTTTTCTTCCTTCCTTCCTTCCTTTTCTTTTTTTAAAATTCATTCTCTCCATTCCTGGCTTTCCAAGCCATAACAATATGTATACATTCCATATATTACAGTATTTCCCAGTTATTTTATGAATTTCTAACTCGATTCGTGGAAGTTTTTCTGTGAGATTAGAAAAGAGAATGATGCAAACCTTTTGTTGCTATTTAGGATTTTAAATCTTGTGACAAAGAAATAAGAGCACTCAAAAGAAAGAAATGAACAAAAAAGAAGCAATAGTAATTGCTTTGAGATTCCTTTTCTTTCTTTCTTTACTAGTCAGTTAAGTTGTCCTTAAGTGCCAGAGATCAGTACAGTTTTGTGTTGGAACTGCAGGATTTGTACTTGTTTAGAGGTTTTTGTGAGGTGTTTTTTTTTTATGGGAGTTTTTTTCTTTCTTTTTCTGTTCAGAAGTGATGGGATTCATCTGTTCATTTGATGGGAATCTTACTTTGAGTGAAATAACTCTGAATTTTACACTTGAATTGTAGCGGATGTTTTTTTAAAACCTTTTTAAAACCTTTAAAACCATTTTTATGCGGCAGCTGCTGACTTCAACAGGGTTTCACAAAGAGCCAGGCCATGAGCTACTAAAAAAATCACCTTAATTTAAAAAAAAAAAAGAAAAGCCACAGCCACAATATACAGTTAAGAGCACTGCTGAGTGCTCTAGCTGTTAAAGGAAAAAGAAAACATGCTGTTGCAGACAGGTGTTGAAAAACAAAACTACTAAGTTCAGACCAGTATATTTCTAGGCTATAAAAAATGGCTGGAAAAACACTTTAATGTTCTTTTTCTAAGCACAGCAAGTCTATTAAGTGATAAATATCAAAAGTCCAATTCAGCTGTCATTGGTGTGACTGGGAAGGCAACTGAGAACTGAATCAGGCACACAAGGTCTGATTCTGCTGGGTTGATGTGATTCTCAGGAATACATTATGACTATCCCAGTCTAAATTATTTAGTGTCAGAACAAGTCAAACTCAAATGACATGCCATGTTCAGTTTTTTTATCCCTTGTAGCCTTGGTAGGAGCCAAGTGCATGAATACAGCAAGGGGAGGGAGAAATACCTGACCATAACTTCTGTAACCAGTGAAAAGCAGATTTTTAACTCACCTGTCACTTCACTGTCTCTAGTCAGACCCCCGTTTTTATGCAGAATAATAATGAAAAGGAAGGGTTCAATACCTATTGATTTAAATCAACATTATCCTGCCTCAGTGACTGCTAAACTGTATCTTGAGAAAAATATTATGGAAATATTTCATTCATGTAACATCAAGGGAGAAAAAGATGGAGCAAAGGTGTTTTCCACTCTATCTGTCCCTAACTGAAATACAAAGTGGTGTTAAAACTTTGAATGTAATTAGTAAAAGGAACCAATAGAGAAAAAGTCCGGTAAGAGAACCAAAAAAGACTGGATTTACTCATTCATCAAGCAGATGCTGCACTCTCTCAAGAAAGAAATGTCTCAGATGAGCCAGAGGAATAAAACAAATTCATTTTCAGATAAAAAGCTAGGAAAATATTGTAGAAAATCAAGAAACCGAATGACAAGCTGGTAAGATAAGGTGGGAAATTCTTGTCCTTTGCAACTGTATATTTAACAGAACATGATTATAAAACCCCCCATTGTGATCAAATTTTATGATGGGAAATCCACAATTTTATTGTACGACCTAGAATTTCTGATTACTGTGCTAGTCTACGTAGGGCCTGAAATAACACTTCTAGGGAAAAGTAGATTCCAAAATGTGCCTGTGATAAACAGATCTGAAGCCTGATCACTTGGGCTACTTTGAGGATATTCACAATTGTCAAGGAATTTGATTCTTAGAATTCTAGAATCACAGAATATCATGAATTGGAAGTGACCCACAAGGATAATCATAGTTCTACCCCTGGCCCTGACCAGGACAGTCCCAAGAATCACACCATGTGCCTGAGCAACATCAATGAAATACTAAAAGACAGTCAAATATTATCACTACTACACAGGCTGGAGAGGACAATCTGATTAACCTGCTGTCTATCGTACAGTCACAGAAGGCTCCTCTGGTGTGCAAGCACAGAATGAAAGCAATGACTGCCAAGCTGCTTTGTAATGTATTTAAAAATAGGGGTTTATTTAACTAATAAAAATTGATTTTGAGATTGGTTTTTGGGAGTAGTGATACAAGGATTCTTTACAGCATTTAACTTAATCCTGTTTGAATGCCGATAAAATATCTCCACTCAGAAAGCAGCCTGTGTTCAATACACTGACACAAGTGGACTGATAGACCTCAAAAAATTAGTTACTGAATTATCCTCATTCTGTTAAAGTGGTTTTAGTGGCTCTGCTAGGAACTGCATAGTCTTGGTCACATAGCATTCCAGATCTCTATCAGTGGTCTAGAAGGAAATAAAGTTAAGTCTGATAAAATCACCAGCTGACAGCAAAGTATGTAGTGTAGCAAAATGCAAAGTCAGTTATTCAGAGTAATTTGGAATGTTGTTTGACTGAGATACAGCACACGCCATAGGAAAACAGAAAAATGAATAGTTGTGTCCTCAGACAAGCTGCACTACTGGTTGTCTTTTCTTACTGGGAAGCTGAAATCAGACCAAAATGTATTTTAATACATCATTAAGTTGTGTATATGGGAACAAGGAGTATAGCTCACACTGAGAGGGGACCTGTTGGTATATCTCTGGGACACACTAAGACTGTTTTTAAGACACCTGCCTAATTTCCTGACTACAGCATTCCCCAATCCAGCGATGATGAGAAGCAAATGGATTACTGCAGGTAGGGGTACAGGAATATCTTCCTAGGGCCATGGGCAGAATTCCAACTGCCTGTAAGAAATAATGAAAATGCCCAGTGCCAAGTCTCGCATTGCTCAGGAGCGCTGTGCATCAAACAGAGCTTCTGTGCTCTCACCTTCAGCTCATCAAATACAAAACACAGAAACCTACCTGGCAGATCTGATGAATTCATAACCAGTTCCTATTCTGGCTGCAGAGTAAAATTCTCTGCCTGTTGTGATATCCAATTGTAAGCCTGAGACCTCTGAGGGCTGTGTGAAATAACAGGTACAAATTCAATTTTCATTTAGCTACCCAAGGGTAAAAAACTTGCTTAAAAACTTTTTATTCCCCCATAATGCTTTTCATTTCATTCATTAGCCCTCCACTCGCTTCTGTACTTTCTGTGCCTTCCAGTACAACATTTCAGCAGCATCATTGCCCACTTTAGGCAAAACAGCATTGGAAACACATCAAACATCACAGCCAGATGTGTTGATCTGTTGACACTGGACACTGAGGTCATTATTAAGACTTTGCAGTGGAGTGTGAGCTGGACAGTGTTGGGATTAGATTGCTTTCCCTGTATCTGGAGGTGAAAGCCTGATGAAGTGTTGGGCTGTGTTATCAACAGAGCTGGAGGCAAGACAAAAAGTGCAAAATGACCTTTTCTTCACTTTATTTCCATTCTCACAAGTTATGAGTGGCGCAGCGCTTCTTAGCACAGCTAACTCTGTCTGAGTTTATTTGTGTTAATCTAAAAGGAGTTAAAACTCAAGCCATACTTATGTTGATGTACCAACACTGAAATGAGCAGAGCTATTCCTAACTTAGGATAATGCAATGTGAACTAGAAGTTGGCTCAGGAGGTCTCTCTGTCATAATTTACTCACAGGCTGTAAGATCTGCAAAGAGGAAACAGATCTACATGTAAAGTTTCCATTTGGCTTCAGGGAAGAATTTTGGGAGTTCCCCTGAATTTTAAGACCTCTCTTCCAGGGCCAGCTTCCTCTAGACCAGCCTGCTCAAAGCCCTGTCCAACCTGGCCTTGAACACTTCCAGGGATGGGGCATCTACAGCTTTTCTGGGCAACCTGTTCCAGCAAGTTTGTTTTGTTTTAACATGAATAACAGGGACAAAATCTGCTGGAGGTGATGAATGATTTCTTTCCTGCTTCCAACACCACCAAATTCCTCATAACTACTCTTCCACAAGGTAGGATGGGAGTTCTCACTGCAGCAGCCCCGGTCTCATCTGAATTGCTTGGCAAGACTTGGATTTGGGAGCCACTGGGGATGACCCTATGGCTGGTAAACACTTGTCTTTTGGGGTTTTGGTTTTCTTTTCTTCTGTCCTAGACTGTCTTTTTACCACTGATATGTAGAAATAAGCCAGTGTTTGTGACAGTCACATCCTAATCTTCAGATAAACAAATTGTTCATCTTTCATGAAGCAAAATTGGAGCAGCGACAGAGAAGAGGTTGGATCCTGAGGGATGTATTGCACTGTTCCATTAACTCATTTAAAATACATCTTGCTGACAGTACCAGTGACAGTATATGCAGGTTTCTGTTGCTTAAAATCTACCATAGCCGCTTCAATTTCAATGGGCTTTTTCTTAGCCATTAAAACAATTTATTTTTTTTTTTAGAAGAAAAGTACATTTGTTTTTAAAGCATCTTCTAAGTTTGGCTACATTTAAAATAGCTCACATTAAAAATATAATACAGCTGCATTGAGAAAGTTATATAAAAAAACTTTGCCTAAAATTGTTTTGGTAACTGGAAGTTGTCTGTAAGTTTTTTATAACTTTTTGTAAACATTTTAATTTAAAAACCCTCTACTTTCTGAACCCTATGAAATGCAATTTTTGATATATGGAAACACTTCAGGAATTTAAGGAGTGGGGTTTTTCTTTTGTGGGTGGCTCATATCTAGAAATACACCAAGGCCTGCTTTACATTTATGGCTACAAAAGGCTTAAGAAAATTCTGTTTCTGAAGCAACTTGTCAATATTTACAGTCATCATATCATAGATATAATTCCAAATATTAAATTACATGGTCTGTAAACAAAAAAACCCAGATATTTTTTGATTCATTCTCATGTGGGTTGCAAAATTTTGCAATGTATCATTTTCTGGTATTATAATGCAAGGGGCACACATCATAATTCTGGTATCTAATATTGACAGGCATTATTTATGAGTGGCTAGAGTAGCATAAACCTGGTGCTTTGAAACCTATTGTCTAGATATTCTCCTGGGGTTTTTTTTTGAATTTTAGCCATTTTGCTTACCTGAAATGTACAGCAATGAAAAGGCTGATGTTGTGCTTTCATGTATTTGAATTTGCGTACTTGTGTAGCAGCATTTCTAAATTTAAGATTTGAGAGAAGAACCCAGAGGGAAGCACAAACTGTGGGCACAGAAAAGTTTGAACAACGTCAGAACAAGACTGTGCCTGTTCCACACATAAAATACTTGGTTAATGATTCATTCTGACCTATTCATTAGGGAAAGGATCAAAGTTCTTTCAGGGGGTGTCAGAATGGTTCTCAGTGCTGTATTTTTGATTTGGAGATCAAATTTAGCAGATGTGAAAAATCCCATGTAGAGAGGAAAAAACTCCAGTGATTAAGATGCGCTGAAATGCTTGAAGATCTATTCTAGTGAGGGTTGATGTTAACTTATGTTGGTAATCCTCCCCCTCCAACCCTTATAATCTTATTTCTTTCTGAATTTAGTATTACTGTTGTTTTTTGCTGACTCTATAAACTAGGGGCAATTTTGTAATACAAGTAGAGAAGTCACCTTTCTATGCTCTCGAGAAGACGCAGCGAATTGCTCGCTACAGGCAAGGGTCGATGCCCGCCTGTAGGTGGAGTTAAATATCAAAGAACTGGTGCAGACCTTAACAGCGTTACGGATCCAGGCAGGCAGACAGGACTGACGATCGGTTCTTAGTTGTCGCATCGATTTACTGTCCAGCTCCTTCCAAGAGCGCGGGAGGTGTTAGCACTTTTTTTTTTTGTAGATAACTTGCTATCTCCTACTGAACTAGTGCAGCTTGGAAAAGCAGAGCACTTTGAAGACAAAAGTCCTTCTCGGGGTCGGTAGCAGACACTGAAAAGTGCAAAACTAAATACTGTGACCCAAAGGAAAGATTCACCGTGACAACAGCACTGGCACAGGGTCCCATGGAGGGAGGGCAGCACAAGGCTCCCCAGCCTCACCGGCCCTCACAGCTGGCTGCGGCATCCACAGGGGAGGGGGCTGGTCGTGGATGTGAGGCTCCATCTCTAAAGGAAACAGGGATTTTCAGGAGCTGTTGTCCCGAAGTATCTCTTTGTGTTAGATGGCAATACCATCCGGGGACAGGAACCGCTGCTTCTTCCTTACTAACTGCTTCCAGTCAAGACTGCTGCTAATATTTATTTGATATCCCTTTTTTCATCATATCCAGGAGACTAAGGGATAACTAACTGCCTTTGACACCTTATCCTCACACACTCCTCTATCCTCTCCTCCCTCTTTTCTCGCTTCTCCGGCTTTTCCACGCTGAAAAATCCACTGCCAGGTTCATTAACTCTCTCACAAGGATAAATAAACTCTACATTTGCTGATTTGCTACGTGGCCACGCAGGATTTACATTGTCAGCTTAATTGCCGTCTGCAGGTTTGTGTTTACACCCCTGCTTGTATTCAAAGGTCAACACATGCCAAATCAAAACTTTTACTTCCAGCGGCACCGCGGGGAGATGGGATTAGGGGCTTTCCTTGTTATTTACACGCACCGCCTTTTTGGGAAGGGGGACGCTGGGGACTTTCGGTCGGTCGAGGACAGAGTTCCCTGGGGACACTGGCGCATTCCTGCGGTGTGTCACCGCTGCCGCGCGCGGCACGACAGCAGAGGGCGCTCCGGGCCCGCGGGAGGAGCGGCGCGGCAGAGCATCTCCCCGGGATAACGGGGCCACGGAGTTCCATTCAGCAACTGCCTCTGTAAAAAGTTGAGAGGCGCGCCGCGCCGCCCCGCCACATCCTCGGGGCGCGGGGCATCCCGGCCGGGGTCCCGGTTCCCTCCTCGCTCCATGGCGGGAGCGCTTCGGGAGGGACCCGCGCCTCCATCCCGGCGCTGCCGGGCGGAAAACCCAGTTCCCTCCCCTCCCGGCCCGGCCGTCCCGGTCCCGCCGCGGGCAGGCCCCCTTCAGGTGCGGGGTGGCTGAGGCGGTGTGAGGGTCGCTGCGGCGCGGCGGCCAATGGGCGCCCGTTTGGGGGGACCGGCCCCGGTGCGTCAAGAGGGCCGGATCCAATGAAGCGCCGGGCAAAGTTGGGTCCGATCGGCCGCGCGTTCGACGGACCCGCTTCCGCCCGCGAGCGGCCCGGGGAATGCCAGCGGGGCGGCGCCAGCCGCGGGCAGCGGCGGGGCGCGGGGCCCCGGCGGTAGCGGCGGCGGCTTCTGCTGAGCGGCGATGCGGCGGAGCCCCGGCGCCCCCCAGCCCCCGGAGAGCGGCGGGCGGGAGGAGCGCGGCGGGCAGAGGCAGAGCCGGAGCTCCCGGTGAGCGCGGGCGGGTCCGCTGCCGTCCGCACCGAGCGGAGCTTCGCGGTGTGAGAGAGAGGCGGCAGGGGGGAGCGGAGAGCGGCGGAGCAGCGCGGCGCCGGGCCCCCGGCTCGGGTGCGCTGCGCCCCGGGTCGCCATGGGCCGCCCCGCCGCCGCCGCCGCGGGGCTCCGCCGCCGCTGCTGCTTGTCCTGCGCTGCCGCTTAGCTGCCGCCGCAGGGAGCGCCGGCCGCCCGCCGCCAGCCGCGCCAGGTGTTCCAGGTGCTGGAGGAGCAGCCGCCGGGCACCTGGGTGGGCACCATCGCCACCCGGCCCGGCTTCACCTACCGCCTGAGCGAGCACCACGACCTGTTCGCCATCAACGCCACCTCGGGCGCCCTGCACACCCGCGCCACCATCGACCGCGAGAGCCTGGCCAGCGACGTGGTGGACCTGGTGGTGCTCTCCAGCCAGCCCACCTACCCCAGCGAGGTGCGCGTCCTGGTGCTCGACCTCAATGACAACGCGCCCGTCTTCCCCGACCCGTCCATCGTGGTGACTTTCAAGGAGGACACGGGCAGCGGGCGCCAGCTTATCCTGGACACAGCCACCGATGCCGACAGTGGCACCAATGGTGTAGACCACGGCTCCTATCGGATTGTGGCCGGCAATGAGGAGGGCCGCTTCCGCCTCAACATCACCCTCAACCCCAGCGGTGAAGGAGCTTTCTTGCACCTGGTTTCCCGTGGAGGGCTGGACCGGGAGGCCACCCCCACCTACCAGCTGTTGGTGCAGGTGGAGGACAAGGGGGAGCCCCGTCGGCGAGGGTACCTGCAGGTCAACGTCACTGTCCAGGACATCAATGACAACCCCCCCATCTTCAGCCAGACGCTTTACCAGGCACGAGTGCCTGAGGATGCACCTGTTGGGGCCAGTGTTCTCCAGGTCACTGCAGCTGATGCTGATGAAGGCACCAATGCTGACATTCGCTACCGCCTGGAAGGAGGTGATGGCAGTGGCAGTGGTGGTGGGGATGGGGCTGGCAGCCTCCCATTTGAGGTGGACCCTGAGAGCGGAGTGATCCGCATCCGTGAGCGCTTGGACTATGAGGTGCGACAGGAGTACTCACTGACAGTCCAGGCCATGGACCGAGGGGTGCCGGCGCTGAGCGGCCGGGCCGAGGCCCTCATCCGCCTGCTCGATGTCAATGACAACGAGCCCAGGGTGAAGTTCCGCTACTTCCCGGCCACGTCCCGGTTTGCCTCTGTGGATGAGAATGCGGCCCCTGGCACTGTGGTGGCCCTGCTGACGGTGAGCGATGCCGACTCCCCTGCGGCCAACGGGAACATCTCAGTGTCGATCCTGGCGGGAAATGAGCAGCGGCACTTTGAGGTGCACAGCAGTAAGGTACCCAACCTCAGCCTTATAAAGGTAGCGGCTGCATTGGACCGGGAACGCATCCCAGCCTATAACCTTACTGTGGCAGTGGCGGATAACTATGGGGCCCCACCGCCACCTCCAGGGTCTCCCACTTCTGGCTTTTCTCCTGACGGGGCCGTGGCAGCTCCCGTGAGCCGCTCCTCAGTAGCCAGCCTGGTGATCTTTGTGAATGACATTAATGACCACCCACCTGTCTTTGGGCAGTCAGTCTACAGGGTGAACATCAGTGAGGAGGTGCCCCTGGGCAGTTACGTGCGGGGCCTGAGTGCCACGGACCGTGACTCGGGCCTCAATGCCAACCTCAAATACAGCATTGTCTCGGGCAATGAGCTGGGCTGGTTTCACATCAGTGAGCACAGCGGGCTGGTCACCACAGCTGGCCCCGAGGGCGGCAGTGCCGGACATGCTGCAGGCACATCCATCTCCAGCAGGCTGGACCGGGAGACTGCTTCTCAGGTGGTGCTTAACATCAGTGCCCGTGACCAGGGCGTGCAGCCCAAGTTCTCCTATGCACAGCTCGTGGTGACCATCCTGGATGTCAATGACAACAAACCTCGCTTCAGTCAACCCGAGGGCTACCAGGTGTCCCTGACTGAAAACTCCCCATCAGGAACTGAGCTCCTTGTCCTGAGTGCTGCTGATGGGGACCTGGGGGACAATGGGACTGTCCGCTTCTCCCTGCAGGAAGCTGAACCAGCTCTGGTAGCAGTTGGCCCCTCCTCTGTGACCCCTCGCCAGATTTTTCGCTTGGATCCTGTTTCTGGCAAGCTCAGCACCATCTCGCAGCTGGACCGGGAGGAGCAGTCTTACTTCTCTCTGCAGGTCTTGGCCACTGATTTAGGCACTCCTCCCCTTTCTTCAATAGCTCGAGTTAATGTGACTGTCCTGGATGTGAATGACAATAGCCCCGTGTTTTACCCCGTTCAATATTTTGCCCATATCCAAGAGAACGAACCAGCTGGAACATACGTGACCACGGTGTCTGCCACAGATCCTGATCTGGGACCCAATGGGACAGTCAGCTACAGTATCTCAGCTGGAGATAGCTCCAGGTTTCAGGTCCATGGCCAGACAGGGGTCATCACAACAAAAATAGCCCTCGACAGGGAGGAAAAAACTGCTTACCAGCTGCAGATCGTGGCCACTGACGGTGGCCATCTTCAGTCGCAGAACCAAGCCATTGTCACCATCACTGTCTTGGACACCCAGGACAACCCACCTGTTTTCAGCCAGGGCATGTACAGTTTTGTTGTCTTTGAAAATGTTGCCCTGGGTTACCACGTAGGTACTGTTTTTGCTTCCACCATGGACCTCAACACCAACATCAGTTACCTTATTACGACAGGTGACCAAAGGGGCATGTTTGCCATCAACAGAGCAACGGGGCAGATCACCACAGCCAGTATTATTGACAGGGAGGAGCAAGCATTTTACCAGCTGAAGGTGGTTGCTAGTGGTGGGGCGATAACTGGCGATGCTCTGGTCAATATAACTGTCAAAGATTTAAATGACAATTCCCCACACTTCATTCATGCTGTGGAAAGTGTAAATGTGGTTGAAAACTGGAAAGCTGGGCATACCATATTCCAGGCCAAAGCTCTTGATCCTGATGAAGGTGTTAACGGCGTGGTCCTTTACAGCCTTAAGCAAAACCCGAAGGGCTTGTTTTCAATCAATGAACAAACTGGTGCCATAAGCTTAACAGGGCCACTTGACATAAATGCTGGGTCTTACCAGGTTGAAATCCTGGCCTCGGATATGGGGGTGCCGCAGCTGTCCTCTAACTTTATCCTGACTGTCTCTGTCCATGATGTAAATGATAACCCACCTGTGTTTGACCAGCTTTCCTATGAAATTACCATTTTGGAGTCAGAGCCTGTGAATTCCAGGTTCTTTAAGGTACAGGCTTCCGACAAAGACTCGGGAGTGAACGGTGAAATAGCTTACAGTATAATTGAAGGAAATGCTGGGGATGCCTTTGGCATATTCCCAGATGGTCAGCTGTATATAAAAAGTGAACTGGACCGTGAACTTCAGGAAAGATATATTTTACTGGTTGTTGCCTCTGATAGAGCAGTAGAACCACTCAATGCTACTGTGAATGTTACTGTGATTCTGGAGGATGTAAATGATAACAGGCCCCTGTTCAACAGTACTAACTATGTGTTTTATTTTGAAGAGGAGCAGAGAGGTGGATCATATGTAGGTAAAATAAATGCTGTAGATAAAGACTTCGGGCCAAATGGTGAGGTCAGGTATTCCTTTGAGCATTTGCAGCCAGATTTTGAGCTGAACACAGTAACTGGGGAGATTAGAAGCACTCATCAGTTTGACAGAGAAGCTCTTATGAGACAGAGGGGAGCTGCAGTATTTAGTCTTACAGTAATAGCCACAGATCAGGGGTTGCCAAAGCCTCTAAAGGATCAGGCAACTGTACAGATCTACATGAAAGACATAAATGATAATGCCCCCAAATTTTTGAAAGATCTCTACCAAGCTACTATATCAGAATTGGCAGCAAATCTGACACAGGTGCTGAGAGTTTCTGCCTCAGATGTTGATGAAGGGGTTAATGGATTGATTCACTACTCTGTAATCAAGGGAAATGAAGAAAATCAGTTTGCAATAGATAGTAGCACAGGCCAAGTGACCTTAGTAGGCAAACTAGATCATGAGGCTACTGCGTCATATTCCCTTGTCATCCAAGCAGTAGACTCTGGAGAGGTTTCCCTGAGTTCAACTTGCATGTTGAGCATTGATGTATTGGATGAAAATGACAACAGTCCTTCCTTCCCTAAATCAACCTTGTTAGTGGATGTCTTGGAAAATATGAGGGTTGGTGAACTTGTGTCATCTGTCACTGCCACTGATTCTGATTCAGGTGACAATGCTGACCTGCACTATAGTATTACGGGGACAAACAACCACGGGACCTTTAGCATCAGTCCCAACACTGGTAGTATTTTTCTTGCAAAGAAACTGGACTTTGAGACTCAATCTCTGTATAAGCTAAATATAACAGCGAAAGACCAAGGAAGGCCACCGCGGTCATCTACTATGTCTGTGGTAATACATGTTAGAGATTTCAATGATAATCCTCCTAATTTTCCTCCAGGAGACATCTTTAAATCGATTGTTGAGAATGTTCCTGTTGGTAGCTCTGTCATTTCTGTGACTGCCCATGATCCGGATGCGGATATTAATGGGCAGCTGACGTATGCAATCATTCAGCAGATGCCAAGGGGTAATCACTTCCGCATAGATGAAGTGAAAGGGACAATATTTACCAACGCTGAAATAGATCGGGAGTTTGCTAATCTCTTTGAGTTAACAGTCAAAGCCAGTGATCAGGCCGTTCCTGTGGAGACCAGGCGATTCGCTCTGAAGAACGTGACCATTTTGGTGACAGATCAAAATGACAATGTTCCCGTGTTCGTATCACAAAATGCCCTCGCAGCTGACCCCTCGGTTGTGATCGGCTCCATCCTAACGACAATTATTGCTGCGGATCCTGACGAGGGTGCCAATGGAGAAGTGGAATATGAAATAGTTAATGGAGATACTGAGACTTTCATCGTGGATCGCTACAGCGGAGATTTAAGAGTAGCCTCAGCTTTGGTACCTTCTCAGCTCATATACAATCTCATAGTTTCTGCCACGGATCTTGGCCCTGAAAGGAGAAAATCCACCACTGAAATGACTATAATTCTGCAGGGGGTTGACGGGCCTGTTTTCACTCAGCCAAAATACATAACCATCTTGAAAGAAGGTGAACCCATTGGGACAAACGTGATATCTATCGAAGCAGCGAGTCCGCGGGGCTCCGAAGCTCAGGTGGAATATTACATCGTCTCCGTTCGATGTGAAGATAAGAGTCTTGGGCGCCTCTTCACCATCGGGCGCCATACTGGAGTCATCCAGACCGCTGCCATTTTGGACAGGGAGCAAGGGGCGCGTCTCTACTTGGTGGATGTTTATGCCATTGAAAAGTCGTCGGTTTTGCCTCGCACGCAACGAGCAGAGGTAAAGGCTTATTCAGTAATTTTTTTCCCTGTCCTTCCACTCCTGTGTAATTCCAGGATTATGATTGAACTTCTTTCGCTGCAGTCATCATGTCGGTATTGGCCATGAGAACTGGCTGGTAGATAATTGATCTCTGAACAGCTTGTCTAGTGTCTCCAGTCATGGAAGTTCTTGCAATCCCTGCCTGGCTAAGACCCTGAGATGATAGGTTTCCTCACACGCTTCCAATTTAGGTTGCTTTTCTACCTAACTCACTGATGAGTGTGAAAATGGTCTTGTTTCTGTTTCTGGATGTGACAGGTGGTAAAAGCATAATGTTTTACTTGGCAGCTTTCCTTATCGCAAAGCCATTTGCCTTGACTGAAGGGTCTTTAAATGTTCTCTACCTGACTAACTTGAAAAGCAAAGGGTGGAAAACAGGTGTCATGTGTGAGGTACAAATATTCTATTTGCTCTGTCTTCTGAGCCACAGAGCTGATCGTTTACATCCTTCCTGCTGTCTTTGGGAATTCTGAGAAGCCTGGGATGAAAGAGAGTCTTGTGTTTGTTTTGAGTTGCACCGTCTCCTGGAGCTGCTTTCTATGCTTCACCATGAGCCATTTAACTTGCCATTCCTGGAAATTTGGGGCTGGCACTGCTAAGTGGGTCAACCAGCAGAGGATGCTGGTAGCATGTAGTGGTTGAGCCATTTCCCTTGCCAGCTGAACATGCTACCTCAATACTGCATAGCCCTGTGGGTCCCAGGCATTACCCCCAGCTGTACTTGGGGGAATTATGCTTTAGTTTTCAGCCACCAAGGATAATGTGGTGATTTGTGGTTTTTCTTCTGTTTGATTTTTAGCAGAAGTGATATTTCTAATTCTTCCTTGTGTAGCTCTTCCTCTTCATAGCTGCTTTTTTGTTGTTTTTACTGCAGTTTGAGTGTGATCTGTGTAGGTATGTAACCTCTCTGCTATACTGGCAGTGACTGATGCTCTACCAAGTAATCATCCGGGAGGGAGTTTTAGCACTGTTCAAACTCAAAGATTTCTTAGCACGTGTGAGAGAGCACAAGCCTAGTGTGTGTGCTGTGTGCTGTTGGTTATCACATTTTGAAGTGCAGTAGTGTACTGAAAAATCAGCTGTTCTCAGAGTGCTGCTCTTTATGAGAAGATTCCTGTTATACAGGCTTCGTACCCATGCTAGCAAAGATTTGACCTTTATAATTTTTTTCTTATTATTATGTCATATTTTGTCTTGACAGACAGTTGTTTTGAGGGTCAGGCATTTGTCAGTGGGTATTTGGATCATAATCCTTCAACTTTGAGTCTGAGCAAAGACTTTATTGATTGGGAAGGACTCAAAGGAGTCCCAACCCTATGGTTGCAATAATCTTGCATGTTGTAAAAGCATTTAATACAAGTATTTGCTGAGCAGGGAAGAGAACAACCATTGAAACTTTAAACAAATTTTACATTGTTGAATACAAACCACTTCTGAAATCAAAAGCAAATGTTTTATTCTGTAAAGACCATTGAGAGCCATAATTGGGAGCTAGGATTTCTTATTACTGGTTGTATCTTTATAGCTTCTAAATTGTGTCTTCTCCCAAATGTAATTAGCTTACTGTGCTTCTTTAGAATTGTATTATAAATTATAATCAACTATCAACTTTAAAAAACATAACCATATGCAGTCTTTCTCTTGACTGATTGGATTTCTCTGGAATGGCTTTTGCTGTCCAACACGTGAACATGAACTACCACAGTGACATTCTTTGTGCAAGCCGACTGTCAGTGGATGCTGAATAAGCAACACAGCCTTTTTTTCCATGTTTCTCGTGGATGGCAGTGTTTTGAGGGTTTAGTCTGATGTACATGAAAAAATAGCCAAAAGTGAGCAACCCACCTTAAAGCTCACTCATGCCAAGGTATCCACACAGCAAATGTGTAATTCAGAAGGTTTAGTGTTTTATTGCAGCCCTGGTTTTTAAGGTGATGGTTTGAACAGTGGTATAACCAGAACACTGATGAGGGACAATAAATGTGCATGAACCTGTAGAATATCTACAGCTACAAAACTGAAGTGTTCTTTTGTCCATAATTGCTTCAACTTTTTTTAATGTATACATGGCAAGATGAAGACTGGCTGATTTTTATATTCCCTCAGGAGAATTAAGTTGTAAAACATCAGTCCAGATGTGCAAAGTCTTATAGGTCTAGTACCACTGTACCTGACAGCTCTGTGCCAGATAACTTTAATATAAGTTTTGTTTTTGTTTGGTTTTGTTTGTTGGTTTTGGTTTAGATTTTTCTTTTTTTTTGTCTTTTTACTTTTTTGGCATACAAGCATGAGTATTGTGTATTTTCTTTCACTTACATGATTGTCCTTCCCTGCCCGCCACGCTTTCTGCCCCGATGCCAGAAATCATCTTAATTGTGCCATGGCGTGTGAGTGAACCATTGAGCACAGAGAGCCACCCAGTGTTAAACCTGCTGTCTGAGATTGGTGAAGAGCAGCAGTAGTTAGAAAGTTAATAGGCCTTTTGACTAATGTAGACTTGAGGAATGGGTTTGGGTGACAGATACCTGGTGTGAAATAAAGATATTTACAGCTTTGAAACAGTGGCTAGGCTTTGTCTTGCCATCAGGCAGCATAAAAGAGGAGCAGGCTTGCATGAAACCACTTTCTCCAGAACTGAATCAATCCTTGTCCTTGGGAAATGGTGTGAATATTTTTTCCCTAAATTCTGACACTATTTTTTTTTTTTTAATAATATCAGATACATTGAAAAGATCCACTTAGTGCTCTAACTGAAATGGAAAGTCTGTTTCCAGTATTTCTCATCCTTCCCTGGGGTTTGCCCTATAGGATCAGACTATAGACCCACTGATTGCACGTCTCTCAGGATCCTATGTAAGTGCTTTCCGAACTGAGGGTCCAGGGGCATAGCTTTGCAATGGCAGGACTTTGAGAATCCCTTGCTGAGCCCAAAGCAGCTGACATGCCTTGAAACTGGACAGTTTTCAGTGAAGCAACAGCAAAAAAAGTTTAGAAATGAAGACATTTATTTACAATTTGTGTACTGCTTATTTATTTTAGCAGTAGCTTTCATCTTGTGTATGTTTGTGTGCTTGTTATTACTATACGGGGAGAAAAGTGTGTGTGCAGGGGTGTGTCACAAAAGTGCAACTAGTAAGGTAAAGCTGTTTTCAAGTACCAAATATTTGAGATTTGTAAAGAAAACCCAAGTGTTTCTTCCAGTGTATTTTACAGCTAAATGGTATAATTTTGGATATAATTATTGAATTTGAAAGCTTTTTTAAATTTTATTTTGGACTTTCATTCAATTTCTGTGTAATCTGCAGTGACAAACCAGAGGATTTGACATTGTGTGAATGTGTTTGGTGATCAGTCTTAGCTTTTCCCCCTCTTCTGTTAATCATTAGGTGTTGCACTGTCGATCTCAGATTAAAAAAAATAATATAGGTGTCCTGAAGGGATACCTTCTGCTTGCCATTTTATACTTTTCTAAGTATTTTTGCTAGGGAAAAAACCCTCAGCAGTTGCTTAACTCCTTTTTCTTGTTTCTCTAACAGAAATTCTTTTTTATCCTCTTCAGGCAGGGCTGAGGGTTTCACCACCATGATTTTATATTTAATATAGAATGACTAATGCATATTGGCATCACTTGTCCACCACACGACTTTACTCAGGCCTGCCTCCCTTAAAAATGATCCTATGCTGTGGGATATTTTGGGTGGTCGTATGTTGTACCCTGTTTTGTGTCTAGCAGCAATAATAGGAACCCAGGGACAATACCTCATCTTCTCTGCTGTGTTACCAGGGATTAAATGGAATTAGACAGGATCTCTAGTTTGCATGTTTAACCCTTCAGTGGATGGCTTCCTTGGAAGCCATGGATTTGCTAGGAACCAATGTTCCCTATACGTGTGTATCTATCTATCTATCTCTATCATATATAGTGACATATGTATGCCAAGTGAGAGGGTAGGAGTTTGGGAGGTGAACTACTTGTTCAGTTAAACATCTTTCATATACTTTAGTAGGTTCATACTTTCCAAGGAAGTGAGAAGAAGGGTTTAAATGAATAAAGTATATAAACTTTAAATGAAAGATTTAGTGGTGGTATTGATTTGAAAATGGAAATACTTGGAGAGGCAGATCAGTGATCCTTACTTTTTACCTGTAAATGTTAATATCCTCTCAAAAGAGGGGAGATTGTCTTCATTCTCTGACAGGGAAACATGAGACACTGAGTTTTCTTTTGCACTTGTGTGTTCGTAGCTGCATCTTCTAAGTGCTTTGTGACTCACACTATTGGGAAGCTTGGACTTCCACACTGGGGAAGTGTTCATTATTCATTCAGGCAAGATGTGGGGATTTTAGACAATGCTTACTGCTGGCTTAATACATGGGAATTAATGAAGACAGGCAGAATGAATGGCCTTGTCCTCCTGCAAAGAAAATCATAGGACATTTTGCCTTGACTCAGTGTGAACTGCAGCCACGGCTATAAACCCACGATTGCATGGTGTAAATAGTTGATGTGGAGCTTTTTTGTCTCAACCCAGCCTACATCCTGTGGCTGAGCTAGCTTTGTGTCCCTTCTGCACCCTGCAGATCCTCGCTGGACCTGGGAGTGAGATGGAGGTGCTCAAACCTGTCTCCTCCATTGCAGGTTTCTAGTGCAGAGCTCCAGAAACCCAGACTAAGAAGGGGAATATGCTGCTAAGCAGGAATGACAGAAAACATTGCAGAAAAGACAGCCTGAGCCATGGAAGCACGATGCATCCCTTGTGATGCTTGGGCTGGGTATGTCTTCAGGGATGTGGTGTTAGACTCAACATCCGTTTGAGAGAGGAAAAAAGTGTGCACTGGTGGGGGCGAAACGCTGAAGGTGCTACTTTTCTTACCAAGCTGGCTAACAGAAGGCTTTAAATTTAGTAAAGGGAATTTGAAACCCACTTCAGAGAAGTCTTATCATTTACCAGGACAAAGAAGAACAATGGGGTACTCCTTCTATTCATACTATTTATAAATCAGTTTATTCTTAAACGATACATGGCACATCAATTGTTACTTGACAAAGGAAACTGCTTATGAAACGTTGGAGTAAACAATGAAAATCTGCTGCCTTGTCCCAGCTCCAAAGCCAGTGTTTTTTCTTCCTACAGCTGATTTATTATTTAAGTTACTGCTGTCACTTGCACGATCTGAAAGAGGATCTCCAAGCTTTCCTTGAAGGGGGAGACGAATGTGCCTTATGTGGAAAATTATTCAAAACTAATTTGTGTGTTTCGGTTCAAAGTCGTTCTCTTTTTTCATCCTCTCTAATTTCTTAAATGATTCTACCTTGCTACATGTTCTTAATATCTAGAATTTCTCATTTCTTTGCTATTTTAGCAACCTCTGGGCATTTTGGTGTGTGAGGTCGCTTCATAATTTTTATGTTAAAATTACTAGACTTTTAAAAACAACATTCTTTATTACGGAAAATATTATTTTTCATGTCTCTAATGCAAACACGAGAAATAATAGCCAAAAAAGCAGCGCAAAATTTTCATGTGCTTATTTTTGCTGTGTTAAATTCTTCATACAAATCTCTAAATGATTCTTGGGTTCTGTCGATGTTAATAAGTGAGCCCTTTTCCATGTAAAATGATACTCCCAGAGCTGTTGGAGTGCAGGTTTCTTTCTATGGATTAGTGTTAGGTGAAGCAATCGGTGGCTGTTCATTTAGAAGAGCTCCAGAAGTTGGTCACCAAAGCCTACTCACCCTTTAGGTGTCTCCAGTTCTCACCAGTAGCTTTACTGGGGCAAGACTGTGTGGTTGGTGGCGTCTGAAATCTTTGCTATTGTCTTTTCCTGTTTCCTATGCATATCTTGAACTCTGAGACTGCATCTCATCAAAGGATTCTTGCACCCTCTTGACTGACAGAAGGAGGCTCCAGATGTTTCCATGGTCTCTTCGGAGTCTTTTCAGAGGTTGGATTTTGACTCTCTACTCCAAGGGCTACTTCCCACCTCTCCAGTAGCAAGGTGCCTGTTCAATTTATATCAGGTCCTCAGCATGACATAGTTCTACTGGTACAGTTTGTTTTAATTGTGTCTAGACTAGGGAGTAGCATTACTGTTAACTCAGTTGGGTTTCTTACCCCTGTAACTGTGTCTGTGCAAAACCTGTATGTAGACAAGCCCTAATGCTCTCAGGTTCTAATTAGAAAAGGAATTTATGGTGACTAAAATATAAGTAAAACAAAGAGTTTTCCTAACACATTCCTGCAGTCTGGAAAAGGGATGCCAGATCAGAATGGTACATCAGTACCATACTGATTTGTTTCAGTAAATTTATAGCCTGACTTTGCTTTGCCAAGAATAATACCAGATATGTTATAGAAACTGTGTCTTTGTTTTACTGTGATGTTTCTCTCTATTCTAATAAATCTTTTTTTTAATTAGACCCTCAGTCTAGACTGTCAGGCAGGTTTGTTTTTATAGTGATCTATTTTTGTTTACTTCCTCAGAGCAAAAACATACCAAAAGGACAGTAGAACAGATGGAAAGTGATAGCCATGATCACACTGTAAAAATACATAGAGTGGTATTAGTTAATGCAAAAGAATTTCAAAGAGCCTATTATGAAGTGGTAATTTATGTGCCAACAGCTATGCAAAAAGTAATGAAAACCAGCATTTGCCTTAGCATTTCATGCTCTGCAGTGCTTGCACATACATACAAACTGTTAGTAGGCTGTTGCTTGTACTGACACAGTGATCTTAAATAAGTGGATAAGAGTTCTACTATACTTAATGCTGCCATCCTGACCTACAGACAGAAAGACATGCTCATGTTGAAAACATTCAGCAGCCCCTTAGACTCAGACGGGTGGAAGGAGCTTTAGGGGCTCCTTTTGGAGAAGAACATCTTCTTGCAGTGCATTACCTTCCCCCCCTCTACACTCTGACCTAGAGGTGGCATCATCCCATGGCTAAATTTAGGTTCCCTCTGGTAGCCATGTTGAGAGAAGATAACTCCTAAGAGACTTGGGAAGTTGATTTGGATCCTCTAATAGAACTGAAACACAAAGATGGGTTTTTTCTCACAGATCTTTAAGTGAAATGAATGGGAATCACTTTGAGATGTGCCACAGGGCCAAGTATGGGAAGGATCATCAGCCTTAACACAAAATTGTAGTTCTCTTGATTTCATATATTCGCATTTTCCAGCCTCATGCCTGGCTATGCTCTTCTAAATATGCATGTATAGGCGCGTGTCAAAATAATTCTCACTTCAGGCACTCGGTTGGGCTTGGAAAGAGACCAAACTGGGTCAAGCAATGTTGTGGTTTTCTCTGTAGGATCTGCCTATCCTGTTTTTGGTTCTCATTGGGTACCTCTCTGGAACACTCCCAAGCAGGAGGCAAGCCTCAACTTGCCATTACGAGCAAAGAAATGTGTAAAAGGCAAGGGAAGCAGAGCAGTGTGACTCTTTGTGTTAGTTTTTAGGAGATTCAGAAGGGAAGTAAGAAGAACCCACTTGTTTCTTCCGTAGTACCTGTGATACCAGATCAGTGATGAAGATTCCTATCACTTTGTGTCCTTGTAAAAAGTCCCTTTCCAGCTCTGTTGTAGCCCCTTTACATGCTCAAAGGTCTCCCCAGAGCCTTCTCCTCTCCAGGCTGAACAACCCCAACTCTGTCAGCCTGTCTTCATAGGAGAGGTGCTCCAGCTCTCCTGTCGTCGTTCTTATTTAGGTCTGTACGAACAGCACTGATAAAACTGACGAGCTGGAGACTTAGTGTTTTACAAGTTACTTTTGACTCATTTCCAGGCCCTTAGTTGGATCTCTCTTTTATGGGGCATCTTAATACTACACAGCATAACTGTGTCTGTCGCTGATGGGATCGAAGAGGAGATTTATGAGCTGTGTTATGAGAGCGACCGCTTTTGGAGGCCTCCATCACAGCGTCATGACTCATTCCTGTGTTCTCTCCTGGAGAGCAGAGCTGGACCAGTGCTGGAGCACCCTTGTGCAAGTCCTGTCTTTGGGAGCAGGGCCCGCAATCCTGCCAGGGGCTCTCTGCCAGGCCTCAGATATGGAGCTTCTTTGGGCTGATGCATAGCTGTGCCTGATACTGCTGCTGATGCGAGTTTAACACCTACTGTGAAGCAAAGAATGAACAAAAGACCGCTTTTCAACCAATGAGTTTTGCTAGTGAGTGTTATATTTTAGTTATAAAATAATTTCTTTCCTTAAGTACACCTTTGGAGATATATTCATTTTTAATGCTTCTGAAGCCTTTTAAAGATGTTTTTGTTTAAAATATGAATGAGTAAAACATTAACTTCAGATTTTAGGCAAATGCTTTATATCTAGTCCTCTTCGGGTTTTAAAGCAAACATTTCAGTTTTGGTAGCTGCAATATTTCTTGAAATATAATCCAGGAGAAGAGTGTTAGTTCTAAGAATGTATATGACATTTCACCTACACAAACTGTAGTCCTCTTTTTAAGCTATGAACAGAATGTATATCCTACTGGGACCAAATTAATTTAAAAAGCATCCAACACTAGATAGTGCTGAATTACACAAAGCAATGGTAATTGACTGTCAAAACAGGAATTTGATGTGTAGCATCCTGAAGCAGCTGGAGAGACAAAAAAACCCAGGTTTACATCACAGGGCATATGTGTATATTAAAATAAAAGAGACACTACTTCAAGCTGGAGGAGTAGATTTGCCATAGGCACTGTGTATGGGGAAATATGTGATTCTATTTCCCCTGTAGTGTACCAGGAGATAAATTGTTCCTTGGAGAGCTAGAGAGAGAACTGAGTTGAGGGCTTTTCATGTCAACTCCTTTTTGGATCATTTTTGATAAATTAAGAGAATTCTTCTTAAATAGTTCAGAGGAATAAATAAGATGCCAGAGCTATGTTTTACATCTGTACTGTATGTGTTTAAAGCTTGAATTTTCCATAGGGATTTTCTTCTATAATATTACACTTCAGGTTTCCTGGTGTTTTCTCCTTTTCTCATTCTTTGTTCTTTTAAATACAACATATCTTTTTAATCTATCAAAATGTCATGCTTCTTGAAATGTTGAAGACGTGTTGCAATTACAAGGCTGTTTAGAAACAGAAGGCAAACTTAATAGTTTATTGCACTGTTATTCTTTCAAGACTGACATTTCTGTGTGTATTTAAATGACTTTTTTCTGAGCATGATTCTATTCCCTTTGAAATTTGCTTAAGAAAGTTTTTATGCCCGTCTGCTTTGAGAAAAGAATTTGAACCTTTATGATTTCAGTGAACAAATTTAATGAAAATCCAGATTTTTAACCCCAGTAGGGTCATGTCAGATTGTCTAGAAACTAATTTATGGCAGTGTTGTCTACTGTTTTCTTTCACTAACAGTTCTCTTAACTGCTGTGCTTCAAACTTTTGAGGAATTAGCTTGTTTTATTTTATTTTTATATATAAATTTCTTAATTCCAGATAATTCTTATGGTCAGCACTGAGAGTTGTAAGGGTTTTTGACATCTATATATCTTTTGAGCCAAGTTATCAAGTGGGGTTGGAGTTACTCAGAATAAGGTTAAGTGATTGTGTTGAGATCATAATTAAACATATGCACCAATACCTTATTATTTCAAGCCCTGTCATCAACAGACTGACCCTCGTGCTGGTGGAAAGGGGAGGAAGAGGGAGGGGACTTCTTTTTGCAGGGAAGGATGATATTGGGTAGGAGCAAGCTGCACACATGCCTGCCAAAATTGTTGGATCAGGCTAAAGGAACACAGATGGCTGAGGCTGATAAAGGTGTCTCTTATTGTGTTTTTTTTCTCCACAGTACTGTTTTGAGCTTGTGTGCGAGAGAGGGGTGAGAGGGGAGGAAGACAACTGCATGAATATGTTTATTTTGATACATTTTACAGCATAGGAAAGGACTTGTGTAAAGTCAATACTCTGTCTCGGTAGGACGCCAAAGGCTGAAGCTGAGCCCTCCTTTTAGGTTTCTGTAACAAATGAACAATAATGTGTCCTCAGGGATTTATGTCATGCTGTCCAACCTTCAGTTCTTATCTGCTAATAGAAAAATCCCAATCCACTGCTGTAAGTAGCTCCTAAAAATTGGACCAAGAAGCCTTAAAAGCACGTGGTTGCCTCTGCTCATAACCAATCTTGGTAGTAGCTCTCCTCTTACATGGCCCCTTCATGTCTTCTTAGTCCCAAGGTCATTTATTACTATAATTATTATGTTTATTACCATGCTTTTTGATGTATGTGCATCTAAACATCAATTATATACCTGTATATACAAACCACATGTGGATATATGTATGTATACACACATAGGTACCAATAATATCTTGTCCTTCGAGAAGGCAGTGCCAAAGTCTGCCTCCAGTTTGCTTGGAGGAGGAAGCCAAGCCACTGCAGGAAAGGAATGTGTAGGGGAAGAGCAAGTCCCACAGACTCTCTATCTGAGCAAAGTCCAGTTCTTCTTAGCATTTGTTATTTATTATTCTAGAAATTAACTGGTCACTGCTATCTAAAAATGGTATGTCTGAACTTTAAAGCTGCTTGCAGAAATAAATCGCTGTCACCAGACAAAGTCGTGGTTCCAAGTCTGTCAGATCTGTTCCACCCATGAGCAACACCATCCATCAGGGCAGGGCTGAGGAGAAGGGAGTAGAAGCAAGACCTTTTTTTCCTGCATCTATTTAAAGCAAAGTCTTAAAGAGGCAGTTTCATTAGAGGACCTTAAGATTCTTGTCTTGTAAATGATGTCAGTAATGTTCTCCTGCTCGTGACAGCTGGAAATCCACAGGATGTTCTTGCTGGTGTACATGAAAGAAAAATGGTACTTGAGGCTTCATGCTAGGGCAGATAAGTTTCATTTTGAATAGCTTTTTCAATTTGTAGTCATTAGGTTGAGATATTGCAGTTGTTTTTCATAGAAACTAAGATATTACAAATCTAGTTGCAAAGCCGTACTCCTAATGGTGTAACTAAGCTTCATCCAAAACAGGGCTATTTGGTCTATTGCTTTCTAAATACTCTTTGTCCTTCCTTGATCATCCCATATGTATATGTTTTTAAAACAGACATAGAAATACAATTTTTTTTTTTTAAGCAGTAAAGCTGCCCAAAACTGATGGAGGGAGAGAGGGTTTCATTCTGAGATTCAGTGCTATAAAAATCAGTGTGCTTTTCTGATTCCATGAGGTCTCACATGTGCAAACAGTCTCTTCTATAAATACACCATAATATTATGATTATTAATTGTGGCTACCACTACACAAATAGAAAAATAAATGCAGCCCAGCTACATTCCCCCTTAAGAAAAAAAAAAAAGGTTCTTTGTGTGAGCAGGAAAATACTACTTTTTTTTTTTTCTGTGAAAATATAACATTGTTATTACAGCTTTGGCTCTGTAAAGGATGAACGAGCATGAGAATCTGGATTATATAAAAGAAATTATTACTAAACAGTGGACTGATTTTTTGAATTATGCTAATTTTCCATCACTGTAACTATATTTTATTTAGTTAAATTACTCTTAATTTACATTGGTATAACCAGGCAGAAAATGAGGCCCCGAGTATGTAAGAAGGACCTTCTATTTGTGTAAATTAAAATCTATATTGAAAGTGACACAGAGTAAACACTAAACATCTAACAAAAAGCTTGCCCTTTGCCAAGGAAATAAGGAAATCAAGACGTTCTGGAGTCTATAATTAGGCTCTTTACATGGCTGTAGCTCTGTAAAAAGGAATAGAGGACAATGGCATTAGCATTAGTACTCCAAGGAAAAGAACTAGAGATAAATTATAGTGTGAAGTGTGCTACAGGGCAGCTTAATAGACAGCAGTTTTGTAGGAGCCTTGGTCAAGAAGTCAAACTCTAGAAATTAATTTGTAAGCATACGCATTGCTCACTGCTCATATATTTAAAAGGAAGTATAGTCCAGTATTAATTTAGAGGGCTTTCTGTTGTGTAGTTTTAAAAAGACAAAAATTAGCTGCTTTATCCAATCTATGCCAAGGGTAGGGTACTTGATGTTTATGTGTGCCTTGCTTAAAGTAAGCTACTGTATTTGAGATTTAACTAAATTTGGGTAGTGAATCCCATAGCAGATGCAGGTTTCTCTTTATATGGGAAATAGCAACCAGGAAATCCTTCTAGAGTGCTTGAGAGCAGGTTGGTGGTAACAGGCCCACCTTTCTGTGGTCCCAAGTTCACATACAGATGGAAGGGTATAAAATAGTGTGTGTGAAATTCAGTGGTTCATAAATGCTTAAAGAAGTTTATGTGACAATCTCCTCCTTTTAAGAAAGACAATTTATTCATAGTTTCTTAATTTTCATTCAAGAAAGTTATACTGAAAAGAAATAATTGCTTAATTGATTTTAATATGATTATAACACATACCTGGCTGCTTGTGTATTTCTTCATTTAAAAAACAGAAGTCTGGTGTTTAGAATGAAGGATTCTGAAGCAGAAATGGTGTATTAGATTTCCTTTGTGACTCCCACAGACATTGATTAATTGGGACAGTCAGCATGGCTTGCTTTTAGAAAGAAAAACTTAATGATTAACTAAATTCTTTTTCTGTCCCCCCCACTGAGCTTATAAAATGGTTATAAAAGAATGTAGAAGAGAGACAGTGGGAGTTGTTGTTGTTGTGCACAATAGAAACACAGGCAAATATTTCACAATATCCTATATATAGCCAGAAACATTAATCTCCATGTGATAGCTGTCAAGATCCTAATATAATTGTGTATGCTCCAAGTAATTTGGTGGTTTTGGGAGAGAAAAGCCATCACTGTCCCTTGGTTGCAGGTAAAGCAACACCAATATTGAACAGTTTACCAACACTGATTTCTGTGTTTTGTACCACTGGAATTGAAAACCAGGGAGCTGATAAGTTTTTTACCAATTCTAAGCCAGATGATGTTGCTCTGGCTTGATGTTTCTCAATGCTTTGGGAAAAGTAATGAAACTGGAGATGTACCCTCTAATGTGTGATTTTTTTTTTCACTGGTGTCATCTGAGGAATGAGAACTTTGTTCAAAAAGCAAGGGGATGGTAAGGCACCCAGTCCAACGCAGTTGGCAATGTCTGTCCACTTGTAGTTCCATGTTGCTGGTCAGCAATGATTGCAGCAGGCTGAAACGTGTAATTAAGCATCTCTTGAATGAATCCTGCATAATCTCCAGTGTTTTGGAGAGACCGTGAATTGTGAGACACCACAGTTTTTGCTCCTGTTCAGTGACATCGGATGCATTTATCTGTTCTTAAACCAGGGGTCTTGAGAATGGTTATTTTTAGGAAATTGCTCTTTTGGGGAAGAGTTTTCCTTATGTTAGCTGACAGCACTTTGTAAATTGCTGTATTTTATTCTTCTTTCCCCCAGTCATGTGAAGAAGAATAGTAGGATATAGCTGTGTGATTCACCACAGCTTTACAACTACAAAAGTTTATGTAATGTTCTGGTAGTCTTGAATCCATTTAACAGATGTTATGTATAGGCTTATGGGAAAGTTACACTAGGGTAGCTTCAATGTGATGACTTTGATTTATATGTTTTGAAAGATACATCCTTTGTAAAACTACTTTATAAATATGTCCTTTTGGGTTTACACAGTCAATGCCTGTCAGTAGCTTCCAGCTCAATGTTCACATCTTATGAGTCCCCTAAAAGTCATTCTCCCTCTAAGTTATTAAACTCAGCCAGTGGTGGTTTCATAAGTGCCAGCCTGTGTACACCTAAGCATTTGAAATTTAGTTTTATCTTGACAGATGATGGAATTAGGTCTCTTACAGCATGTGACTAGCTTGTCAGAAAAATTTACAACTTTGAGTCCAAGACTAACATATACTTTTGAGGGAGTGTTTGTGTTACAGGCTGATAGGTTTTGTTTGGCTCCCCTGGCTTTCTAAAATATTGGTGGGATGACGACATGCTGGTGTCGTGGTCTGGTTGTCTCTCATCTTGAGGATTTTACTGTCTTTTGAGGAATGTAAATTCTACTCCATGCTGGTTTGTATTAATTTTTACAGTGACAGTGGCTTTATTTTCTGAAAATGGCCTGCATTGGACATCAGTATCAAAGCTTTCAACAGGTTTGGAGCACCACATCTCCTAGGATTTGGTTGCTTTCTTGTATGTCTGTTTTGGGGTGGGAGGGGGTACCTTTGTAAGGTTGGACTTTGCCTTCAGTGGGAAGGGCCACCATAATGTATCCTTGACATAACTAGACCCACAGAATAACCCCATTTTCTTTATAATTTTCTCTGTCCTGAGCCTTCATCTATTCTTTTTTTTAGTTTTCTGTAAAATTCTGTTATCTGTCCTTATATCTTTTTTTCATAGACACATTTATGAAACAGAAACTCATGTTGTTAATTTTTAACAACATAACTTTTGTGTTTAACAGCTATTATTTTGAAGCCAGAAATGTTGTAGTATTTGGGTTTTAACTGTCTTGTAAGAAATCTGCCAAAAGAAAATAAGGAAGTTACTAAGAATTTAGTTAGTAGTGCAACCGCTCCCTCATTACAAATGCAGGCCTGCCTGACTGGATAATGGGGTCCAGGAACGAGTGCAATGAGGGAATGTAGCTGGATCCCAGGGCTCCAGGAGAAGTCAAGGATGTCCACAGCCCTCAGTGGTCACTGAGGATGAGCACTTGGCTGATTGCAAAGTGAGTTTCCCCAGGCATGGAGGGCTCATGGTTGAGAGCTCTGGCAGTGGAGGTGGATGAAGACTCATGTCTCTCTTGCAGAATATAGAGAGCCTCACATAGGAGAGCGAGAGAGACATGGTCAGGGCGAGAAATGGGATATGTCACCTTCCCAGGGAAAGAGGTGGAACCCTGATCCAACTAACTACCTTTACTTTAGAAGACAGGTGCTATTTTCTTCCTGCTATTGTACTCTAGTTTTCTCTGTCATTGGCAGCACCCATGGGACTTACACTCTTCTGTTAATTTCCAAATGTTAATTATCTGTGTGTGTTTTTATTTGAGTGAGTAATCATTTGTATTTATTGTTTTTGTTTAACACTTCTTCCTGCTCTGTTACTGGCAGCAGTATTTGATTTATTTTTGTGATTAATTCCACGGAGCCTTTAAAAAAGAAGAAAAAAATCCTAACAATAATAGTAGCATTCAAGCTCCTTTATCTTCATTTTGTTCCAGTGCAGTGGTGGATATTCCAAATTCTCCATGGTAATAGAAAAGTATTTCAGAAGCAAATATCTTGCCAGATCTTTGCATTTTCATTATAATTATTGCTAAGGAGAAAGAGTACTTTATCAGCCATAGGCTTTGTAGCACTAGAACATGGATGTTTAAAGCTGATGCAAATGAGAATTCTCCTTTCATTGTGAGTTTACTGCTGAATTAGTGCAATTTTTTAAGAACCAAAGATCTTTTCTCAGCAAAACCTCACTGGCATCTCTTTGGTAAGCAGGCGGCGCAGGGCATCCCTGCGGTTTCTTACAGGCAGAACAGAAAGATCCCATTTTGTTACTCCCGGATTATGTGCATTAGCTGTTATCCTTTTATATGGTACATTCACAACGGTGCTGTTTGGAGCCTGGAGGAACCAGGTTGGGACTGTGTGTAGTCCTGTTGACATGAAAACAGCACGGGCAAAAAAATAGACCTGAGTGTTTGACTGCTGCAAGGACAAGTAATTAACCAAAGATTTTTGTTGATTTGAATCATAGAATGGTTTGGGTTGGAAGGGAACTTAAAGACCATCCAGTTCCAACTGCCCCATCGTGGACAAGGACACCTTCCAGTAGACCAGGTTGCTCGAAGCCCCATCCAAGGTGGCCATATCCAGATCAGTTCAACATTTCTTTTTTTCTTGTACTGGTCTCAGACAGACATCACCCACCTTTGGTATAATGTATCACATCTGACCTTCACTGCAAGTAGGGAAATAATTTGTTGCTCCTGAAAGTTCTGCCTGATCTTTCAGTGGAGTGAATAAGGGTTTGTTCCTATACTGTAAATCTCACAAAATCAAGGGTAGGAAACCGTGGAGCTTCTATACATTAATCAAAGACACAGTCAAGTTCCAATAATAAATACATTGCTTTTCCTATGATAACACTGTGTTTTTATTTTGTTTCATTCCTGTAATTTAAACCCATAAATTAGGTCCTGCTTTGGTCTGAATTTAGAATTAGCGCTTGTAGCATTTAACTGTTTTAATATCCATTTATTCTCCTTGGAGAATTTATGGGACACACTACCCTATCAGAAGAAATATTTATTTTTTTTAATATAAGCTTTTTTAGACCAAAAATAGTTCTTGTTGAGTAAGGGTAGTAATGAATGTAGCACTGTCTTTGACCGAGCTAATTACCAAATACTTCAAATTAAGGATATTCATCAATTAAGCCTGTGAAAGAAGCGATCTAATAAAAAAATAATGTTTAAAGCACTTTCATCTCCAGTGAGATTACTTACATGAGTCCGTTGAAAAGCATTCAGCTTTGTTCACTGACATTTAAGAAATAAATAGCTTGGAGCTACTTGTTATGTTGCAGTTACTTTAATACTTGTTTAAGTACCAGTTGTTTTGTCTATAATACAGAGGATTAATTCTGGAGAATTTATGCATGATAGCTAATTTGATATTTTAAGACTTCCTTAATTGCTAAGCTAAATGATTACTAACAAGGAAACTTTTAAAAAAATATGCTAATTATTATTAATAATAAAACCATATGAATTCCCTTTATAAATATGGTATGATATCTCATTAAAAATTTGTGCACCTACCGAGTTTTGCCTGCAAGGCAGTGGAACTTTGTGAGACCTGGGCAGACATTGAATCCAACCACTCAGTTATGGCTGGGACAAATATAATGCAAGGCAGAGTGCATGGAATTGTCTGCATTTGGATTAATTTATTGTCTTTTTTTTCTTATATTTTTAATTAGACTGCTCCCTTTGCCAGAGTTTGATGTGCATTCCTGGTGGGATAAAAATATGCCTGTTGGTGGGAAGAAGAAACTAATACACTGTTGCATGCATTTGTGAGAGCTGAACATATAAGAGAGAATTGCAGTCAGGTTTGTTATGTATGTCTGTCCCTGTGTCAGCTAAGTATATGTAAAGGAGGAGGAATTGTTTCTCTCCTTTCAGGCTTCATACAGTTACAGAATTTCCACGTTGATGGATTATTTTTTGAGACATCCTTTTAATGTAGATAAGCATTTCAATCCAAATGGCAGTATCAGGCATAGAAGATCTTAGATACAGCAGAGTGTTTTACGTATTATGTAGAGGAAAGCAAGGAAATGGGTATAATGATTGTATCATCACCTTTGAGATATTTCTGTGACTCTGCTGCTGGAGCTTGTGTCCTACTGTGCCACTGAAAAGGATGGTGTATCTTCCTAAGGATAAAGTACTCACGAAGGTATTGCTGCCTTTTCCTTATGGTGTTATCCTCATAGCTTGGTGTCATAGCCCTGGAAAATTAACAAAGAAGCAGAAAAAGGCCACTGTAGGGAAGGATAAACTTTTGGTTAAGACCCACGATACTGGGCATCAGTCCCAACCAGGACTCTTGTCACGCTAAGGAGATTATTCAGTCTGTGCCGTGACAGCTCACCCAAAATGTGTCAGAAATGTTAGTCACCTGTTAGTTAAGATTAATGAGCTTTACACGTTTGTATTTGGCAGGTTTGGGTTGATGTTCCCAATTTTTTCCCTGTAGTTCGAGAGGTAAGTCACATAGAGGCACATCCTGGGGGGCAGTTACTTGAAACCCCTGCCTCTGCCCTGTTCACTGGGACCTGGTCACTAATGGCCTGAGAACCCCACTGTTGCCCCTGGTCATGTCTAAAGGCAGTTTTCTTCCACCTCTGACTCTGAAATTGCTTTTTCCTTGTCCTTCTTCCTGGTTGAGCACACTCTTCAATTTTCTTAAGTTCTTCCTTGAAGGTTCTCCACTTCTCTTTATTCACACGCTCTTTTGGCAGTAGGAAAACTAACAGTTCTTATTAATTCTTAATTTTCATTGAATCAAATTTTTATTAATTTTAACTGGGGGCATATTGGTACTAAAGGGCTCCTAAAGATTGGAACTCTACCAGTTGGATGTTGTGCTGCTTTGCTGCTTGGTGTCATTCAAGAGCTCACATCACTAGAATATAATCTCGCTACTGAAAAAGAAGCATCTGTGTGGTCAATCTGTTTGTGCCATGCTATTTTGAAGCATAATGAAGATACTTCAATAAACAAACTAAATTCTTGCTGCCTTCTAGATCTTCTTATTCAGTTCTGAAAGCTGTGTACTTGACACTGATGCACAGTGTTAACTTTTAAAACTGTTGAATCCATATTACAGGATACTGTGCTATTACTGGAGATTGTTTCTAGCAGGTGGTTCCTACACCCAAATGATTATAAACTGGTATAAACGACACAGCAAATGTTATTTGCTATGTGAATTTTTGTGAGGTGGGATGTTTAATTAGAGCGGGACAGGGTATTTGTAGGTCCACAGCAGGTAGAGTTAAGTCCTGAGTTTAGACTGAGTAGAGGTAGGTCTGAAATGGTATAAAAGAACAGATGAAAGCATATGTAGGTATATTCCTGCAATGCTGAATGCAACCAGATGGGTAGTAGTGAAGTTAGTTCTAGCAGTGAAGACACATAACTGCATCAGCTTCTGTGTAGCAAGAGCGTCAGTCTCGTATGATCTTGGCGTGTGCTTATCAGCAGGAGCTGCCCATGTTCTCTTGTTTTCCACACTATCTGAATTCAAGTGGGCAGACATTTCCTCTAGCCTTTATTTTGCTATGCGGGCTTTTTTTTTTTTAACTAAGGCAGAAAAGCTTGTTTGCTTCCTTTAAAAAATGAAACAAAAGAAACAAAACCGCAAAACAAGCAAATCCCCAAACTGACCAAAAAAGCCCAACGGTGAACCAATATAAAAATCTTTCACTAGAAGCATTTAGAAAGACTTGAATAAGCGAAAAGGAAGGAAGATGCTGGAGTTAAGATTCAAATGGGTGGTGCTTATGAGAGGAATCCTTGCTATATGAACTGCGAGAGCTGCCCAGAGCTGCAGGGTGTTGTATCAGGAGGAGCAGCAAATTTTAGGCATGGAGTGTCTGGCGTAACATTGGAGACAAAACCAAGTGGGATAGGCCTATCTGATAGGAGTGGTGGTGTCCCCAGGGGAATAAATATATTAATTGAACTGTGATTCAGATAACCTTCGGATTAGCGACAAAAGATGTCATGTGTATGTAACTTATTTTCAGGGTTTTTTTCTTTGTCTACCTGTGTCCTGGCACTGCTGTTACGGATAAACACCATTTCCTAATGAAACTTGTTAGATATTTGTCCTCATCCCTGTGTTTCATTACAGGTGGGAGTTAAATTCAAATTAATATTTCATATATATATAAAGTTCATCTTAAACCATCCTAAATAAAAGCAAGTGCTTGGTTGTCCATGTAGTATAACTTTTAAAAGTTTGGAGATTTTTGTTTTACATGAACCATAGCTTCCTGGCTTCAGAGACATAGTTCAACTGTGTTCTTGTGAGCTGCATGGGATCACTCATTTTTTAGAGACAATCAATTTTTTCTTATTTAACTTGCTGTCGACAAGTGGCTTTTTTAAAAATAATGCTCTTAGAAGGTCATTTGACTTTTGAAGGTTATTCACTTTGTTAGCCCAAACACTAAAACCTTGTGTCCTTGGTTTCTGATTAGTGACACTTTAATAAAGTCATTTGAAGTTCAGTAGACTGAATTTTCCACCTTTTCTGATGTTTCTATGGTCACAGGGAAGCGACCTGTATTCAATCTTTTAAATGCAAATCTTTTAAAAGTTACTGTGCAATTCTATGTACCAGACTTCATGGGTTTCAGAAAGTCCCCCTTTTTTTAAACAGCTACAGCAGTGTCTTTTCTCTTTCTTTTCTGTTTTCCTTCCCTCTTTCTTTCTAGTGGTGTGACAGCAATTGACTAAACTTGGGTCTTTTGGGATGACAAAGGACGGAGGAAAATCTTAAAGGTTTTTATTGCTGCACTTTTATTTTTGGCTGGGCCAGGGCAGACAAAGGCCTTTCCACTTGATTAGATAATAAGGCTAACGTGGGCTTGGAGTGAAAAATATCTTTGCATTCTGCTCTTCTTTTTTCACCAACCAAAAAAGAAAAGGGGGGGGTGGGGAAGGAGAAAACTATGCCTAATCAGCAACAATTAAATCTTTCATGGTGAACTCACTTTGGAGAAATTAATGCATTTTGTATTGCCTAACAACTAGAGTGACCATTAACAACACGTGAGAACTGAGGGGAAGAAAAATTATGTCTGTCTTTTTTGTTTTGTTTTGGGTTTTTTGGTTCTTAAGGACCAGGGAAGGGCAGGTCATTGACTTGATTTTCATGGGAAGATTGACTCTGGAGCGCTCGCATATCCAGGAGCAGAGCAAGGGGGTATTGACAGCTGGGGTTTAGGGAGGGGGAAGCAGTGATTGTGCCATGGCTTGTTGGGGAAAAACAAGGAAAGATGGAAAACAAAGCCCAGAAAGGGAACAGTAGCCGCAGTGTCCCAGGGCTGAGGGTCTGCTGCTCCTTGGTGGTGGATACGTGTTGTGCTTGGACTCGATTGGTTGTGGTAAAGAAATATTAGTATAATGAAAGGGACTGCCCTTAAGTGAGAAATAGTTTGCTCTAAGAGAAACTGAAGAAGCTGTGCCATGTTCCCCCATGCATACTGTGAAAGGGTATAGAAGATGCTCAATCAGCCCTTTCAAACCCTCTCACTGCTGAAGAATGGCTTATGGAAGAGAAATCTGTGAATCCAGGTGTGTTTGCCAAGATTTCTTAGTAAGTACTACAGGCTAAGAACAATAACTAAAGGTGGTTTTCTTATTATTATTTTAAAGATTTCTTTCTTCTGACACCTTCTTTGTTTTTACTCTGTGATCAAAAATAATCTGGATGCTCAGGTGTGCTCATGTAAATACATCAGTCCACCTATTTCCTCTTCATGGATCCTGGACTTTGACATAGGCATCCAGACAGATAATCATCCAGTCTTCTCAGCCCTTCTCCTCTGAGGAAAACATGCGTGCCTCATCCTCTGTTCCTTGTGCAAGCCTCCTGTGTCTCTGCCACCATGTCCCAGACGTTTTCCTCCTCCCCCTTCACTCATGTGCTCATTCCCAAAACGGTCACAGCCCACAAGACCTTGAATCATCATTTGTCTCCTTTTATCTGATTGATCTCATGTCTTTCTCATCCCTCCCTCTACCTCTACCATTGTTACCCACTCTCATGGGTGCCAGCAACTCCATGCCCAGCCAAGTCTCCCTCTTGATGCGATGGTTTTTCCAACTTATTCCACAGGAAGGTTTTAGTCCCTTTTGAGCATCGCATGCAGGGTACAAGATTGTTATTCAAATTAAATACTTTTTTCCTTTAAGAAGCCTACACTTCAAGAGAAGTTGCAATTCATTAAAGTCTAATCTCATGAGCTGTTAAAATAATTTAAACCAAACAAAATGGAAATTGTATGTGGTTTTGCAGGTAAAGGAAACGTGGCAAGAACCAGAACAAACAAGTTTGGCCCTTAAATGCTTCCTGAGAGAGGACTCTTTCCAATCCTTAGGGCTTTTACCTTGGTGTCCAGGCTTTAATCTGGGCTCCGAAGTATCAGTACCCCCTGGGAGCAGCCAAATCCCTCTCCTTGCTCAGGATCCCACGCCTGGTTGTATAGCCCAGTCCTGAAGTATTCACCACTGCATGCAGAAAAATCATCACCTAAAAGCTCAGAACTATTTTCTTTTTTTTGGTTTCAACCACTTAACCGAGTTTTGGCAGCCTTCTCTGCTACATCACAAGTTTCTTTAGTTCATTCAACTAATTAAGGTTATTTAGAACTGGGAAACTGTTTGGAAGCTGGAAAGAAATTGGGAAATAATAATTTCCTTATCAAAAAGTGATGAAGAAGGGAATGAGGGAATGAGGTCTGCTGATGGTGTGCTCCTGGAGAGCAGGGTGACAAGAGATGGTGGCTGGGATTTTCTTTCCAGTCTCTGAGGCCAGAGGAAAGCACGGAGGTACGAGCCATCTGCTAGAAGCTTTTGTCTGAGTAGCAAACAAATAACTGAATTTTTATATATATATATTGCTCTGTATTTTTCAGACAATTCAGCATGGTTTCAGTGACTATGACTTCATAGATGACAATACAGTTTAGTACATCTTCATAGTCTCGTCTTACAACCAAATTTTCATTAATTCATTTGGGCAGTGAATATGTATCAAGATATGCAAACATACGAAAGCTATTTGTTTTATTTAAATGTATATATGATGTTCCTCTGGCATGTGCTACCTCCTTTTTTGCTCATTGCAATACTTATTATTGTTTGTTTTTACAATTTGTTTTGTCGATTGCTTAGCTGGTCTTGTGAAAGTATTCTTTAAAATTGTTACGCTTTTAAACTCTTCTGAAGTTCATCTGCTGAATTTTGCTTTTTTAGAAAACTGGAGTTCGTATTCACAATGCAGCCCTTAAACAATTTACACAGTTGCTCTGAACTGGAACTGTTCTCTGTGATGGCACAGAACAGCGATCCAAGGCAAAGTCCATGGTTTTTGATGCTGGCTGAAAGCAAACCGACCCACACTCCCCAGCATCCAAAAAACCCCGGGGTTAGTGCTGCACAAAGATCACTATAGGAAGTGGCTGGGTCGTTTTTTTTCTTTACCGCTGTCTTTTATCTGAATCCCCGCTTTACTTGAGCTTTAGAAGTCAAATGAGCAGAAGAAATGCAGTAGATGATTTGAGATGTGTGTGGGAAGAATGGAAGCTGAAAGATTGGCTTTCTGAAGGCTTCGCTCAGTTCCTGCCTTCCCAAAGAGACCGCCGGGAGGTTATTCTTCCTGACTGCATCTCTGCAGCAAAATAATTGCTTTGAGGATGGTGCTGTGGAAAAAAACTTATTTCACATTATCTTTGTTTTAATGGAGGTTAAAAAAGAAAAAAAAAGAAAAAGAAAAGAAAGAAGCAGAGGTAGGGAATTGGTTTGGATAAATTATGGATAATTTATGGATAATTTAATAATTTAATAGTCATAAGTGTCATCATTAAAATCAAACAGAAATGTGGATTCCTAAACGTGATGGCTTTAATGAATGTGCTGTATTTCACAAAGTGGCAGTTGTGAGTGCTGGAACATCACTACGCAAGTGATTCCATGCTCCTCAATCTGAATGGAAGTGGGGGGGTCCCTATGCTTTTAATGTGGTGGGGCGAAAGGATGCAAAGGAAGGAGAAGGATCAGGTATCAGAAGGTCTTGGTGCAATGAGAGCTCAGGGTAACCTTGTGAGCACCACCGGAACAGGACTGGAGCACGGACTGTGCCAGTGAGTGACTTCTGCCTGGGGGAGGTACCTCTTCCTGAGAGTCTTCCAGCTTGAAGATCCAGGAGTGAGCCTGGATCCCATGAGGCAAATTGTATGGATTCCATATACTCTCCGTAGCACCCGCCAGGTCAAGTGCTGTCCTCAGCTTAGACCTAATGGTGCTTTAATCAATTAGTCCTGGAAAGCAGCTTCCAACTGTAATTGGTCTGATCTGTAATCTTATCACCTCGCCCGGCAGATGATCCATTTTTAGCTGATTTGTGGACCATCAACCTGCACGTCCTGGCAAACGGATGCTGTCAGGTCACTCCTTCTGCTTGCAGTGTTTCTTTAGCTACATCGTTCCTTTCTGGCATTTCAGTTCCTCTCTAAACCAAGGAAAAGAATTGACTGAAAAAAGAACATCAGGTCAGGGGAAGATGACGTTTGAGTGTTCAGAGAAAGCTGTATGTTATTGCAACTCATTCAAGCAAAAAAAAAAAAAAAGTGCTTTCGTTGAATTCAGAACTGGTGCATTAAGATGGCAAATTGTGGTGCTATATGTTGTAGACAGACAAAGGTAATGCAACAATATCTGTGAAGAACTGAAGGCACAAAAAATGAAACATTCATTCTTGCTAATTAGTATTTCTGCAGGCAACTGCCGTTTTAATTCCAAAGCTGTTTCCTAACGTTATGGCTGTTATCCAGTGTATTTCTTAAGTTGTAGCCCTTTTGTCTGAAGTGAAATGAAAAATTTCAGATCCAACCCATTGTGCCTGTTTAGTGAAATTATTTGAACAGGACAGTAGGGTAGAAAGCCATTCCTAGACATTCCTAGTTAACATGACTTCCAATTGCTTGTCACACCTTCATTTCTGTCCCACTACAGAAAGTGAGAGTGAAAGCATTTTCTTTCCAGCCCTCAGGCTTGAGACCTCACTTCTGGCCTTTTTGCACCCCATGCTTTCTGACTCTTTGGAAATCCTGGGGTTTTTGTATTTCTACCCTTTTCTAACCTCTTGTGCTCTGGAAGGGTGGAATCTCTTGATTTATCACTCCCATTGTTTGTATTAATCTAGGCCTCAAATAGATCTATTCTCTATCTTCAACTTTTATTACTAATAGTTTTCCCAAGTTGCTTGGCACTTTTTTTAATGGTTGTGTGGTTGGATATTGCAGAAATGTAATTTTTCTGAAGTAAAAATCCCATTGCTGTTGGTTGCATTAGGATTTCATGATCGCAATGAACAAGCTGGTTCTCTGTATAATTTCTCAACTTTTTCCTCTCTGCATTATTTGAATGAAGGCACGTACTTCTCCTTGCAATTTGGAATAGACAACTGAGATGATGTAGTTCTTGTAAGTTAGACAGCTTTTATTTAGAGTGCATGTGAGTGATTAAGTGGCTTGGCAGTGGATCAGAATGATTGCTTAAGGACCACAACTTCACAGTATCTTTCAAAGGGAAAACAAGGCAGTAATTTAGTGATATCATTGAGAAACATAACATTCTTTCAAAGCAAGCAAAGACATTATGCACTGGGGATAGACATCATCCCTGGTTTTGGCCGTTGCTAGCTCGTACATCCCTATATGCTGCTTTTCTCCATGATAAGCAAAAATGAATGTTGAGTATTTTCTTTAATCTAGTTCAAACTTTCCTTCTGCTAAAGCCAAGGGAGGCATTAGAACACATGCACCCTGGAATTAAAAACTCTTGCTTTGTGCTGTGTTAATTGGATTAAGTTGTTAGTGTTATCTCTTCAAGGAGACGAACTCTCTCTGGCAATGTTAGCGTGGGACAGCTTGTTTGTCTGAGTGGCTGTGCTTTGTTGCCATCCTTGGGAAGCAAACTAGCAGTGCTGGCTGGCCAGCACTGATAGATCTTTCCACCTATGGAAAACAGTAGAGGTTATGATCCAGAAATCCTTACCATTCACAAGACAAGATGAACAGTAGCATGGGAAGACACAGGCACAGCAAAGTGAGTCTTCTGAGTCTCATTCCAGTGCTGTCCCCTAGGTTTGTATCATTTTATATTTTTACTGACTTTTGTACTGAAGGCGCTGTGTGGACTGGTGGAGTGTGATCCAGCATGAACTGGGGAATTTCTGTTCTAGCTGTAAAAACCACCTCCTAGTTCTGCACTAATTGTTCTAATTGAATGCTGTTCATTTTTAAGACTAAAATGAATCACTGTCAGGCTTGCACATAATTCCATGTTTGGTCCTAATGTGATGGTTACAGAGCTTGCCTTTAAACCACACTCACATTTATTCCATGGGAAATGTATTTTCTTAAAAACGGAGAAGGGAAAGCTAACAAACCATGTCTTGCTCCAATTTCCTCTGCAGAAAGGCTTAGCTCTGTAAATTGTCTCTTAGAGGCTACTGTCTGGAGACACAGTGCAGAACAGTCTGAAGTATTGTCTGTTTTGGGGAGGATGCTGCAGGTCTGGCAGTGGCAGTGCCAAAGGCACTCAGGGTGGTTGCCCCAGCTGTGCTTTGTGAACGATGGCCCACTGCAGCTTTCCTTACAAATCTAAGCAGCTTTTAGGTCTTGCCCAGCACAATTCTCGTGTTTCATTATTCCTATGAAGGTAAACCAGTCTAAAATTGGCATGGGCAAGCAGGCAGAAGTCATGCTGCTTTGTCAAAGAGCTGACGGCGTCGCAGCTGCTTCCTGTGATTGACGTGGTCCCATCCGGAGAGGAGCAGTCTGGCTGCTTGTGTTGTGGAGTGTTTTTGGTCTCTGGTGTGTCTCATGCACTATCCTTAGGTGCTGTGGACTATAAATTGATAAAAAGCCTCCTTGTCAGTGTCTCTGTCTTTGAATTATTTGGGAGATGAGGTGGTCACCACGGTGGTGTTCCTGCTGACACACACAGTGGTGTTGCTTCCATACCCTCTCCTCCCCATAACTTGGATTGTCACCAAACGTTTTATCCAGCAATGAACTGGAAATACTAATTACTAGACAATTTGGCTTTGCTTGAGGGAATAAAAAACAAGACTTATATGTGTAATCTTTAGCCATGCCACAGCTGTGGGAGAGGGAATGATGATAGTTAGATGATCCATTTGAATAGGCTTTCAGATCACACTTGCTTTTGGATCAGGGCTTGCATTCTTTGGGTGGTTTACAGCTCTGTCCTTGTGCAGGGCAAGGACTTTCTGAAGGCAAAGGGTGCTCTTGCCCTCCCTGCCCATCAGCTGTGGAGGTGGTCACCAGTGGGACTGTATCTGCATCCCTCAGGCCATACCCAGCCTGGGATCACTGTGCCTGTGCTGAGGGCAGAGAGGGGCAACCACCCCCAAGCGATTTGGCAAATCCCACCAAGGAATTCCCGTAAGTTGAGCAACTCATTGTGGTCCCAAGAGCAGGAGTGAGCCTGAAGGCTGGAGCAAGCCTGATGTTTAACACATCGATGTAATCCAGCCCCTCGAGCTTTACCGAATTCCACTTGCTGTGGTTTTGGTCTGTGTGATGTGATGTGCGCCTCCTTAAATTACATGTAGCAAGGGCATTAAGATTACTTTTTTTTTCTAATTCCCCCTAAAGGAAGGTGTTTCCTGAGAGAGCGCCAAAAAACTTCCCATTTGTTTGGTAGGAAGTGTGTGTGATGTTAGAAGAATTACAGCTTTAAGCATTCAATATTTGTGGAGAACAGTTTACTCTTGAGAAGATTTCTTAATAGTACAAACTGTTAAGACACACAAAAGCTCTCAGTAATGACAAATTGAAAAAAAAAAAAGGCCCATAACTAGAATACAATTTAGGCAAGAATTTGTTTCTTAAGCCCAATACTTCCAGCTAATGATTTTTCTGTAGTCAGGGATATCAGGCAACTGCTACCAGGTGGCAACATCCTGAGACCTAAATCTCTAAGGAAGGGGTTTTTTTCCATAGCCTGGCAGATTGTATCTGCAGCCCGAATTACTAACGTATCAGTTTTGAACTGAGACATGAGGTAATTTGTTCAGAAGAAAAACCTACCGTGTAACTGAGTCACAAATGGGGAAAAAACTAGTTTAACAAATGGCTTTACATTCTGTCTGAGAGGTCAAAAATACTAACAGAAAAATAGACTAAGTGTGGACCAAAAAAATCTTTTATAGTCACTTATATTGCAGAAAAAAAATATGATCATGCAATCGTTTTGTTAACTTGCTTTAAAAAAAAGCAAAACACAAAACTTGCTTTTAGTCCTATCATTCTTCTTTCCATTAGCAAAATGAACTCTCTAGACCCTTCCCCCAGCTAATGTTATTCCTCACACAGCGACATTCAAAAGCCCATTGACAAGCTGCAAATGATGTGTGAAGCAAACTTCAGGATTAAGTTTATAACCTTTCCCCAGGGAGAAAGAATTTGGAGGCAGGAATGAACTTGGGATAGTAAAACAAAAGGGTACAATTGAGATGGATCAGGAAAACTCATATTCATATTTAGCTAAATGAAAAATACCAGCCACTCCTAGTTTATGTGGTATCCCAGGGGTTTTCCACACAGGTATGTAGGACATTATTTTACAGCTCCCTCTCGCAGGTTTTACTGCTCTTGCTAATGAGAAACTCCATCTCTCTCTCTTCAGCTTTGCAGCTGGGATTTGGAAACATGATAAATAAAATATAAACGGTAGAAGACGGAGGGTTCATATCCTGTGGATATGTTTGCATCTTGGGTTTTAAAAGGCATGTACCTTCCTCTTAGGGGGGTTGTCATTTACCACTGAGTTTGTTGTGGGATGGGTGTGAATAGGCTTTGGGGGCCTTTAGACACTGTTAAATCATGGATGTTAATAAGTGATGGAGCTAAGGACCTCCTCTCCTGCAGTAATCAAAGAAACAGCTAGTTCCTTCACATATCCATAAGATTATTTCCTTTCATCTGCCAGTATTAGTTTCTTTTGAAGTCATTTAATCTTTGCTCCATATAAATTGAGAAAAGTTATTTTAAGCAGCTCAGTGGGCAAAAGGGAGTCTTGTGACCAATCATTCACAAAAAGAGGTCTGACCACAGGAGTTAACCCCTGTCACTCTGGCTGTCACCTGGTGTTCACTGAGGACCCTTCTAGTTAGTTGGGCCCTTCTGTCAGCTGAATGCCTGGGTGAGCTGTGCCCAGACAATATGTGGCTTTACTGGAAATAGATAATTGAGGAAAACTACAATGAAGAGTAAGTAAAGGCTTGCCACTACTGCCACTTCTTTAAAAAAAAGAAAAAAAAAAAAAGTAAAGAAAACAAAGTTTGGGTTATAAATTCAATAACAGGTATAAATGGGGCCTTAGATAATTCTTAGAAAAGTTGATAGATACTCTGAAGTAAGTAAGTCTGGTAGAATCATAAAGTGACCAGTGCACTCTAGTCATAGAATCAGAGAATGGTTTGAGTTGGAAAGGATCTTTAAAGGTCATCTAGTCCACCCTCCCTGCAATGAACAAAGACACTTTCCACTAGATCAGGTTGCTCAAAGCCCCATCCAACCTGGCTTTGAATGTTTCCAGGGATGGGGCATCCGCCACCTCTCTGGGCAACCTGTGCCAGTGTCTCACCACCCTCATTGTGAAGAATTTCCTCCTTAAATCCAGTCTAAATCTACCCTCCTTTAGTTTAAACCCATTACTCCTTGTCCTATCACAATAGGCCTTGCTAAAAGGTCTGTCCCCATCTCCCTTGTAAGCCCCCTTTAAGTTCTGAAAGGCAAGGATGAAGTGCGGTGGTCTGACCAGAGCTGCTTCCCAGTGCTCTTCTGTGTGCATACATTACTTAACAAAGTTTGACACTGGGGCTTTTGGCTTGTTTTTGTTTCCTGACAGCATACTTATGAAAATGAAAAATCACGATGACTTGCTAATGGTTGCCAAAAATGCAGAGAACTCCTATATAAAGCTGAGCTCCATCAGCAGGACAATACAACCAGACCAACTCTTGCCAAGTTAAGATGTATGCTTGGAATGAGAGGTCAGGGTCCTGTGTTGTTATTCCATCTGACGCTGCATTATCAACAATACGATAAATTACTGTCCTCTTCATGGTTGGTTGTGTGTGGAGTACCAGTCCTCTCTCCCTGTAGGTTTCAAAGCCATGGATCATGTCTCTTCATTTTTAAGGAAAACATCACCTTTTTTCTCTTTGGGTCACTGTTTGCTTTTGGCACTTCTGCTGCTTTTGCATGGGTCACTTTTTTTAAGGAGGGACCATAGTTTGGAAATTGCAGAGATGTCTTCTTTCAAGAACTCAAGATAGAAAATATTTGGCAAGACTTTTTGTTAGATATCCTTTGGAAATACGTAGTTCAAAAGTAAATATTAAGTAATAAATTCAGCTTGAGGGGAAAAAAGTTTTAGTAATAACCAGTCTTTTTCATATAGGAATGAGGTTGGTATCATCTATCTTTTTTTAATTGCAAAGCATGAGTTCATGTTTGTGGTTCCACCCCTTCTCTCGACTCTCAGCCCTCACTGCCTGGATTGCAGATGTTCCTGCTGTGTCTACATCAGGGATGATGGAAAAAGGCAACAAACAACCTACTGAAATTAAGCAACTGAGTTATGGAAAATATGCCAACATTGTCTTCTGCTGTTCTCCCAAGTACGAAAGACTTCCTTGTAGCTGTAGTGCCTCCCAGAATTTAAGGACTGGTGTTCTGTGGCTGACCCCTCTCCCCATGTGTCAGAGGGTGGTGGTTTCCACTGATCTGATATCTGGTTGGTGTCCCCAAGTGATGACCTAAAGGTGAAAGGCTGTGGGCTCCTCCTCCCCAGCTGCCTGCTCTATCTGGTCTTTCTGGGAGGGATGCTTCTGTGGGGAAAAGTGGTTACAACAGGTGACATTTTACTAATAGTAAAGCTAGGGTAAAACTGGGGGATGGGTAGTTACCCTGAAGTGGAAAACAGGAAAACAACTTAAGACTGTGTTTTTATTTAGCACCCTGGAACTGCCTGGTCCTACACCCCAAATATTTTTCCTGTGTTCAGTATCAAGGCCTGAATATGATAATTTGGTTGCATTTACCAAATATCGTGATCAAAAAGTTTTGTTATGTTGGGAGGTTGCGTATCATCCTGTGGCTTTGAGCTTCAATACCCATCAGGCACTTCTGTGTTATTACTTAAACCCTTACACCAGAAAACATCCACATTCCTGAGGCTGTTCCATGTGTGTTGTGATGTTTTTGCACCTGTTGCTATTGTCTAAGCCAGAATATGGAGATGATGGTAAAAGCAGATGGAAGCCACAGCCATTCGGAGATGTGGCAGTGGCCAGCTGTGAGATTCCCTCAGGCTTGGATGAGAAGCTTTTGCTGGATGTCTGGCTGCCTTGTTTTCAAACAGGCTTTTTTTTTCCTTGCTGTTCTTTTGTAGTCCTGTTTTATAAAAGAAAGAAAAGAGAAGATTATGGTTCTTTGTTGGGAGAAGAGTGCTGCACAGATCTTCTTTGGAGGTTATCTCAGATGGTTTTCAGATGATGGTAAGGGGAGTGTGCCAAAAAGTTGAATCATACAGTGTCATACCAGAAGCTTGAGTTCTCCAGAATACTTTTGTGTCGCACATAATGCCCACATCTTGGATGCTGAGCTCTGAAATGTTTCCTCAGTGATCCTGTGGTGCTTTGATGAGAAAAAGTCTTTTTGAATTACAGGGATTGGTTAGCTGTCTTTCAGAAAAATAAATTCCAAGTGGTCTTTGTTAACCACTGAATGATAGGTTATTGTGACATAAAATAGAAGTTCACTTAGACTGCACATTTTTGTTCTGAAATCGGCAGGAGGAGGAAATGCTGATATGGGTGTATACATGGGAGGAAGATTTATCAAAGCATACATTCACACACCCTCTCTTCTTTAAAGTTATGGTCAGTAAATGATAGGCTTCCTTCCCTTGTTTTTGACTGCCAAATAGATTTCTAACAAAATTATTTATATACACATCCCTTTAAAAAATATAAAGCATCACAGGGTCAGTGCGAGGGCTCAACATCCAGTTTAAAGTGAGAGATTAGGAAGCTTCAGGCACAACCTCCAACCTTTCCTGTCAGCACAATTTCTCTTCAGGAAGGGAAGATGGATAAAGAGAATTTCACATTTTGTTGTGGATAGGTTGCCTATCAGTTTCTTCCTTCTTATTTTACTGTGTACTGATTGCAGTGGACGCTCCTTGCAGTTGACAGGCTTAAATCTTACCTCTGTAACTTTGACCATGTTTGTGGCTTTTTGGCTGCTTCTACTTGAATAAGGCTCATGGTGACAATGACAGTAGTACTGGCTGTATATGAGAATGGTGGCGAGGCTGATGCTGGTTGGGGAGCGGGAGCTGTGGTTGTACCTGCTCCCTTGAAGCATGAAGAGGTCCTCCCCTGCCTTCTCCATCACCATGTCACCTCGTGAGCTATGAGGTACCTCAGAGTTATTTTTTAAAAAAATACAAGCAAACTCAGAAAAAGGAGCACTATCCAACCTGCAGTCCTTAAATACTAGATACTGAGAGAAGTATTTTCCCCAGAGTAAGCAAAAATATATATATAGAAGATTTGTGCTTCATTGCTAGACCTGTTAGACATACGCTATTTATATTATTGAACTTGCCAAGGCAGTCAGGATGTAGGTTTTCAAGCAAATGAATGTGTATTTGTGCTTGCACAGCCTTTCTTCTTCAGAGACATTCCTCCCGTTTCCTTCTCAGCATTTCTCCTAAAATAAGTTTATTTATGACAGTTGATGCAATTAGGTACTTCTGGATAAAATATTAAGAGTAAATTGGAAAAATGTTACTGATATTAGTAGTCTTTCTGTGTGTCTGAGTGGTGCTGGTGGTGATTAGCTAGTACCACTTGTTGTTTTGATTGGTGGTGTTCAATTTGTAGTAACCAAGAGCATGCTTAGCCATGAATGACCAAACCATCTCCCCAAAGGCTTTGTTTGTACCTTGGGTTGAGTGATCTGTAGTTCTGGAGAAATGATTTTTTCCTTACACTTTGTTACCAATATTTACATTTTAATGGACAACTATAATTAGTTTTATGGTTACTCTTTGTCTAAATATTTCATACTTATTCTTCCCTCTCCACTGATCCTAAGACGCAGTGGCCCTGCAGGGAAGATGTCCTTGCAGAAATCCGGGCTCCCTGTGACTGCCACGTTAGGAATGTGCCTGCCATGGTGCAACAGCAGACCACAGAGGATGAGCAGTGTTTTTTTGTGAGTGCAGGTCCCTCATACATCCTTAAACTGACTCTCCATCCCCTTGAGAGAGGATACCTCAAACCTGTGCAGCAGGGTCAGAAGGACTTTGGGATCCCAAGAGACTTAGACTCCCACTTGCATCTGTCATCTCAGAAATCACTTCTTTTAAAATCCTACATTTGCATACTTCACCTGTCTGTCTTAAAATCCCTCCCTCTTTAAAAAAGAAAAGTGAGAAAAAATCGTGAAATGGACTAAAGCAATGGGCAGAAACCCTAGGGATCTTCAGGTTGGATCCAGCTGTGTTTTGCTGTGCTGCAGCAGGAGCAGCAGAGGGAGCACAAGTTAACACATCATCCCTTTACCAAGAGCTGTACTGTCACCACCAATGACATTTTGCTCGATGGATGAAGATCAAGAATGAAAAAAAAATCCAGCCTAGTGCGTTTGCCACAGGACAGAAGGATAATATCCTCTATATTAAATATAGAGGGATAGCAAATGGAAACATATCCTATTACAGCTTCTGTTTTAAATTTTATGCTCTCTGTGAAGCTCCAGGTTGTATGATGTCAGTATGGTTTCATGCCGGGGTGCAACCAAGGGGAGATTGATGCTGTGTGGTTTTGGAGGGCTGTGATGCTGTTCTGCCTTGTGGTATTCTCCTAATAGATCTGAACCAGCAGATTAATAAGTTTAGGTATTGGAAAGGAAAACAATGATGGCAAACAACTGGCCAAATTGTCTTTGGTGGGTAAGATTAGAGCCATGAGCTGGTCAGGCTCTTGCAGCACATATCAGCCTGGCCTGGCCTCCAGGCAAGATTTAAAGCAGAGCTTCATTTTCATTGAGTTTATAATCATGCACAAAAAAATATATCTTGCCCTTGAAGTCCACTGTGTCCTTTCTAACCTGGGCAGTGTGGGCTCTCTTCATCCACGCAGCCCTTGCCACCCTACTAGGGTTTTCAGAGCGAATTGCCATCACCAATGTCACCAACTCATGTTTGTCACTGTCATCTTAACCCTTAGGCATGCAGTTTTGTCAGCTGTTTTTCCCATAATCAAAACTTTGGACAGCATTGAATTTCCTCCTGCTGCTCCCCAAAGCAAAGTCCTGAATAAGGACAAAGAGGAGAGATATAATATTTTTTTTCCCCTCTGGGACTTTTAATAAACAAAATGCAAGCTTTAGGTTTTTCCTTTAGATTAGAGATTGCCAATAGCAAATCTTTGCTTTATTGAATTATTCAGCAGAAGTAAAGGTTATTGCAACATGCACTGATAGATGGCTGGAGACCCAGAGCGATAACTTAAAAAAACCCTGGCAGTGCTGGGGGCAGGAGCCATTTTTGGTCTCAGAGAATAGAATTTTCTTTGTGCAGAGAAAATAAAAACACTGGTGTGCTTTCACAAATTCACACTTTCCACCTTGCTGTTTTATTCAGCAGTCTGCTTTGTTTCTGAGGCCACCGCTGACTGTACACTGGAGATAGGCACGGACTGCTGAGAATCGAGAGGTTATCTGAGCAGGTCAGGCAGCAAGTCCATTGTTTTCCAGGAACATGGTTCAACAGAGTTGCAAAATGCTCAGAAGTTGGATGCACAGATGGTGACCTTTATAATATTCAATACCTATGAAATTAATTACCAGTTCCGTAGATTTTTTATGTAGTTTGCTTGATAGCTGCTTTTAAATCCCTTCTGGAAGTGACTGTTTATTCTCCTGAGTATTGATTTGTGTATTTTGGAGAAGCTTCCCTTGTGTATTTTATTCATAGTTCTCCTGTGAATATCCACACGGGTCAGCTGGGCTCTGAGTACATAAGTTACTTTTCCCAAACTTCTGTAGGATTTTCTGTGCATCAGAGACTGCTGCCCAGGAGCCCATCTCCCATGGCCATGAGGAGGGGATTAGTCATTGAGTAGCATCAGGCTATTCTTTAGACCAAAGAGACCACTGTGATGTCCAGCCTGATCCCCAGCTTTCACAGCCTATAGAACTCTTAGGCTTATTAAAATGTATCCCAAAGATATAAAATATTTTCTAAAGGGCTATTTAATACCAGCACAAGTAGGAAGACCTTGCCTGGTTTTATTCATTTCAGTTGTTTTCCTTATGGGCAATCTCAGAAGAGGTTAGAACACAGTAAGATCCAGTTACAGACTCATTTGCGTGAAGAATCTGCTCATAAAAACATTTAAGGTCTAGTGCAAGACCTCTGGCATTAAATATGTGATACAAAACATGGTCACCTGTTGTAGTCTGGTTTTGTATGATTCCCTTTCATTTACCAGAAGCAGGGAACTAGAGATCAGAAGCCACAAACTGACATCATTTCACTGTTACTAATGATCGGTAGAAAGGGGACTTTATCCAGTGGTGGTACTTTACCCATAATACTCTTAAACACAGTAGTTTTAAGGAAAACCTTCAGATGCTGATATTGGAGAGGTAAATTTTTTTTTTCTCCTCTATAATGATGTTGGCTATATGAATATAATTTGTCACTACTTGCTTTAGCTTCAGCCAGCTGGTTTTTATTGAAGAGCTGATCTTGTTTCACCAGCAGGAGAGCTCAGAAGTGAGAGAAGTAGCACCCAAAGAGCAAAATACAGCATCGAGCATCATCTATAAACTTCCAGCACTGGCTGTTTTTGCTTCTAACCTTTCCTGTTTGTTTAATATAAAAGCTGGAGATTAATCTACTGCATTTTTGTGTGAGTGAGCTGTGAAGTTAGCTCTCTTCATGTGTGCCTCTGTCTTACCAATATCCTGTGTGGGGAGAGAAAAATGTACATTTGCAACAGAAAACCATTGTAATTTGTGACTTAAGTTACTTTTTGAGGTAGACAGCACAAAAGGTAATACATGAGTGTACCCACCTGTGCAGATGTAAGAAAAAAATCAGAGCTTTGGGACTGGATTTACACAGACGTTTTTGCAATTGAAAGACCTTTCTGTAAATAGCAAGGCAGAGACAATTGGGTTTGTCACTTCTTGTTTCTTTTCATTTTTCTTCTTCTCCCCTGGGAAACAGGGTTTGGCCTCTAGAGCTCTGCTCATGGTCAGTGTTTGGCAACATTCCTCCTGGTGCTGCTCACTGGTGTTAAGTGGTGGTGGGTTGATCTCTCTGTCAAGTCCCTGGATGCAGGGAAAAGCACAGAAGTGAACAATTGTACACCTGGTAGATCCATTTGTTCATTTTCTTAGATCCAGGGAGTAGTTTGCTTTACCCTAATCCAGTATAGAGTTAGTAAATTCTGCTGAGGCATTGTTCCTGTTTCCAAAATAATTTTCCTGTGTCTTGAGGGAAATGAAGATGAGTGTAGGACTACTTTATCTATCAGAGCCATATTTGAAACAGCACATACATGTCAGTTTAAAGAAAAAAAGTGATATAAGAGGCTAGCAACTCGTTTGACCTCCAGAAGAGCTGGAAGGAGGTAGTTCTCTACACAATTGATGAAGCTGTGCAGTAGAGCTCCCCGCCAAAAAGCATTGTGTGTGCTAGAAGTCGACATGGGTTCAAGGGAATGTTGGACAATATATAGAAACCACATCCTGCTCAAGAAATCCTTGAACTGAAAATGGCTGGAAGCTGGGGAAGTGTAGGGAGAATTATTCTTGCATGTGTTCCAGTGCTTTTTTAAATTTCCATGGGTTTACACTTACCTTTTCACTCAGAATTATAGAATTGTAGAATCATTTTAGTTGGAAAAAACCTCCAAGATCATCGAGTCCAACCATTAACCCAGAACTGCCATGTCCAAACAAATCCAAACCTCAACAATATATTTTACTTAAGAAATTTTTCTGTATGGGCTTTTCATAAATTACATCTTTCACAAATAATAGCTGTATGCGATTGAAGTTGGACTCTTGCTTACTTCACTAGTGAAGACCTGAGCAGGTGAACCTTTGCTCTAAGTATGATCATACTCCTGCTGCTGCATAGCAGTAAAAGCAATGAAGAAATGGTTTCTGCAGCTCCATCTCTCTATTGAGTAACAAAAGAAATGCTATTTTGGGATTGCTTAGTCGCTTGAACAACTTTTTAATAGCAAAGTTAGTAATGCCTTGTAAAGACATGTCCAGGGAGTTTGTAAAATACTTGTTAGCATCTATTTTTAAGAGTGGTTAGAGAAGCGCCTGTCTGGGATTCCACAGGTACAGTTGATCCTCTCTTTGGGCACGGGGATGAACAAGCTAGTTCCAGATTTTTCCAGTCTTACTTGTTTTGTGTTTGTAATGCAGGACAGAAGTCCTTGGCATTGCTTTTAGGACTACTAATCCTAGCAGGGTTGAATAACTGAGACATACTCAAATTTTAGGCCAAACCATCATATAGTACAATTAATAAATTGCAATTCAAGCTACAGTGCCCCAAAAGAGGAACAAACGTGTTCTGAGCTGGAAAATAAATTAAGGTGTTTACAAATGAATGGCTGTGAATTGTAATGAATGGCAGTTTTTTGTGTGGCAGGTTATCTTTTTCCCTACTAATCACTGTTAGTCCTATAAACCTTCTGGGTAGGTTTAAATGAGCAAAATAAGACAATGTTTTCCCCCCCCCCCCTTTTCCTCTTTTCCAGTAGATTTAAGAAGAAGCAATGGCTTACTTCCAACCATTTATGTTTCTCCAGAAAATACTTACCTGGGATATTCTGGTGGTCTGTTAAGGCACGTGCTTTCTCTGCAGCCCAGGGCATTGCATTGTTCTGGCAAGAACAAGGGCTGCCAAAAACAATAGTGAGCTGAGACTTCAGATTCATTCCTTATCCACTGCTGCTTTCTTGATGTGCATCCCTTTTTCAGTTAAGAGGATGTGTTTCACAGTCTCAGGAAGGGCAGTGTTTTTCCGGCCCCTGTGTTCATTTCTGAATCTTTTTTTTTTTGGTTATAATTTCTGTTAATAATGAAAGCAAATATTTCTTTTGATTTTAATTTACAGTCCTTCAATTGCTGTATGTGTGTATGGGAAAAAAAAGGTTTACTTTTTACAGCATTGGGGGAGGTATGAAAGAAATTCATAATTTCCAAAACATGAGCAGAAGCTGGTTAACGGGCTGCCTTTCTCACAGCATCTTCTTGAATGTAAGAGACACCAAGGGCTGTTAAAATATTCATGTACCACAGTAACTCTATGGAGGAGGAGATGTCACCTAAAGAAGTCAAAGTGTGGATAAATAAATAAGTAATGCACATTCAGAAGCCACTGCTGTTAAGTAAAGATTGAGCAAGCCACAGGTTTTATTCAACTAATGTGAAGTTTCTTATAAAATCTGTGAAGTCTAAGGTGGGAGAGCTCTGATCTATTATTGTCAGGGTTTGGTCAGTATTGTATAAGGATATTAGACCAACGTGTAGAACATAGTGTCAATATTTGCTTTTAAAGCACATGTTTTGAAAATACCTGCAGGTATATAGACATACATTAGGCAAAGTAAATAGATTTCAACCCCACAAAGAAAAAAAAACACACAAACAAACCTGAGATATTATTTAGTTATTCTTTTAAGATTGTACTTTGGTGTCTGTTTCTTCGATTAAAAGTTGAAGAGGCTATCTTCCATCATGTATTCTATCACCTAAATAGTGTTAAAAATTTCAATCTTAGGTAAAGGAATGATTTGTGTTTTTGGGAATGTTTTGTCACAGATGTAACTGAAGCTTGAAATCCTAATGTTCTTTACAGGTGGCATGCCAAAATTGATGAATAATGTTCTCTGAATTTTACAGATGATAATCTGTCTACCAGAGACAGATTTCATCAAGAAAGTGAAAGGGTAATTAGAATGAAGGACAGACTTGCAGAAGGGGGAGACATTTGTCATTAAGAGCCTTGTAAAAATATTTCCTTCTGTAAACACAGCTGCTGTGAAATGTTATTTTAAAATATATTGTGAGTGCCATATAAACGTTTAATTGACAGCTGAGATATTGCAAAATATAATCTGTGTATATGGGTCAGGAAAAGAAAGTGATAATTCAATGATGAGACTTTTTGACACAGTAGTCCCAAATTCAAACTTTATCTGTGATTTACGCAGAGTTAGATAATATTTGCCTTTTCCTATGGCACTTAAGTCATCCAAGAGGTGCCTTCTCCCAGTAACACTGGTTTCAGCTCCATCAAGAGGCTCTTTAAGCCCCTGTGGTAGTTGTTTGTGGAGGGGAGCAGAGCCCTGTGTTTCCCTGCATTTTCACAGCCCAGCCTGGCACAGCAGCCTTCAGTTGGCCGTGTGTAGATGGCAGCATTTACCTACTGTGCTTTCTTCTTCAAAGGCTTCAGGTGATGGGGATGATTAGTTCTCTGTGCTGTGAAAAATTCCCTTTCTAAACAGGAATTTATGTATTTGGGCTATAAAAGGGAAGTGCTGGGTGTCACTGGGTCCTGATGAGAAGCACTGCCTGCGGACCCTGCCTCGGGGCCATCATGCTGGCAGAGGTGGCTTGCCTTTCCCAGAAACAGCATTCCTGTTTGTTTGGGTCTTATCTGGGTCTTAAATGTTTTTCTCAGTAAAAAATCTGTATGAGTGCTCTCCAAAATGTTTTTACCTATTTGAGATTTGACTTTTTTATTAAAAGGTTTTTTTCTCATTATTTAAGTTTAACTTGAGTCAAAAATGTGAGGAATACAGAATTCTTTTGTATCTCTCTGTAGGAATTTTCTTATTTATTTAAAAGCACCCCTCAAAAACCTCTCTTGCTGTGAAGTCCAGCTTTTGAACAAGTAAGATACAATTTTTGGAAAGTAAACACTGCATGGCACAGAATTTGAAAGGTGGAGAACACCACATGAGGCACTGGGTGCACTTTGTTTTGCAGCACTGGCAGAAGCTAAGGAGAATATTCAAATTGTATTGCTATTTGCTTTTGACCTAGTTTATCCCCCCACTCTGTAATGTTCTTATAATATGTTAAACTGCTGTTAATATTCCTCCCATCCCCTTGCAGTCCATGGCAGTCAGCTGACGAGCAGCAGCTCGTGTGCTTCGGAGTAAATTACTAGCTGGGATGTGTGTGGTGCTGTGAGAATGCTCTGAACTTGTGATCTCATGGAAAACTTATGGAAAATTAACAGATCTCTTCCTTTCTCCCAGTATCCCATAATCATAAGCCATCAGAATGCTGCACAGGTCCACTTGTTCCCTGTGTGTTCAAAAACAATTATGTACCTCACCACTGTAAACCTAGTTCGGTTAGCTTGTGGAGTTACCTTGATTATTTTCACCTTGTGGAACAACAGAGTATTTAATTTAACTCCAATTCAAATTTTTGCTATAATGCACACACCTGGGAGAACACCTTTTATCTTTCAGATTCCAAAACAAGTGTAATAATTGGCACGTTTGCCTGAGAAGGAAAAACTGAATCCGTGTATGTCCTATCTTACTCACTCTATGTTGTTTTTTTTTTTTAAGTTTACAGGAGAATTGCAATAATAGGAGCTACTGCAAGCTCTGTTGTCTTTTGATAAATATGATAATACTTTATTTTAAGACTGTGGTTGTTGACCTTTTACTCTAGTAGGCTGTAGGCTCGGCCTTAGCCTAGGACCACACTTAGGTCAAATGATTAGGAAATGTTCAATGTGTACTACTGAGGATCACAACTCAATATTCAACCTTCTTCTGTAAACTCAAACGAAGAATACTCAGTACAGATTGCCTCTGCCCCAAGGAGTTTGCAGTACAAATAAAATCATCAGAGCAGAGTACACTGGGGAAAGCAGAAAGGACATACCTAAGATTGAAAAAAAAAGAAAAATAAAAAGAAAATTCTTCAACTTATTATTGTTGACTCATATTTCTGGCTATTATATTAAATATAAAATGAGATGAGAACAAAAACAATACCTGGAAACCCCACGGTGTCCAAGAGTAGGAGAAATTTTGCTGTACAGAGTTTTAGTATTATAAGATTTTTATAAGAGTCCATAACTTTGCAAGTTCTGTTTCCATAAGGATTGGCAGTGAAGCATAGTGAAGCAATAAAAGGGCAAGGCGTGGAGCCAAATACTTCTGTTTGTAATTGTGGTGGTGATGTGCAGAGCAGCAGGAAGAGCAAATCAAATGCAGATGGTTTTTGTATGAAGTCCTGACTTTTATTGGTGATAGTGCTCAAGGTGGTGTTGATACTCCGCTATCCCTGAATAAAAGCTCGCATTGTGCAGCATTGGAAAGGGATGCAGACAAGTGTTCTGTATGCCACGGATGGTGTTGTGCTGCAGTCTGAAGCTTCGTTTTGGTTACCTTCTCTGTTTTCTCACAGAAGTCTCTACCAGATTGGTCTTATCAAGTGCTGGTAGTCCCTGTTCAGCTAAACTGTTTCCTGAACTCTTACGGTGTCGCTGGAGAGAGGGCTGGGAGGAACCTGCTCCTTTTCCAGCACTGAGACAGGACCTCATGTGCCTTCGTTGTTCCTGGCAGTGGCTTCTCCTACTCCTTCCTAGACTCTCCTCCCTTCCAGCACCACAGCATTTCCTCCTGGCGCTGACCTAAGTTGCTTTTATTACTGTTTAAGTCTGGTTTTTAGACATTCTCTTTCTGTTCATGTTTTAAGGTTATTTCCATATACTGTCTCCCAGTCTTCTTTTCCTAAATTGAGTCTCATCTCTTTCAATATCATTCAGTTTGTGGGTCATGTTTAATGACTGTGGTCATCATTGCTCCTCTTTTCTGGCTGTTTTCCCTTGGATCCATGCAATTTCTGCACTGCAATTTGATCCAAGTTCTGTAGCTAAGGTGAGCCTCTGAATAGCAGAACAGAAGGCTTATTTCCCATGCCATATGCATGGCACTCCTGGTTTATGCCCTAGCATGTGGCTTGCCTTTCCTACATCTGGGGCACATTATTGGCTTGTGTTCAGATGGGAGGACCCGCCTCTAATAGAAAGATGTGACATCTGTAGCTTTTCCCCTGTGGTAACTCTTTGTTGCTCCCTCGCTGCAGGAAATTGGGTCTGTTTTACACAGTTGGCTGGTTTTTATCTCCTTGTTGTCTTCTAGGTGCCTGTGAACCCTTTCCTTGGTTCTCTAGGTGATATGTCTCTCCTTTTGCATTCCTCTAGAAAAAGGTCTACATAAAATCTCTTGCTAATGACTTTCGAATGAACAGGTAATCTTTCCTCCTTACCTCCTTCGCTTCTCCTTCAGGGGTAATCCATCCTGATATGGAAACAATGGTGGGACATAACTACTCTCCAGAAGGGACATATTAAACAGCTCATACCTCCCCTGTAAGAAACGTGTGTTGAAAGGTTTCTTGTAAAACATCACAATATGTCAACTACGTGTAGCTGTGGTGCTGCATTGCCCACAGCGTTGCCTGCTGGCTCAGGGAGGGTGTTGGAGCATGCACAGAAGGGCAATAAAAACTATGAGGAGACTGTAGGTAGAGGATGAGGCCAGTGAAGGAAGCCTCTGGGAGCTAGTTAATTTTTCAATGGTTAGAAGACAGACAGTTTTTAATCTGCCTACTGACATATGGAGGACATAGGTATTAATGACAGGGGAATCAAAGTAGTGAAGTTTGAGGAAACTGTACCTTCTGTGGCATCACCACTGCCCCAATAGCTACTACAGGAGGGGATGAACTGTGGGTGATGTCAGGAATGGTAATTCAGGTGATCTGTGCTTCTCTTTTCTCTCAGGAAGCGGCAACACTGCAAATCCCACATTGCAGTGTGCAAGTAGGTGAAAACTCTGCCAAGGAAAGTAGTATTAAACTCCCCCTAAATAAATCAGATTTAATTAATACTGTTACATTAATACACCCATACTCATATTAGCCCATTTGTAACTGTGCAGTTATAAGCAATGGAAGAGATCTTGCAGCATTTTCCAACAAACAGGATATATTAGCAAGTAGAAGTTACACCCCAAATGTGTGTTCCCGCTGCTTCTGTAGGACAAGAAAACACAAATAGTACAAATTGCACGTCTAGAACAATATTTGGACCTCCTCCATTTGGTTCTCGTGTATTTGGCAGAGCTGGGACTGAAACTGAGATAAAAACCCCTTTTTTACCAGGCGTGGAATAATCTCAGTGAGCACCGGGAGAGGGAACAGCCATTCCCTCAGGATGCAGCTCCACACAGTGATGGCAGAAGGCAATAAACAGGCTGTCTCTATTAAATACTGAATTATTTTTTTGCCTTCTGTTTGAAAGCATCTTTCTGAGGCTTTCTATAGGCTTTGAGGATATTCAGTAGCTTTTCAGCTTTGAGGTATGTCCCATTTCAAACGCCCACTGAAATTACCCAGTTATCCATCACTCCTACTGAGATCACCCTGGAGCTGGTCAAGATTTGCTCTGAACCAAGTGTTAGTTTGATACCTTCAGAAACCTTCTTCATCAGGAAGAGTTAACGGTGACAGCTCTCTTTGTTTCAAAATGTGGTGCTTTTTCTTGTCCTGACCATTAACGTTTTGTTTTGAGGTGAATTTTTACTAAAATTCATTTAACAGAACATTTTATTAAATTCCTTGTTTTTAAAACACCATTGCTATCCAATGAATACTTATAATAAAATCTTTTTAGTGGAGATTTTTCCTTTTGTTAATATACTCCTGGAAGGCAGCTCTTCATTTTCACGCAAGTCTTTTTGTATTTGAAAACATAAAGCCCTACACACACCTTTTTTAAACTGAACTTTGTCCAGTGAATTATTAGCTTATTTCCATCAGTGGGTTCGTGCCCACTACATGAACTTAATATATATATTTTTTTTGCTTGGCTTGAAGAAGTTGTGAGATGATCTCTGCTCATGGTTTTAAGGTTATTGTTGGCAGTGCTGAGCAGCTGTATGCAAGCAGATGCGAAGGCTTAAGAGCAGATGCTGTAATTACAGAATTACAGATGTATTCATTTATTCTTGTTTTTAAATTTACCTCTTTTTTTTTTCTTTGTTTTTAGACTGTACCCTGTAAGTGCAGGTGTATTTTCCAACAGTGTCTGCTGAGAGGATGACTCACGCTAAAGCACTGCCCTGTATCCATTGAAATTTAAGGCTGTATCTGGTAGTAAATGCAGTAACAACCTGTTTTTTTCTCTTGCACATCATCTCTGTGTAAGTTATCTAGGTTACTGGAGCATTTGGCACTTGGCAAGCATTACCTGGCCCTGTGCCAAATGAGACACACAATTTTTGTTGCTGTGGTACATAAGTTGTACAAATAAGCTGCTCTTTAGTCCTACAGGAAAAAAACACGTCAATTGAAACTTAGTCACCTTTCCTTTGTCACATTTTAGAGAAACAAGATGGTATCACAGCCATTGTATAGTTACACAATTGGAAGGGGCATGTGGTAAGAGTAAAATAAATCTTTTCAGTTGGCATTATTTTGTTGTGGGGTTGCTGTTTTCTGTTTTGTAGCAGATGACTCACATAATGCTCTCTGGCATAGTTACTGAAGTCAATAGGATTTACAGCAGCAGAATTTTTGGGTGTAATTTAATTATGATTTCAATACCAGGAAATAAGCTCAAGTTCAGAAGAAAAAAAAATTAAAATGCTGCTCTGTTTCTGTGTAGTCTGATGCTATTATTTGTCAAACTGATTAACGAGTTTGTGGTGTTAATGGAATCACTCTTAATTTGATGCATACATGAATGTACCCAAAAATCAGAGGAGCTGAGCTGTCTTTGTACATAATTCAGAAAATTCAATCAGCTACTATGCTATAAGTGAGCTTAATTAGACAATATCAGTAAGGTCAATGACCGCATATTATAAAAATCAATGCTGAATTTGATGTGCTTTTTGTGATTATTTTATAAGCTCAGCAATGTACTTGTAATGTTGTGGCTGTGTATTAAATTAAGGAGCTGCAAATACTGGAAATTAGGTTTTGAAGCACACTTTCCTAAATCTGCAAAATAGAGTTTTTAAAAGAACAACATATACTAAGCTCAACAACTAAAAGTTTAAAGTTCACTGAGCTCGTGCTGAAATACAGTGAACAAATATGATTTTGAAACTACTTGCATTTTTTTAATGATCTTTTATGCAAAGAAAATGATGATAATGTACTTTGTAAGGTGCTTTCTAATGCTGTTCTGATGTCTGGGGTGTTTTACCAGGGGCTGCTAGAAACGTAGGAGAAGACTTTTGTCTAACAAAAATGGAAGAAAGATGTCTTACTAAGTGTCAAACTACTTTAGGTCTTTAGCAGATTGATTTGGAGTCCTGTTTGCATTTCTCTTGTTCATTAGGTTCATCAACCTGAAAAATAAGAAATAGATTGAGGCATCAGGTAGGAATTTACCCTGGGTGCCAACAGATGCTCATATCTCCTGGATGTGGGAATGTCCAGGATGCCTGAAGACCCCAAAACACTGCCCGAAGGGATGTCAGAGCTTTTGGACCCCTCCAGCAAGTTCAGTGGTCACTTCTGCTTGGTTTTGTCCCAGCTTGCTGTGCCAGGGGTCTGGGCTTGCAAAAAGTCGTGTTGGGAAGCTTATTCTGCTTTGTAAGGTTTTTCTTGCTAAGATTTTTTATCTTTTGCTTGTTTTCCTCTAAGGACTAAGATGGGAAAAGCTGTAGAGCCAATACAGGGTATAATTATCAAAGGCCTCAATTGTGGCTTCGGCGCTACTCGACATGAGAGGTGTCGCTGTCTGAAGGCGGCAGATCATAGGGGACATGAAAGGGGTTTGCTCTGCCTGGTTCTCCCCAGCTCAGGGTCAGACCTAGTTTGCAGCAAGAGCTCCGTGGGCAGAATGGGTTTGGAGGGAAGAGGCAGCTGTGTGGCTCAGCCACCGTCACGAGGAGGCCATTTGGAGCTGCTCTCCCATCCAAGTGTAACGTGGATATCAAGCCCAGAGAAATAAAAGAATTTCCTCTACTTTTGTTGGCCCTTACATCAGGGTGGCAGAGCTGGATCTGAAATGCAATGTCTGCTGCTGTGAACTGGCCAGAAAAGCTTTTTGGAAACCTTGTCTGCTGTGATCTGAAGTGATTGCACAAAATGGCTTGGATTGGAAGGGACCTTAAAGCTCATCTGATTCCAACACTCCTCCGGCATGGGCAGGGACACCTTCCACTACATCAGGTTGCTCAGAGCTCTATCCAACCTGGCCTGGGACACTTCCAGGCATGGGGAATCCACAACTTCTCTCTGCAGCCTGTGCCAGGGCCTCACCACCCTCTAAGTAAAGAATTTATTTTCTATAGAATTTATTAATACAAGGCAGATTGTAGGTTCTGGCAGTCTAGACGGGATAACCATAATGTTTCTTCTGGCCTTTCTCATTAATTTTGACAGATTTGAGGGGTTTGCATTTCTGCACAAAGAGGTTTCAATTAACCCTTTTAACTTGCCTGTACTGTAGGCTCATTTAAATTCGCTCAGCAGTGTTTGCCAAGTACATTAGTCTGCTATATGTGCAAAGAAAGGTATTAACCTTACTGGGATCTCTCAGGATTTTGAGGTAACTGAAAACAGAATGCGAATCCAGTCAGCAATTAGCATTGTTGCAAATATTTCCCCTTCATTTCTTTTTACTGTTGTTATTTTAACCTGAGTTACTGTAATCACAACCTGTAACTTTCTCCCTGAAGCATATTGCAAATACTTACAGCATGTTGCATGCCAACTCGCATCAAAGAATTGCCATGGCCTGGTTGGAGAGCATCTGTGACTTACTAGGCTTCAAGAAGTAAGAAAGCTGTTGGGTGTTGTTTGGTGATGTGAGAAATACATTTTAAAAATCCACAGTGGTTATCAGGAAGATGTTTAAAATATACCAGTAACCTGTAATTCATCATTTTGAACAATATCTTCTTTTGAGACAAAACACAACGTGTCAGCAAATGGCACACAGCAGGGAGTGTGCCATTGATTCATAAAGGAAAGGTAAATAGCAGCCTCTGCTTTTCTGTGCTATAGTTTGATCACAGAAATCTCTGAAGGACTGACTTCACTATACACATGGTTTTCAGGGCTTTTGGGGGCTGAGAGTAAGACAGAGATTTCTTGCAAGAGGTTTCCTTCCTCCCTTTGTCATTAGTGACCATATAGCTTCTGGATAATGTCACATTCTCACTGAAAAGAAGGTATGATGAGGGCTTGGCTGGCAGCCAGATCTGCCATAAACTGCAGTGTACCAATCATATCACCTTATGTCTCTGTCCCTTATTCTTTTCTCCTGGAAGACAAATACTGTAATATTTTACTACTACAAAGATGCCTTTAATCATGTTCGAGAAAGTCTGCTGGAAGTTTTTAGAAGGCAACTATCAATAAATGCAGAAAATGCTGTTATAAGTTTCTCACAAATAGTACTTTTCTAACAATATGTTTCTAGATAGGTGTGGATATTTTCAGTTATAGAATGTTTTTAAACAGAACATTTACATCTCTACTTCCTGTGCGATTACTTGTAACAGAAACAAATCCCTGTAAAGCACACCATGATGTCTTTGAGGCATAATGCTGTCCCAGTTGCCCTATCACCAACTGTTCATTGTGAAATTATGTTGGTAATTATCTTGTCACCATTAACACGATGAGCTAGCAGAGGCTTTTGAGTTGTTGCCATTTTTTTAATTATTCAGAAGTCTGTGCCTGCCTTGTTTCCTTCTTTCCACTGCTTGAAGGCTCTTTCAAAAAGCTTTCAGGATTATTACACTTGTCCCTACAAAATACTTTTTTACGGAAAAGTTTTGCTCTGGCATTCTACTGTGTTATGCTGAGGAAATAGAATAAGCTGTGTCACACCCTGTGGAAGGATCAAACCAGGCTGAAATTTAGGAATCTTAGGTGTGGACAGGGGGAAAATGGTACTAAAAATAGGGGGAAAAATGCTCGTCATAAATCTCTCCACGAAGCCTAGGTTTCTTGCTGTTATTTTTTTACTAAGAGTCAATATATGACTTTCTTTGGTTTATTATATTAAATTTTGCCTATGCTCTGTTTCTGTTTTCCAACCCTTTAATATAATATAATCATTTAACTGTAAGCCATTCAAATTTTGTCCTCAAAATACTTTTTTCCCCTCAATTGTCTGTAAAACTATTGAAATGCTTCAATTGTGAACATACAATGAATGATCATCCCCTAATCGATTCCACATGGATGTTGGTCCAGTTTGTACATCTAGTACACAGAACTTCTTGATTCAGTTAAAACCAGCAAGACTGATATTGTTGCAACCTTAGAAAAACTGTACATTTTCTAAAAATCACATACCACAACATAAACACCCTATTGAAGACACAAAACGAAGTAAAACAAAGGAAAAACACAAAGAAATTGAGCTTAGTTTCAATCTTCCAAAGACAGAATTATATCTTTTAGTTGTGTATTTAAGGGTACTTGAACTCTGTGAAGAATTTCTGAATCTCTCATGGTTACACTTGAGCTTTCATTCTGATTTGGGGTTTTTTTCTGTCTTCCTCAGAAGGGAACTGCTGATTCTCAGCTCTGCTAAAATTCTTCCCATACATTTTTAGATATCCATAGACTTGTAGTAATGACCAGTGGTGGTGAACTTTCAAAGGATCAAAGATTTGGCACAATTAGGATAATAGTTGAAAAACCCAAGTGCTATAATACAAAGGATAGCTGAACAGCTTTAGTGGGGACGTCAGACAGGGACCCGAACAAGAAAAGGTTCTTTGGTTTCTCTTATGCCTGAAATACCATGAGAACCATTCTCTTGTGGTATATCTGCTTCCTGCCACACTAAAATTAAGATATGCAGAAATGCCAGTATATTTCTTTCTTCCTTTTTTTTTTTTTTCCTTTAAAGTTTAGTAAGAGTATCAAAGCTCAAAGTTAGTTTTTACTTGATTGAAGGGAGGCTTTGGTTTGGTCAGTCTCTGGAGTAGACCAAGTAGCCTCCTAGCAGCTGTGTTTGTTTTATAATTGTCAACTGTTGGTGATATTTCTGACTCAGTAATCAGGGCTTGCTCAGGACTGTCCACAATAAAACCATATTTGTCTAATGTCCTTTGGGAGCAGGTAGCTGTGAAGTGTCCCCAGGTCAGTCATGGAGTGTCCCATGGCAGGGCTGCAGGGCAAACTATCACCAGGCATTAACCTATGTCCTTTCCTCCCAGGTAGCCCAACAGAGTGCTACACTAAGGCTAGAAGGACTGAAAAGCATTTTAGTCAACCATTTGAGGAAGGAATTAACCACAGAAACTGATAAATAAGTTTACTCTGCTCATTTGTTGTATATACATATTCCTACAGTCTCTATTCCCTTAAGGTGTCCTCTTTAAACACATTGAGAACAAAGAGAGATTGGCTGTGGTGTGAAGTCATGGGTATTGGGGGAGAGAGATGTAATATGTCAGTATAGGATTTGGACTATTTAAAGTTCTCATTATTGACTGCAGGGGCCAGAGAGCATAACTTCATAGTTTGATGTAGGTTCTACATCTAGGGAAGATGTAGCGGATATTTAAAAACCAATAAAAGTCAAATCTCTGAATTTATGCTCAAATAAAACACTTCATATCCTTTATTAAGGAAGATGACTGTAAGAATCCCACATAAGCACACTGTTCCAGTTACTCCAACAGTTTCTGTGAATGCCTGGGGTTTTTCACTTTGTTTTTCTTCAGTGCACAAGGTTCATGTATATATTTACAGATATGATGAAATGGTAAATTTGAAATGTACCTTTTAATTAGTCTTTAATGCTTGATTTTCTGAATTTGCTGTGTCAAATCCAAAGTCCAACAGCTGAGTAAGAAAATTCAAAAAATAAGTGAGGGAAACTAAAATTGTTGGCTGACATGAAGAATTTTGCAAACTGAGCTTCAGTCACCTTCCACATTTCCAGGCCAAAAAAAAAAAAAACAGAAAGTATTATTCAGCTATTCAGAATATTTCTGGAAATCAAAACTTGCAGTTATATATAAATTTGAATCTTCACATTTGTTGATGATGCAATATAGTTTTCTTTATTCAGCTTCAAGAAGGGCTTTACTGCAAAACCTCATCACTAGAAACAGCAATTTTTTCAAGAAGAGGTGATATAGACCAGTTGAATTTTGTTGGGCAGAAAAGCTAGGTTTTAGAGGCATATAAGACTGTCTTTTTTGTCCAGGTCTAATAAACAGTGCGGCAGTTTACTATTATCTAGAAGGATAATAGTAGTAAAGGTTGCATAGTCATGGGGGACCAAAAAGATAAGTGGGGTAAGATCTGCATGAAGATAAAGCTGCCTAAATAAAAATTCTGATATATGGGAGAAAAGTGGATAAAGGAGGGCTGGTGTGCCCAGTAAGTTGAAGTTCATGACCCTGCCACCATAGCCTTGACTGTCAGCTGGCTCTGCTGAGGGTACCCACATGAAAATGTCCATCTGTGACCACATAAAAAAGCCTTTCTGGCCTCAAGTGGCCTGTGGCCACAGGGAAAGGACCCTCCCTGATGCTGCAGGAGCAGATGTGAAGCTGCTCAATAAGCCTGCGGCCTGCAAATGAGGAATATGGTGAGGAGGGCATTTCCCTGAAATTTGTAGGAAGATGCAGAAATACTTGGAATTTCTAGCCCCCACAGTTCCCTGCTTAGCAACCTGTTTTAGAAAAACCTTTAGGCATTTCTGTAAAATGTCTCTGTTCTTCTAAATGTGAAACTGGAACGTAACACTTTGGCCTTATGTGTTTTATTGGCTGAAATCTGTTTAGATTCATATAGGATTTCTTCTCAGAAAGGTGCTACTTGTAAAACTCCCGTAACACTGCAGAACATCAGTCGGTATTCAGTCCTATATCTTTAATTCCTTTCCACTCAGAGAAGAAGAATCTGTGCTTTCTTAATTGCCTGTAGCAAAGCTTTTACTACCATGTATCTGGGTAAAGATCCTTTCTTTTGCTGTTTGGGCATGCTTCAGCAATGGAATGGATTTATCCTATTGTCTTGATGAGTATGTGTGTCTTAAATGTCACACCTGTAAGTTTAATTAGGTGATTTTTTTAGTGTAGAGGTGTGACATTCCCATTCTTGAACTGCCAATACTTGAGTTTTCTGACTTTATCCTTTTTTTTTTTTTTTGGCATGGACTAAAATGTTCTTACCAATTCAATCCATTTCTTATTACATGGCAGTAGACCTCATTTAATTAAATGCAAAGTTATAAACTAAATGGTTCCCAAATGTATACTGAGTATTTAAAAAAAAAAATCCTAAGAAGAAAAACCTCACTAGCGAGTGTTTGCCAAGTGTTTGTGTTGGTTTGGCAGGTATTTGGAATAGGGTTTGTTACTGGGTGGGAGAGGGGACATGCAGCATCTCTGGCACGTCTCTGTCCCTGTGCCTGCTCTGACCAGGTGGGCTGTACAGCAGCCAGGCCTTTGTCAGATATATGTGCCACACACGGGTGCCATGTGCTTTTAGGACAGCTCATGGTCCTTAGTGCCAGCTCGGCTATGCCGTGGTCCCACTGGATTGAAATTTCTGGGCAGACCTGGGAGAGGTCCTTCTATGTTAATTGGTCCTGTTGAAATGGAGTTCAAAATAACATATTCACACAATCAATATCTTTTTTAAACTGTATGAATATTGACATGTTACTCATTTAGCAGTACTGACAAAGTAACCTTATTTCATTATGGTTTTAGTAGGGAAGGGTGGAAAAACAGGATTGCTTGTGGCATTTCTTATCATTTTTATCCCTTGTACCAATTGGATGTTTATCTCTCATTAACTGTGAAGTTGGATTAAACTGGATTTCCGGGTGTATGATTCTGTATGTTTTGATGTGTGTTTTAAAGGCAGTGTGCTGTTACCCTCTCAAATTAGCCAAGGTTTGAGTAGTGCTTACCTTAACCCAGTTTTAATTCCCTCTGTTGCATGTGAGACTGTGCCTCTTTTGAGAGAGTAGAAAATGATGTAGCACTTAAATTACTTTAAAATATTGAGTTCAGAAAGAGCAGGGATGGCAGCATGGCTTGCTTTCACTCTTTCGCTTTAGAAAAACTTTTTTTTCTCTTCTGGCTTGAAAGTACCAATGTCCTGTCCTGGCTAGTGGCCTTTTGCTGGGGACAAGAATGTTTCTTTTCAGTGTCTTTCATCTGGACTTTGGTGAAAAGTTAGATGTAACCACAGTAGGTAACGCATTTCCAGACAATGCCTTATTGTCTGCACAGGCTGGATGCAGAGACCTTGCATACCTACTTAGAATCAGGATTAAATTACCAACCTTTTGGGCATTTTTATGTAAAATGTTCTTTATTATGGTTTTCATAGCTAAAGCATGAGTCACTTGCAAACCATAATAGATTTTGGCTATGCTGCATGATGAAGTGTTCTGGATGCAGTGAAACATTTAATCAAGACTCCAGGCAGTGCAATTCCCAGTGGTCACCTTAACAGGGAGAAAAAAAGGGAGAGAAAACGAAACAAATTACTGCACCTTTTTTTTGCAGCACTAAGATCAATATTTCATAGAGACAACAGAAGAAATCAGCTTCTTTTTAATTTTTAATTTTTAATTTTAAATGATGATGAAAGCAGATTTACACCTGATTTAGACTAATATAAGGAAGAAGTTTTCCACAATGAGGATAGTGAAACAGTGGCACAGGTTGCCCAGAGAGATGCTGGATGTCCCATCCCTGGGGACATTCAAGGCCAAGTTGGATTGGGCTTTGAGCAACCTGATCTAGGTGAAGATGTCCTTGCTCATTGAAGAGGAGCTGGACTAGATGATCTTTCAAGGTGCTTTCTAACCCAAACTATTCTATGATTTTATGATTTTTCTGATAGTGTCAGTTAAATAACTGAATTCTTGAAAGCACTCTGATCTCCTACCATTTGATATTGATGCTTTATAAAAGTGACTTGGTTGCAAAACATCAAATCACCTTACTAAACTTTACCATATGATATTAACTCCAGGAAAGTTATGTGGTGTTAAAATACCAGAATTAGAGGCCATGGATTAAAATTACCTGGGAAATTCCAGCATATCATAGTAAGATTTATAAGGCTCCATGCATGTTTGTTTAATGGAGAAAGTGAAACATGTTTCCAAAATACACTGAGCCCTAAGTTTCCAAGCAATTTCAAGGCTTGTAGTCAGTAGTAATTCCTGATTCTGTGAAGAAAAGGAAGTATTTCTATATAATCCCTATTCTAATTTGGCTCAGACTGTTGTCTTGTATTGGCTCAATATTTTATTTGCTTTGGAGTTACTGGAATGGCCAGTGGGGTAGCCCAGGACAGGTTTCACATCTGTCTTTCATTAAGGTACTCTTGAGCTCAGACCTGGAAATTTGGTCTTGTGCCTTGTTGTCCTTGCATGGAGAGATCCTCAGTGTCTAAGGTCTGATTGCTGACACATCCATCTATTGCCTAAGCAATTGTCATCATCACCTAAAATTAAGGATTTCGCATGAAAAAAGGAGTTTGGAAAGTATTCACTACACTGATTTCTTCCAAAGGTGTTACCCCAAATCTCAAAGATCAAGTGACTGCTGCTGCCCCTGGATGCTCAAACTTGGCCTTTTTTTGGTCTCCAAACAGTGCCTTTTTAGCATTTTTTCCCCACATTTTCTCCCCAGCTGCAATCTTCTCCCTGTTAATAGTGGGATTCTTAACAACTTTGTATTTCTATTTAACAGGTTTGCTGGCCTGCAGCACAATAGACTAATGTGATTTTTATTGTGCTAGCGTGTGCTGGGATTGTTTGCCTCCCGGAAAATGGGATATTCAGATACCTCATTCAGCTTCAGCCTCAGCAAAAGCTATTGCCTTGTCCCAAGACATTTTCTTTATAAATGGGCTTTCCATCTTGTTGTGGAAATTGTAAATGCGCATGGATCTGTAATTCAGGTTTTTCACCTTCCTGAGCTCTGCTGTTATTGGGTATTCAAGTAATTTTAAATTATAATTTCCCCCCCCACACACACTTACTGTTTCCCAGTATTTCAGAGCAAGGTGGGAAACTGATTCAAGATAGCTTATGGGGTTTTATCATTATTAGAAATTTTATTTTTTAGGAATATATATATATAAATTTATTTTTTTAAAGAGGATTTTTCTTTTTTTCTTTCTGGAAATGCACTTCCAGAAATGCATTGTACTCAGATGCTAAATCTTTCCTTTTCCTTGACCTTACAGTTTGGAAGAAGCACGCATGCACTAGTCCTCAAGCACTTAGTATAACCATAAGTTCACTGATGTGAGTAGCCAGTGTGATTACTCACATCAATAAAAAAAGGAATCTACACATGCATGTGTATTTTTCAGGATTAGTGAAGCATTGTTTGCTTAATGAAGAAAAAGGCTGAAGTGATGGAGGCAGGAAATAAAATTACTAGTGTTGGCCAGGTTATTCAGTCAGTTACATGGACGGGATAAATTAATAGCTGAATTCTTTCCTTTTATCATCCTGAATGATATTATTTAGAGTATTTATCAAGGGAGGAGGAAATAAAATCCTTTCACTTTTATTCTCTTCATATTGATAATGCACTGCCATGATCTCCAGCAAAGAAGAATAAACTCCATAATTTTTTTAAGATGAAGGATCATAGAATGACTTAAGCATGAACAAAAGTCTTCAGGGTGGTGTGATCATGCTGCCTGGAGATTGTTAGATGGTGTCTCTTGAGAGAGGCAGTGAACATCAGGGCAGCAAGCAAAGGGAAGAAGAATGACTCAACGACATATAAATTGAAAGAAAAGCTGTTGCCTTTCCGCTCTGTTTAATCTTTAATCAAATACTGTTTGAAGAAGTGTCGAACATGTGAGACATCTGGGAGTTCTTTTCTTCTTAGATTGTGCTCTATCTATAGATCTCAGACTGAATGTGTGCCATGGATGGGGTGGCCCCAAGCAACAATTACTGCTTGCATTTTGGGACTCCCAGGGAAACTTGCTGCTGCCACATGAACTCACTCACGTTTCCTGTGTCATCCTTTTTCTTCCCTCATTTTCATTCAATAGATAGAAGAACTTCAGAAAAGTATTCTGTCTGTAAGGCCTCCTCACCTTGAAATAAAAGGAAATTAAATGTTATTAACTGTAATAAAGCAGAAGGATAAGTTCTGGCCAAATGAACCCATTGGTTTATAAAAGGTGTTATGTTTGGATAGAATTTGGCACAGTACCTTCCAGTGCGATGTTTTCTTTTACATACTTTGGTAGCTCATAAACCCAGTAACTTTGGTCACTAAAATAATTTCTTGTTCCAAAATAAAACTCTCATTTTAAGCTTTTTATACTGAGCATGGAATTTGTCTAGCCTGTTCAGGACCAATCATCTGGCGTACAAGTATTTCTGAAGTGTATTGGTGTTTTTGCTCTAAGATGTGACACTTCATCTTCTAGCAACTTAATTCAACAAATTACTTTGAATAAGCTTAAGAATAGTTTATTCAAATGCAACTCATTGGTTAACCCAAAAAATACTTTTGTTTATTTCTGTCATAATGGAATTTCTCCTTGCCTGCATAGAATAAATTGTTTTCAGAACCATGTGCAAAGTATGAAGCTATCAAATACTTTACACTGCAGCATCACTCTGTGTGATGAGAGAGTCCCTTTCACAGACACTCCTCGTAAGTGCTATCAATTAATTCAAGGAGAGTATTTTCTACTTTCTTCAAAGTAAAGGCAACATTTTGATAGAACAGTGAGTTTCCCAGTGACTTCCTGTGTTCAGGTTTGTGTCCTCTAAATGCTTAAATAGATCGCTGTACTTTAATAGTTGAGGTTTTGGTGTGATTCCTTATATCTGTTAAGACTTGAGGTTTGTCTGAATGGAGAAAAGAACTACTTTTCTTACATCTACAGTTAAATTGAGGCAGAACTGTTTGAGATGAGTGCTGCCCTGCCTCAATCTGTTCTGAATTTGTTTGTGAAGGAAAAAAAGCCACAAGAGGCTAATTTGAGCAGCAAATAAGAATCTTAATAAGATCAAGGTAATTAATACTTCCTCTGCTTTGAAAATGTCTGTGACACCAGGCTGCAGCATGGGTTGGCTATCTGTAACAGTGACAGGGACACAGCATTATTGTAAGAATGTTATTAAGCCTGTGAAGGAGAAATTTCATTCACACACAGGGAAATTTATGGTATTGTTTTGACTTTCTATTGCTGATCTCTGTGGTTTGTTGTATGTCTGTGTTTTTGCATCTTAGTTTTATATAGCTGGAATCAAACATTAAACAAGCACACAAACAAACAAAAAAACCCACCCAAAGAGAGTTTGCTTAGAAGTGGATATGTAAAATTATTGTATTTATTTTACAAGGCTTAGTTAATAAGCAACATGTATTTTTCTGAAGAATGAACTGTGAAGGAAAGCTTTAATTTTCAGTCATTTTTCTAGATTCATTAAATGTGTGAAAGAAAAGCCCTATACTAGAATTTGTACAAAATTAGGATAATTTTGTGGAGATTTACATGCATGTGGATAGAAGCTTTCTGATTTTTTCATTTTCCATTGAAGAAACAAACCAAGGCAATATTTTGAATCTATTAATAGTTTTTCCATCATAGTGTTAACAGATTTAGAAGGGTCTGTAACTATGTATGTTCCCATGGCTTCTGCAGAAATTCAAGGCTGTTCAGAGGAGCAAAGCCCCCATCAGTTCATGGACCACTGGAGGGAGCAAGTTAGAGAATTAAAAAGGTGCAAACACTCTTCACTACCTTTGCTGCTGCTGTATTTTATTCTATTTGAGTCCTTTGAGTGGCAGTAAGAACTTTTGGGTCCTATTTTAAAGATGCTGTTGATATAAATGGGAATTGAGGATTTGTCAGACGGAAAGTTGCAGAATTTTTTTTTGGAGTCTGTCCATAGTACAGTACTTTGAGTAGTCCAAGGTGAGTGGCTCAGGTGACTGGTTTGTGTCCCTGATTGGTATCCTAGAGTTGCATTGACTGCTGGGTTTGAGGTCAGGCAAGATTAATCCCCACGTTGGATAGATTTGGAGAAGGGGGTGATGATTATCACTTTTGGTGTAGCCTGGGCGTGTTGCTTCCTACAGTTCTATAGGCACTGGCAGATGATGGTTCCTTCCTTCCAAGGCTTGGACAACTCTCTTCAGCTCTCTTTGTCTTTTTTCCTGTTGTGTATTTGAGGTTTTGAGGCCTTTGGTTTCCTAAATATTTATTCTTATACTTGTTGTTGTTGTTGGTCTGCCATCAGTGCAAGCTGAGAGCATAGCATGTGATCTGTAGACCCTTTTGAACATGATTCCTGTGGTACAAACAGGTAATACTGTCATGACCACCTTGTCTTGCCTTCATTAAGTCCAAGACAGGATTGAACATAACTATTAATGGGTAGCATATGATATTAATCAAACCATATATTTCAGAAATCCAAATGACACATATTGATATCTCTAGGCAAATGTAGTATGGCATTAGAAAGAAGAAGTTAGTTGGGAAGAGGTTTAGTTTAGATCTTTGATTAAAGCTTTGTGGACTTTTTTTTTCCCTGTTGAAGATGTGATAAGATATGCTGCAATCTTCCAGTGCCCTGTGGCATAAAAGACTTTGTGGTTGTGGTTCTCCTATGGGCCTCTGCTTGGTGTCAGAACTTCTGAAATAATTTCAAAGTTAAATTAATTTTCTAACTCCCAGACAGAAGACTGGACATTCACTTTACATCCAATCTCACCCAGGATGTGTATTTTCTGAAATGAAGCTTAATGGACTCTTGTTTTGGGGAAAATGTGAAGATTTTTCTCAAATCTTTTTCATAAATACATTGGGCCAGGTTGGATTGGGCCCTGAGCAACTTGGTCTAGTGGAAGGTGTCCCTCTCCATGGCAGGGAGTTGGAACAAGATGATCTTTAAGGTCCCTTCCAACCCAAACCATTCTGTGATTACTTAAGTGAAATTTCTGCAAACAAGTGCATCCAAGGATTTTATTACTTAGTTTTTGCGGTACTGTGTGTAAGCTGAAGTAGTAAATTATAACAGAAGTAAAAAGATGGCTTTAAACATGGATGCTAATTAGACTTAGCCAATGGGGAATTATGGAGCAATACACGTTATCTAAGCCCTGTGGATAAATAGTAAATCATGGTGTAAATGCTCTTTAAAGAAGTTGTGGTCTTTTCTAAAAATGTCTCTTCTTTATTTGAGAATTCCTTATTTTTCCACCATCTAAAGCACATCTTCAGTATAAAATACAATGTCTTTGTTTACTTGTGAACTGATTTTTCAGAATAAAATTAGCTCTATTATTCTTCTCCTTTTTTTTCGGTTCTCTGGAATCTGATTTTATAATTAATTTATTTGTCCCACAACCCTTAACCATCTGTATCCTTGGATTCTCACTATTCCACATTATGCAGGCTGTAGGCAATGCACAACTCCCATCCCAAACCCCCCAGAAGTTGTCATATATTTTTCATGTGATTTGTACAACGGGTGATCTCTCATCATGAAAATGGGTTCTGGTGCTGAAATGTCACCCGCAGCTGAAACATTAGCTGTGAATGACATGTATGGTATGAATAAATAAATTACAGAGCTGTGCAGCTGCTTTACCTTGAAACCCTATCTGAGGAAATGCTGTTCTTTGAGGACGAGAGCAGGCAGAGTGTGCTGTACCAGTTCATGGGGCAGGGCCCTCTTGGCAAGGAGAGCTGGCAAAATCCTTCATCTGTCATTAATTTCTACCACACCTCTCCCATTTCTCTGATTCATTGTCACCCAGATGCAGGAGTCTCCTTGAAAACTAACCTAGGCTGGTTTATTCCCTGAAAGTTTGTGTCTCATTAGTTAGTTGTCAGGCATTGCTTGTGATGCTCTGGTCAGTGCTCCTTTAAAGTTAATGATAAAACCTTCTAGGTTAATCTGTCTCAGGCCATGAATTGTTTTTTGTACCATTTGTGAATGGTCAAAGGGATTAAATATGGGATAAATAAATAATGACCTTCTATAAAAGACTACTGTTTTGTCTCCACTTCCAGCACATATAGCTATAATATTAATATTGTACTAACATTATATCTCTGTTTTTAAAGGTAGTTCTTTGTAATGCTGTGGGAAAGTTCTGACAAGCCGACAGTAACGGTAACCAACTGTGGGCATAAATACTGAATACAGACTGAAAAAAAAAATTAAAAATTAAAAGAAAAAAGGCTCACTTACTTGAGGTGACAGATTGGCTTAGATCCCCAGGTGGAAAGTGTCTCCTTATGTGGTGTATATACTGACCACAAACCAGTATGTGTTCTCAATAGTCTAAAGCTCTCTACCCCTCTGAAGAAATTCTGTTGGTGCAAAAGTGCTTATCAGGGAAATAGCTGAGCTCCTTGTAGCCTTCTCTGCCTTCAAAACTTCCTCTGAGGTAAAAGAGACTGGTGTGCTAGGATCAAATACACCCTCAGAATATTTACGTGTCTACAGCAATTTAGATTTTCAGTATCTTTGATGACAGACAGCAGTACAACACAACAAACTTGTTCTGTCACAAAGTCTAGCTCTGGTGTGAGACTTTCTAAAACGTTTGCCTTTGGGAGGACCAAAGATGGAGCATCCTTTGGAATGTGGTTTCAGGAAGCCCACAGAGAACCAATACCTTGGTGAGCAGCCACTGAGTGCTTGGGGAGAGATGCTGCAAGTGAGACCAGGTGACTCAGTTGTTCTGCAGGGACGGCCAAGACTCTGTCACTGAAGTGCTTGTCTTTGGGATCGTCCTGGTGATCAAGTCAGAATGTCTTGGCAACTGGTGGTCTGTATGAAAACAGAAAAAAAAAGAAAATGTTAAGACAGGGGACTAGAAATAATAGAATCCTAGACTTCAGATCACCAAAAGTGTCTGTGTTGGTTGTATCCAAAGCAGCCCAACACATCTATTTTCAACTAAGTGCAGGGAGAACCCTTGTGTATAACAGCATGGCAGATATTGAAGTGGAAATAATATTCTGTCTGTCAGTCTAGGTATCTTTAAGTCATCCATCCCTTTGCCTCCCTTCCTGTGCAACAGCTCTCTCTCTGCCTTTCTCTGTTCCTTGGTAAGAGTTCCTTCATCTAGCCCTTTTCTCCTTAGAGGGTCTTCAGAGTTTGGTTCAGTATTTTGGGTCCAAAACAAGCCTTTTTTTTTTTTATGATAAATGTAAAACAGCTGTGTCTTCTTTTTCTATTTTGGAATATTACGTTCCATACCCAGCAACGCAGGAAAACGTAACTCTGCATCTTTTTAAATTAGCATCAACAGGGCAGCAATCTTGCTTATGAAAAACTAGGAATAATGATCACACAACAACCTTTCAGGAACTATCATTATTATTTGGAAAAGCACACAAATATGGCATGTGAAAAGAACATTAGTTGAGCTGTGGATAGGCAAGGAGAGTAGATGCTTGTGGGTGCTTCTAAAGTAACGTTTATGTTTGCAATTAGGGGAGAGCTTTGAGAGAGAGAGAAAAACAGATTATTTTTTATAAAATATATTAAGTGCAAGGGTGTTTTTTCCTCTCTCGGAACAGAGAGTTGCCAATATATAAACATTTCAGAGAGAATTTTACACCACCTCATCTTTATGTCAGGCAGCATTTAATGGTTGAGCGATCTCCTGCCCCGGCACTTGGCAGCTACTCTCCAGGGGCCGACTTTGAGGATTACAATGACAGTCTATCAGTGGATCTTTTCCAATATAAACTAGACTAGGACCATTTAAAATCAGTTGCTATCAACAAGTCAATTTAACTTTATTTATGTTAGAGGCTTTCCTATGAGTATTTTATAACAACGTGGAATTTTAATATCTGGAGGGGCTTTTCCTGTTGTTGGTGTGATTTGGGAATGCGCTAATTCACGTGATTAAGAACAATTTACCTAATTTCTTTCTGAATTACGTGATTTGTAACATTCAGGTCCAATCAGCACTTAGGGCTCACACAGCTTTTTTCTGATTCCTGCTTTTTACAGGTTGAAATAACACTTCAGGATATCAATGACAACCCACCAGTATTCCCCACAGATATGCTCGATCTGACTGTAGAAGAGAATATAGGAGATGGATCTAAAATATTGCAGCTGACAGCCATGGATGCTGATGAGGTAGGAGCATGGGTTTGTATTTGAATATTGGTACTAAAAGTGCTGGAAATACGTTTTTACCTGTTCCCTTCATCTCTTTGTGAGAGCTTTGCCTCAGGAATCATTGCAGTCATTCACCAAACTCTGTTCAGTATCATGGAGTCACACAGAGGCATAACCACACGAGCCAGTGAGACAACTACTCTGTTACTTGAAGGCTGCTCACTGGTTTGTATAGAGTGAGTTAATGTTTTCGTAACATCTCAATGCCAAAACGTGCCCCACATTTTGGGTTTAGATGGTGTTGTTACAAGTCTCATCACACACAGTACCCAGTGATGTGGCGAAGGTGCTCAACTGCCCAGTGTGTGATAAAGAGTTATTGATGTTCAGTTTAAGACCACAGCTTGAGATCTAAACTAACTTTGAAGCCAAAATGTTGTAGTTGAGCCCAGTTGCAAGGTGTGCAATAAAATTAATGTGAGACAAACCTTGGAGAACAAGAAAACTTTTGGTAATGCCTGCTTTCCTTTTGACTAGATCTAAATAATATCAATATTATCCTTTCCTAAAGAAGGTTTTATTTTACCAAAAAGAGAGGAAATGAAATAATGCTAAAATATGTGCTCCGTATGTGAACCTCTTTGCAAAATAGTTTTGCCCAGTTAGATTCATTACTGTGAGGGCGCTGCAAAACTAAGGTGCTATTAAGAAACTACAGTGCTATTGATGCATTCATTTATTTTAGAAAGTAAGTTATGAAAATGTTAATGATATTGTTTTCATTTATTTCAGCTGATTCTTTCCACAAGGAAAAGGACTAAAAAGTCAATGTGAACATGCAAAGAAGTTTGTGTTGTCATTAAAGTACAGGGTTACACTTGACAACAATGAGCAGTTCTTGCATTCAAATAATAGGGTAATTCAACCTCCTCAAGAGAATTTTATTCCTGCCCTTTTTTGTGTTAGCTTGGTTAGTCTTCCTGTGACTGTTAATTGGTGTACTTAATCTTACTACTGCAGAGGGAACCACTGGAACACCCATAGGAATGGTACAAATGTGATCATGAATTTTTTGTTCTTCCCTTTATTTTCTGGGAGTAGCCTTATATACTGACAAAACCCAGGATTTTGGACAGATGCACATCTGTAACAAAAATTCTAGCTGTTTGTATTTATTTTAGGAAGAAATAAATATTGAACTACCACTCTCTGGTATGGTATGGCAAGTATATCTAAGATTTTAGCAATGCTCCAGCCTCTTTTTGACAATTCCTAGATTGTGTCTCATGTATTATCCATCCTGAAGCACTCTGTCCACTGGGAAGCGATTTGTTACCTCAGAGAGAAACTAGTCAATCTTTTCTATAAAAAGGAAGGATTTCAGTTTCCCTGCCAGAACATTTGTAACTCAAACTCATTATGAAGAGCTGAAGTTTTCTTAGCTGTGTGCAGTTTAGGGTCAAGATACTTGCCTTTTTTCCCCCCTTCTCTAAAGCTGAGGGCACAGTGAATGCTCTTTGTTTTTCATATCATCTTCCTGCGACGTTACGCTTTCAGACATTCACGTGACATTCACACTTTCAGAATCAAAGATTTCGCTTCCAAAGGATGTCAGAACCCTTACATGGCTGAGAGGTGTACAAGAACATCTCTTAGTAATATTTTATAATGATAGTATGAAGGCAGCAAATTTCAGATCCTTGTCTGCTATAAGGGCATCATAGAGATCCGAGAAAAGATATAAAGACATTCTTTAGGTGCTAAGTGATACCAAAAGCTTTAACAATATCAGCAGCTTCTAACACTTTTTAAAGTCGCTTGTTGATAGGAAATTTCTCTTTTTAGTAGGTTTTACATATCTATGTTTTGTTTTGCTTCTCACCTAGGTTGTGTATAAACCAGTATTGCAGGTGGCTGTGGTTATAGCTACACTCTCTTAGAAGGACTCTGGCTGGTCAAACAAGGGGTGAAGAATGTGGTCACCTCTGACCTGAAATCTGAAATTCTGATCAGATGTTTTTGCTAAGCCACACAATTGGAGGAAAGCGTGTGACATCCCCTACGTACACCTGAGCACACAGCTGAAGTGCTGCATGCAGCTCGTCAGGGCTGGACACCTGCACAAACCTGTTTTCTTTCTAAATTTCATTTTATCAGTTAGCTCAGTCCAACTCTTTGAAACAACACCCTAGAGAGAAAGTTTGGCAGTCTGGTAAGGTCAGGTAACTAACACTTGTCTCTCCTCTCACAAATACAAGCAGGTGTTTATCTCTGTTAATTTGCTTTTTTAGGCAAGAGCATTTGGAACAGTTATAGAATTTCTCTCTCCCTGATCTCTTTGATCTGTTGTTCAACTCAGAAGTGCCACTTCTGTGCCAGCAGCAGACTTCAGCTGTGACACCTTTAGTTCTGGCCTGGCACCAGAGGAGGGCACAGTAGATATCTGCTCACCCACCAAAACACATTGTCAGGCATCATCAGCACGCAGACTATAGGTACATGTATCCCATGTTACATGTCACCAGCTTTAGAGCCCTTAGTCTGTCTTGGAAAAAAAAGAACGTGACATTTTTCTACATAACATTATTTTTCCCTAATTTTCCTTTCAACCAAATGATCAAAGTCCACATGAATCCTTTTTTTCCAAGGACAAGTGAGATTTTTTGACCCAAAAGCTTTTGACTTCCAGCACAACCCAAAAGATCAGAAGTGTGATTTTAATGACACATGATTTGTCACTTGGGGGCTTTTTATTTACAGGGGTAAATGTATTTCCTTGCAGAAACTGACCTTTGAGGGGCTGCTGCAAGCACAACCCTCATGAGTGTTTCCTGACCGGGAGCTGCAGCTCTTGCCATGTGCTGGCTGGGGGAACTGCTGCGTGGCTGCCCCAGGTCCTCCCTCTCCTGCCTTCTCCATCTCGCCTCCAGAGAGCGAGGAATGCAGAGCTGATCCCACTACCAGGGATTTAATTTAACCTTCAAACATAAAACAAGAATAAACATTGATCCTTGTTAAGATGTTACACTGCTCGGTGATGCTGGCTTGAAATTAAAACAGATATCAGATCTTTGTGGTACTGATTGGATGTGATCCTTTTATGAAAAGTGGAGCAAAAAATATCTGGGCAATCTCATCAGTTCACATCTCATAAATAAAAACTGTGAACGTATGTGTCTTTACTGTGGAACTGAAGCAGGGACTGGGCAGGAAGGCTCTTTATTAAAGGAAACCATTCTGAAAAATATTCGCCAAGTGCAGTTACTGGAACGATTCTTGTCTTACTGAAAGTTATGATGTGGTTTTCCTGGCGAATAACTTGATTTGACCACTTCTGTTTTTCCTTAGGGAGCCAATGCCCTGGTGACGTACACTATTATCAGTGGTGCGGATGACAGCTTCCACATTGACCCCGAGTCAGGAGAACTGATCGCCACCAAGCGCCTGGACCGGGAGCGCCGCTCCAAGTACTCCCTGCTGGTCCGTGCCGATGACGGCCTGCAGTCCTCAGACATGAGGATAAACATCACTGTTAGCGACGTCAATGACCACATCCCCAAATTCTCCAAGCCAGTGTATTCCTTTGACATCCCAGAAGATGCCACTCCAGGTAAATAGGAAATGGAAATATGATCACTGACCTCTTCAGTTGTTTCCTTCTTTTAAAGCTCGTTTCACATGCAAGAGTGTTTTGATGCTTAAAAGTTGGGTTGTAAGCTAGAATATATTTACATCAAATAAAGCTTTCAAAAACTGTGCTCTATTACATGTCTCCAGATGAGAAATGAATATTACTTGCAACAAAAGTACTCTATTTATATTTCCAAGATTTTATACAGACTGCTAATACAAAAGCGGTATCTGCCAGTATTAGTAACTGCAACATCTTAGAAGCTTATTTTAAAATATGAATAAACAAAGGAGATGCAAATGACATGGTGATAGCTTTCCAGCTTTTATTAAGGCTTTCATAGGCATAGGAGTCTCAGTTTGGGACAACCAAGATTACCCTTATGCCTCCAACTTTTCCACTCTGCCCCACAGTCCCTGTCCCAAAATTTGATGGTGGTTTGCATTTAAGGATTACAATGCAATCAGCTGTGTCTCAGGAATCTGATCTGGAAGTAACTGAGACGTCTGTGTAGCATGGGTGGTTTGGTTGTAGATCCTCAGCCATACTCTTTTCTCTTGTTGCTCAGTCTTGAGGCTTGGTCTCTTTTAGCAGGAACAACCCTGGAATAGGCAATCCTAATTCCCTCCACATTAAGATGAGGCTTCTCTCGTTAATCATGTATGGAGTGTACATTAGTGCCTTATACCCAGCTTAGCAGTCAGGGATGGCAAAAGAAGAAATAGGCTGATTTTGTACTTGAAGTACTTCATCTTCTCCTGTTCCATTCTCCAGCAGTCCCAGAGTAGGCTCACCCAAAGGGGAAGGACCATGAGCCCTTGGATACCTCTGGAATAGAGAGAGGAACCCTTGGAGGTTCCTATCTCTATCCCAGACAGTAATCCCTGTTCCCCTTGCAGTTAAAGAAACATTAAAGCTTGAGGTTATGAAATGGGTGTCAATGATACCAGCATATCCAGGTGGATTAAAGGGGGTTGTAGCACTATTCTTCATTCTAATGATACAAGAAGTTTTCATTATCACGTTGCTCAAAAATAGCTTACTGTGCTGTAACGCATGTAGTTCATCTGGTTCCACGGAAAAGAAATTAAATTATCGATTTTCCTGGAAATGAGCTGATCTTAATTATAATTAGTGTTCGAAATACTAAAACGTGACACTTGATTTCCAAACTTTAGTCAGTCGTGCAAGGGCAGCTATGCAGAAATGAAAACAATGGCACAGATTCACAAGGAGTTGAATTTCAGAAAACAGCAAAGAATGAACCCCTATAAGGTTTCTAGTTTTCTAACCACAGTTACCCTGCGAAGGCACTGCTTAAATGTAGAGCTGGGATATGTGGTATGTACTGATATCTAGGTTTCTGCATTTAGAAAGAAATATCTAGAAGGTTTCAGAGGAATGAGAAGGTCCTTTGAGTCCTAGAAAGACAATACCTATCAGGAGAAAAGGTATTTTTGCCCCAGTTGATACCATTTAAAGATAAAAGCAAACGTCCCTGGGCATTTCTTGGGGGTTTTTTAGTAGACCTTTAAAGCAAGAATATGATGTTCCTTTCAGCTTTGAAAAACCTTTTGTAAGTCAGTCATACAATAAATACTAAGGTTTGAATTTCTACTGGAGGATGCCTCTCATGCTTGATGATGAGCTGGCTCTTACTGCCCCAGAGTGCCTGATGGTGCTGTCCTGTCGTGCCGTGCAGGTTCCTTAGTGGCAGCCATTCTAGCCACTGACGACGACTCCGGTGTCAATGGGGAGATCACGTACACCGTAAGTGAGGATGATGAAGAGGGCATCTTCTTCCTCAATCCTGTCACTGGGGTCTTCAACCTGACTCGTGCGCTGGACTACGAAGCACAGCAGTACTACATCCTTACCGTCCGCGCAGAGGACGGGGGAGGCCAATTCACAGCCATCCGAGTGTACTTCAACATCCTGGACATCAACGACAACCCGCCGGTGTTCAGCATGGCCTCATACAGCACATCTGTGATGGAGAACCTGTCCCCAGGCTCCACCATCCTCAACTTCAGTGTCACCGATGCGGATGATGGTAGGATTTTCCTCATGTTCTGTATCTCTGATGATAAACACTTGTTTCACCTTAGCAATGTATTAGAAGACTTGTTTGAAAGGGGAGCTTAGGGCTACCCTTAGGTTTCTGTCATATGCTTAAATTCACAGTGTACTGTATAAAAAGAAATTATTTTTCTCATATTTTATATTAAGTGTAAGTGGGTGTTTTCTTCCTTAACTTTTTTTATGATAAATTAAAAATACATTCAAATACTGCTTTTTAACTGCTTCTGCAGAGCTGTATTTCACTTAGAGAATGTTACAGCTGTTGAACAGAATAATTTCTCCCCTGATGTTTGTGTTGCACATTTAAATTAGACATAAGATTTCCTGTAGACTTCTCTTCTGAAAGTTTATAATATATTCTAAATAACGTTGTGATAATATGAGGTGTTATCTGAAGTCATTTTGAATGTCCTGTAAATTTTAAGTGTATTGTGAAGAGAAATGTCATCTACAGGGTGTTGATACTGGAGGTTAAAAATCTGATTAAAAGAGATTATGGGAAAATTTCTCATTAAAATGAGCTTTAATCATGGGATTATTTATGGCATCTAGAAGGTGTTAATGTGTTGGGGTGTAAAAGGTACAATCTTTATAGCTGATTTAACCATTTTGCCAGTTTGTGCCCAAGCAAGAATGATTATAGAACGTGACCATAAACATCATTCCATAGAGTACTGCATTTTCTGAAGTGTCCACAGACATTAGTCAGTGTGACTTAATACAAAACTGTTCATAACCCTCATGGTGACTTTACAGGTGAAGGTTATTTTTGTGACACGTTGAGCAACCTTGTCCCCTCTCAATTTGACAGGGCTCAACAAAGCCCATGGAAGCGTCTCGCACTGAAATGTGCTTCAGGCATAAAGCACCTACATGCTTCGAGGAATTTGTGCACGTGAAATGACTGAGCCAGTCAAGATTATTCAATAAAACTGTTTTTTTTTCAGGAAATGCTGAGTTGCTGAACTCAAACATTTTTGTGGGGAGATAAATTTTGTGCTGATAGATAGAACTTTCCATGGTAAAATTGTGCAACTGGTTTTGAGATCAAGCTGAGGAAGTGAGCGAGAAGAGATTCCATAAGATAAGCCAACAAGTCAGAAATTATACCTTGGTGATACTGGCTATTCTTGCATGGATCTCTCACCACTCTCATTAAAGCTTTTATTTTATGTAAACTAATCATAAGTTGGAGGAGGAACTTGTACTTGCATCATGCATACCAGGGAAGGGATTGTTCCTTCAGACCTGGAGATAAATGGATTTGTGTCTATCTCCTCCTTTATTTCTTATTCTCCCATTAGGAGTACAAGGCTTGGTTTCAGATCTTTTTGGAAGTTAATTTCACTTCACCATTATGGGTCTGTTTTCCTTTTCTCTTGCACCTCATACATTAATTTCCATCTGCACGCCGTGAATGGGAACTATATCATAGCACTGACATATCATTTTACATTCATCATACACTCAATTATCAGGGAGGCAAATGAGTATATGAGGAGCAATGCAATGAGAAGTCAGATGTCTTGCCTTATATATTTTTTGGCACACTTACTTTTCTAACTGGCTGGATTTAAAATTAATAGGGCAGAAATATCATTCCAAGAGCGTGCCAGTTTGAGTTCTCCCATAAGACTGTAACTTCAGCAAATGTTATGATCTATTGTTTCTGTTTCAAGCCCAAACTTGTTATCTTGTGTTGTTTTATATTAATCTAGAGTACAGAAATAGCTAGCATTATACTCTTCCCCCTGTGACTCACCGATAATGCACTCAATAGAACTATAATTTTGTTGATTATTTATGTTACATGATCCCATAGTTTGAAGGAGCTCTGAAAATACATTGTTTTATAATGAGATATGCCTGTTGTTTTAGGATAAACACTGATAAAAGACAGAAACATGGTGATAGTGAAACGGGTCCAATTTTCATTTTCTTGTTCAACACACCCCTTGGGAAACAGTAGCTGTTTATCTCTGCTTGGACTGTTTCATATACAGATTCATAGTAAATATCAGCTACAGCTCTTGGATATTTACAGAGCAATAAAGAAATCAGTTATCTTAAACACGTTCATTTTATGATTTAGATTTTATTTTTTTTCCACATAGAATTAGCAGGAAAAATCTCAGAAGAAAGGATATGCTTGTCTGTTTGTTAAAAAGTATGGCAAGATATTCCTGTAGGCAAAACCCTGTGTCATTTCCCAGACAATCTCTACAGGTATTTATAGAATGGCAGGGGGAAGTAGGATTTTTTGTTTAGTCTCATTAGTAAATAAATAAAAATAGAAACAAAACCCTTTAAAAGAGCATTATCATGAAATTGGTGGCTCCATGTCTGTCCTTTCAGAGTTTTATCAGATTAACCCTCAGATTAAATAAACCCAAAGTTCAACAAAGAGGATATCCCTGCATTCTCCCTAAGAAAAAAACAGCTCCAAACCTTGAAAGGGGGGATGGACAAGGTGCACAGTGCCAGCTTGGCATGCTGTGTTTAAAAAAAGAATAGTTCATTAAGTGACAGTCCTGGCTCCACTGATATTTAGGTAACTTCTGCACCATAGTTTAATATATATAAGCATTACCAGCAAGGAAAACTATGGGAATAATGGACAGGGAATGAAAAGGTTCACAGAGGTGAGATAAAGAAGAGCAAGAGTAAATTTTATAGGAATAAACACTGTAGGAAACACTGGGGGGGGAAAAGACAGTATTTTTAAAAGTAATTTTCTTCTGTAGGATCAAAATCCCACCCATCTCCAAAAACTGAAAAAATTGCCACAAAGTATTTTATTGAAATCAAGACTTTCATCCATTTTCAGTCATTTGAAAATACAACTGAACAAAAACCAGACTAGAATTAAACTTTCACCATCCTTCACTTGATCAAAGTAATGGAAAAACACTAATATTTGACATATAAATGTATTAATTTCTTTAATTGCATTCAAATATTTTGTCTTTCATGTTTGATTCTATTCATATTATAATTAAGTTCCTACAAGAAAAAAAGAGAGAGAGAAAGATACCAATTAGAGTAGCCACTGGGGAAAGACAAGTAAGAGTAGATTTCCCAATCTGAACATAATAAACAGCAGAGATTAATAAATCTCATGCAGGAATAATTTTATTAGCACAGCAATTCAGTCAGAGAGAAAAGAGCTTCTGAGTAAAAATTACAAAATGCACAGCAATCAGTTACTTAAGTGGGCAACTTGGTTTCTGTGCATGAAAAAGCAAATCTAAGGGGTAAATTAGTAAGTAATGGTCTGGTAATCTCCTGATTCGAACTCACAGTCCTGAATACTCAAAGCAAGAAAAAGAAATTTTTGAGATTAATTAAAATAGGAGTAAGATAGATGAGAGAAAACTCAATTTCACAATTAGATGTTCCCAAAAATTAGTAGTTTAGAGTGAACTCTGGAATTGAAGCAGTAACACACGTTTGTTTCCTGTATGGCATATTTAAGGATATTTCACAGCCTTGTCAAGACTCAGAGTGTGTTTCCCTTACTGGAATGATAAATCTCTCCCTTGACCATAATTGCCACTTATGTTTCGATCATGAGATGAGGGCTGTTCATCTGATATTTTGGAATACCATGCCATATATGGGAAGCATACCTTTCCCCAGTATTCATTCTTGGCTTGCTCCAGTTAGGCTTGGGAGTTTCTGGTTGTGGCTTTTTTTAATTGAGTGGAAGAATTCATGAAATAATTACATTAATAATAATGTTGCTTAGTTGAACTGGGGAAAACGGGGAAAACGAGGAAAACAGATGTTCAATGAGCAGCTGAACTACTGAGTCTTGGTTTCCAAAGGAAAGCCTTCAAACCCTTTATCCCTAACCATTGTAGATGGGGGAAATTACACATGGTGCCACCATGCAATCCTGCTGAATGAAATGCAGAGATGAACCCTGATGACCACTCCCTCTGCGGCCTCTTCAATTAACATCCTTCCCTCTCTCTCTCTTTTGAACTCTTGTCAGAAAATAATCATTTCAAAGGCTTCTGCTCCACTGTGGCACTTGGCTGAAATTAGCAGATGGATTCAAAAATGGTAATGAGGAGGCTCAACAGTCAACGCCATTACACAGTACTCATTTCCATAGGAAAATGAAGGAAAATTTCCTATGGAAATGAGGCCAGAAACATTCGTGTCTAGGTCAGTGGGATGAAGTTATGATATCTACCTTTTTCCCTCCTTACCCAACCAGGCTCCAACTCTCAGCTGTCCTTCAGCATCGCATCGGGGGACAGCGCGGGGCAGTTCGATATTGACAACAGCGGGATGCTGAGCATCAGGCAGCCTTTGGATCGGGAAAGCCAGTCTTTCTACAGCCTTGTCGTGCAAGTCCACGACATGGCCCCTCTCGCTGCCTCCAGGTACACAAGCACAGCCCAAGTTTCAATTATTCTGCTGGATGTGAATGACAGCCCTCCAACCTTTATCTCCCCTAAGCTGACCTACGTCCCGGAAAACACGCCGATAGATACAGTTGTGTTCAAAGCACAGGCAACCGATCCTGACAGTGGTCCCAACAGCTACATTGAATACAGTCTGCTCCGGCCTCTGGGAAACAAATTCAGCATTGGCACTATCGATGGGGAAGTGAGGCTGACCGGGGAGCTCGACAGAGAAGCTGTATCCAACTACACCCTGACTGTGGTAGCCACAGACAAGGGCCAGCCATCCCTTTCTTCGTCTGTGGATGTGGTGGTTATAGTCCTGGACATTAATGACAATAACCCGCTTTTTGCCCAAAAGCTTTATAAAGTAGAGGTGGAGGAAAATACTTTGACAGGGACGGATTTAATCCAGGTGTTTGCTACGGATGGAGATGAAGGGACAAATGGGCAGGTCCGTTATGCCATCATGAGTGGAGATGCCAATAATGAGTTTCGTATCGATTCTGTGACGGGGGTGATAACAGTTGCCAAGCCTTTGGATAGAGAGAAGAAGCCTTCCTATACACTGACTGTTCAGTCAGCTGACCGTGGGAGCAGCCCAAGGACTGGCACTACAACAGTCAATATTATTCTGAAGGATGTCAATGATTTTATCCCCACATTTGAACTTTCTCCCTACTCTGTGAATGTTGCTGAGAATTTAGAGATGCTCCCGAAAGTTATTCTTCAGGTGAGTACGTTCAGCAATAAATATATATCCCTGACAATTAATAGCATACCTAGATGGTATTAATGAACAGTGTTGTTCCTCCAAAATTAAACAGTGGCAAGACAATTAAAAGGTGCCTCTTGCCTGTAATCAAACTTGCAGTCCTTGGCTTCCTTTTCTTTTTGTTTGTATGCATGGGGTTTTTTTACCAAAAGTTTCTGTTGTGCTTTGTAGTTCTGTTTGTGTTCTCCCTACCTACACTCCCGCCTTCACTGAGACTTTAAGAGTTTGCTCTATCTCTCATCTCATTCCCAACTTTTATGCAACAAATCTCTCAATCTGATCATTGCCTACATGGGATGAGGCTCTATGCCAAACACTGAGAGAGCACTAAATGGATTCAGACAGCAGGACGTGCAGTGCTTGTTTTCATATGGAGCTCAGCCTAAACCATGTTATCTGTGGTTTTCAATGAGCCCCAACACAGTTTTACTGTGAAACAGTTTTACTTGAGAAAAATAAGTAATCAACTATTTCGTATTTTCAAACTATTCTTTTAAGTCCATCACCACCGTGTTAAGTAATTTTTTACAATTACAGCTAATTTATACATAAAGCATTTGGATTCTGATAATTTGGATTATTATCAAAGAGAATATTTCCTCTACGCCAATAAAATTTTACAGACGCTGTGCTCATCAGTCCTTGATATTTCTTTTGTTTGCATTGCTTTTGTAGGTTGTAGCAAGGGATGATGACCAGGGCCTGAACAGCAAGCTGACTTATGTGCTGGTGGCTGGCAATGAGGAAGGAGCCTTTACTCTCTCGGGCAGTGGAGAACTGCGCTTGGTCCGGAGCCTGGACCGGGAGGCAAAGGAGCAGTACATGCTACTGATCACAGCGGCTGATGCAGGTAAGGCAAACAAAAAGTCTCCTCTGCTGAGATCTTGTTGAAGAAATTGCACTCTGTGGAGACAAGAGATGTTTTCATGATGGTCTGAAACTTAACTGGATAGAGATTCATAGCTGAGTTGAATGGAGATCTCTGTGGGGAGACCTGGGCTCACCTGATGTCAAAGGGAATTTGGTTTCTGGAAATCAGGATTTTATTCTTATCTCCAGTTGTCTGCTATCAATAGTACTCAGTAAAGATTTAGATAGGCTGATTTTTGCCCTGCAGCAGTAAGTGATCCTGCCTAAGTCATGGATGGCAACAAAAAACCCAATAGAAACAGCAATATGATGTTGGCATCAGAAATGAGCAGAGAGATCAAATGAACAGTCAGAAAACAACTATGGACTACTGAGTTAATCTTACTGAAATCTTACCCCTGAAAAGTAATGAGAACTTACATTTCAACATTTTCATTTTCTACTTTGCTTAGCATCCTGTCTTACGTTTGCTCCACAATGCCAAATGTATTCCAAGTTCCCTCATTTTAAAACAGGATGTAAAGTCTTGTTACAAAAATTAATTACTTTCACTTGAGGTGTCCAAGCACAAAATTTTGGGTTCAGATTTTAGTATGAATATTAATAACAAAGACATCCTGCATCATATTCTGAACTGATCTCCAGTCTTCCATGGTTTGATGGATTTAATTTACTGCAGAACTTGTTCTTACTTTCTAATAGTAAAAATAGAACCAAACCTGACTTGTTGACAAGTGAATACAGTTTTGGTTTCTGCCATACTCTGTGCAGTATCTTGTGTCAGTGACAGTATCTATGGTTTATATTTTCCTATTGCAGCAGTGCTCAGGTATTCCACAGTCTCAGCTGAAGCTGAGAAACACAATTTTAGGACTTGACATATCATTTGTCTTGTACTTTGGCTAGAGATACTGTACGCTTTATGGTTTTTGCACTGGCTTTTCATTATGCTAAAGCCGCAAAATGCTCACTTGTGACTTGGACTTGCTTGGGCTTGAACATCCGTATGTTCCTTCAGAAGCTGTGGCTGGATTTGTGAGGGATAGCAGATCCTTGATGTCTGTTTGTTCTCTCAGTCCAAGCTGGCAGAAGTCAGTGAAGACTGTACAAAATGTATTCACTGTACATACAGTGTACCTAAAGGCTGAACTGATAAAGGGTGTCGTGCAGCCAACAATTATTGTCCTTCTTGGAAGAGAGAGGGGAGCAAAGTCTGCTCTAGCCCACAGCTCACACCACATATAAGCCACGAGTCTGACAAGAGCATACTCTTGTCCTAGACTGTGGTTCCTAAAAAAAATATGAAATCCAGGAGATTTAACCAACAGTTAAATCCAGCAGTCCCAAATGAAAATATTTAGTTGTGTCGGGAGATCTCTGGGGAGATGTTAAAACATGAAGTGTGCATGGGACCTTTGCCATAAAGTGGCTGACAAGAACAGCAGCATGTTTAATGATTTCCTGTGCTTAAACATGTAGATATTACACTGATTAAACACTGTATGGTGCTTCTTTTTTACATTTGCTGTGTTCTTATAAAGCTAACTCGCAAGGTATTACACCCTCCTATCAGTGTTAAAAAGCACTAGTGTGTTCAGAAGCAGCTGTTCAGTAGTAACTTTAGGCTAAAATTCTAATGTGCTTAAGTTTACAATCTGACTAATCCACATATGGTGTGATTTGAGATAGTTTTCCACCAACCCAGTGAATAATGTTAGTTATCATCTTGTGATTACACTGAAGACTTCCTCTAAATTCATGCCATCAAAGAATACCTTGAAAACTATATTAGCTGTGATTTATCTAAGCTAAAACATCACAGGAAAGTAGAAGTCTTCAGTAGAAGTCAATGTCAGAAGTTACCTTGGTTTCATGGAAGCGGGATATGAGCCATAGACACAGTAGATATCCAGGTGGTACCACACTGACTGTTGCTACTCAGTGCCTGTTTCATTAACTGAGGTATTTCTTGCCATATTAGCAAAAAGATGTCAATGACACAACCTTGAAATGGATAAGAACAATGTTTTGAGTATTTATGTTCTTGAGTGGCTCTTAAATGTTTATAAAAGAAACTCCCATAGGCATGTCAAGCTCTTTGTCTGATGTAACTACTTCTTTAGTGTCTTAGTTTGTGTTGGTTTGATAATTCTTAGAAAGAAGGATTTTACATAGACACAATTAATCCAGAAACACAAATGCAAAACAGGTAGTGTTCTTCTGTAGGGAGACTGTACCTGCCAAATTGTTGAAGAAAGGAGACTTGTCTGAAATTCTCCACGTCCATATTATCTTTGAAAATGAGTCAAGGAAAAGGTTATTATCCTTTGCACTTTGAGGTTGGCTTTTATTTGCTGTAATAAACATTCTTTCAAGTTGTCTTTCGCAGCCCAAGCAACAGTCTTGCCATATATGGTGCATCATACTTAAGGTTGTGGGTTTTTTTACAGATAAAAATCATGGTACGCATCCAGATGCAGTTAACTGTGGAAAAGTCTGGGTGGCACATCAAGAGCAAAATTCTGTCTGTCCAATCCACTTCCCACCTTTCTTAGGCTCTGCATCTCAATTTTTGTAGGCTACACTGGCTGGTTTAAACTATTCAAACATGATATCCTGCTCCTACAGACGTCTATGCCAACTCTTCCTGTTCTTTCCAGGAAGCAGACACAATACATTAGTTAGAAGCACCTTTAGACACAAGAACTAATGGATTCCCAAGTTAGTTTTGGTGGTCTTCCTGATCTCCTTATCCATAATCAAGGATTTCTTACATTTCTTGTGTTTATTTTCACTTCATCAAGTTGTGACTGTAGGTTGTTGCAGTGCTACCTTAGACTGTGTAGGGGAAGTTGATGGAAGAAGGATGATCTTTAATTTTTGATTATTTTTATCTCAAGGTGTCAGTCCAATACACCTTATAGGTTTTATAGCATGTATTGGCAGTAGATACACTGAGTCCAATAGCCAGTGAAGGATTAGGACATGGTAAAGTGTGGAGCCAGAAGGGCTGCATGGGATGCAGTGCCTGCACCGGCTCAGAGATCTCTGCGCTTTTTGACTATGCACAGATGTGCTCTTTCAGAGCCCAGATCTCCATCCTGGGCATGTGAGAAGAATTGTTGAGTTATTAAGAGCTGAGCTGCTCATAAACACGCTGAGCAGGTCAGGTGGGGGACCACTGGTGGGACCACATGCTCCAGCAATGGAAATTCGGGCAGTTGTTGAAGAAATGCTTTCCCAAGCAAGAGCTCCCCTCGGGCCCAGAGAAGTCAATCATGATATATGCATTGTCCTGGCTCTGGCCCAACTATTCCTTGGCCTTTCCTGCTAATCCTCCGCCTGGTCCTCAGGGTAGATCCTGGGTCGGCAAAGGGTCTTCCCTCTGCCCTGGGGGAGGGAAAAGACTGACAAAACATTTTCTGGCGCTTGGCTCAGTGATTTGTGGCCATGCAGCCTGCTTTGTGCCCAGTTTCCACAGGACAAGTCTGCACGAAGGTTTCTGATTTCAACCTGAGTTTATCATCACTCTTCCCTCACTTCTGCACTTCTACCCTGCTCTCACTACTGCTAGGTCTTGGACACTAGACTGCTACTCCAAGCAGCAGGGATTTATGAGGACGTGCAAAGCGTCCATCACTAGGAGCATTCAGCATCTTCCAGAACTGTACACCTGTGACTTTGGTCGACAAATAAAACATAATTCAACCCCAAAATTCAGCCATCCCATTTCAGAGCCCCTCTTGCAGCACAAGCTGTAAGACCAGAGTGCATGAATTATAAATATAGCGACAGGCAAAATGATGGACTGTGGAATAACAGGGTAGTGTTTGGATTGCAGATGCTCCCCCAGAATGTCTGCTAATATAAGCACCGAGAAACCTATACACAACTGTCTGAATGTGTCTTCATGGGTCTCTTTCTACCACATAAATCTGGTCTGCTTTGCTCTACCTTTCTTCATGGCAAAATGGTTGGGAAAAGAGACTTTCTATGGATTTTTTTTCACCCCATCTGGAGGGGACGCAGCACTGGGTAAACATTCAACTCTGGCAGCATGACAAGAACTGGTGCAGCTGCTTTTATCATCCGTGTCTTTAACTCTTTGAGCAATTTTCTGGACAAATGTTAGCATTCCAACGGTCCTCCTCCTTTTATTTATTGATTGCAGGGATGTGGATAGCACATCTGGAAACCTGCTCACTGCCCAGGACTACTGTTTAAATAAACTGCAGCCACCATCTCTTGATTTGGTTGGTCAGAATGGCATGTTGCCACAATATAACCAAACTCAAAATGTGATGTTTCTAATTAGAAGCTGTGTTCCTGTGTTTTTTTTTATTTTATTTTCTTAAATAATCTATTTACTGATTTAGATAAATAGTCCTGAAAGAAATGAATCAGTGGACTGATTATTATATTTAGTTAGCTGTTCTTTGTATACATCCCTGACTTGGATGAAAAACAACCATATGTTTTTTCTTTAGGAAATGTTGGTCTCCAACTTATGCATTCTTTCCTTCAAGAATGTAGGAGGGCAACCAAATAGGGAGGTTATATCCTTTTCAGGAATTCTCTTCTGAGCTAGGCTTTTGGTTCCCTTCAATCCTAAAATCAAATGAAACCTGACAATGTAGCTGTATTGTTTTTTAACACATTTGAAAATGTTTCCCTGTTTGGGGTGACAACTAAAGGACAGCTGTATTTTTTTGTAATGTTAAGAAAGTCTTGAGACTCAACACTATGTGAGATTTATGTGACTGGCTTGAAGACATTTGTACTCATCCTGTTTTCTTAGCAGACACTGTATGTCTGCTTAACATGGAGTCTACAGTGTAAAAAAATGTTGCCTGAAAAGAATGATTATTATTTTTAAAACTAATTTAGCTCTTGTTAAATTTTGGTACTGTCAAAACAAACAAGCAACTCACAAATTTCAGTTAGAAGTATCCTGTCCTCCATGCTATCTGTACAATGTCTAAATATACCCATCACTTCAGGCTTCAGTGAGCTAAATGAAGCTGATGTGTGCTTACCTTGCTGCTTAGCAGTTTACAGAATGATTGCTCTCTTCTATGGTCTTGTTTTATGGCACAGCTGTTTCAAAATGAATTTTGGGTTCTGTCCCAGCTCCATTTATTTCCTTGTCCTTATGGAAGCTCTTCCTCATGTCAGTGCTATCTATTTGAGACTAGTTTTACTGGTTTGCTATTTTACTAGTTTTATTATTTTTGCTCTTTTAATACTGGTCCTAAAACTATTGTTTTAGTAGTTCTGCATGACTTCTTAATTAATTTCTAAATCGTGCAGCAGGAGAACTGAAATGGCGACACTCATCAATGAGTTCATAGTGTTCATGTTGTCTTACCATCATCTAAAATCAGGAAAGAGGAGAATTGAGGGTGGCATTTTGTGGTTGTGGGAATCTAATAGCAGGGTCTTACCCTACCACAGAGCCTAGAAACTGTTAGCACTGATAAATTTTTCTCTAGAAGGCAAAAGCTCCAAAACCTGGGTTTATGTCAAAGTCAGTCTGATGTCCCCTAAAGAGTAATTGTCAGGGAAGAGAGTGTATCTATGTCTATATGATATGACACATTTACTCCCCAAAGGAGATGAGGACTGATGCCTTAAGCCCCTAATGGTTTTTTTATTTTTCTAATATTGGTAAGCCTTTTAAGTTTTATAAGTAGGTTTTAAAAGCAGCAACCCCCCTCTCCTTTGTCCCTTGTCCCTTTCCCTTTCCCTTTCCCTCTAACACCCTTGTTTACACATTCCTTAACCCTCTTACCCCATTCTATGCTCCTTATATCAATCCTACTCCTGAAACCAGTAGAACTGTTTAGTCTTTTGTCAAGGCAAGGCCCAGATTGTAGGCAGAACAGCATATCAGGGCCTAAACCACAGAATAGGGTCAAGAATTAGGTAACTATGTACCCTTTGTGCTCTGAGGGGATGAACAGAGGGTCCCGAAATGCACCCCAGACCCATTTTCAGGGGGTGGACCCGGGGCAGACCAGAGTAAAAACCACAGGGTGGACACATCTGGGATTGGATGGATGGTATTATAAAATGTAACATCTCAGGCACGGCCTGCGTGTGTCTTGTAACATCTTTGCCTTGGGATAATAAACCCTTTCTTATCTCACCCCTAATTAACTGCTCCGGAGATTTTTTTCAGCACCAAAATACCACGGCAACAGGACTTTAGCCCATCCCTTCAGAGAACTGCCCTATGAGATGCACAATACAACCCCAGAATACCATTTCAGGGATTTAGTCTTCTGTTTGGTCTTAAACTTTCATTATTAGATCACTATTTTCAAAATAGTCCAGTGATAGTCTCTGGACTAAATCCAAGTGAAAGGTTGGCAAAGGGCTCAGGTTGGCCAGCTCAAGTTGAAATAACTGTGAAAACAATGAAAGATTTTCAGTCAGGTTAAAATAATGCATAGAACTTCAGCTTTTAAACCAACTCAAACTAGTTTGGGAGGTATATGTCTTTGGAAAAAAAGGTTCAGGTACATTTATTCATGTTTGGGAGACAAACTAGAAAATAATGCTTAATATGTAAGATTTGGTAAACAATCAAAATTTTCAGAGAAGAAAAGATTTTCTGTTTGTAAATTTTCAGGTGTTACACTTTCTCTCTTATTTCTTCATTCATCCCTCTTGCTCTGATTAGTTTGGAACTTTTAAATGAAAATTAATTTTAAATTACTGTCCTTTTGCCTACATCTTTTCTCTATGAAATTCCCTTTTGAAGGTGCTAATGATTTGACTGAATGTAATCTCTTTTGCAGAAGAATACCTAGAGTAGTTGTTATGCTGTGCAGTTCATCAGCCTTTGAGAAATACTGAGATTTTCCCAGTCTTGGTGATCTTAAACCATTTTTTAAATTAAGTGTTACACCTTATAAATTGTAAGTCTACTAACTCAATCTTCAAATACAATTTCAGGAAGCCTTAATTGCAAGGATAAAACAAGTAAAACATGCACATATGGTCTGAACAGTTATCCTGCTGGTTAATCTTCTCTATTTATACAGGGTGTTTTTAAAGCGTAATTCAAAATTGTGCATTACAGGAATTTCGCTGTGGGATATTCAGGAGTCACAAGCCGTCAAAAATTTGCCGTAGTCAGCAGTCCCTGCAGGAGCCAACTTTTCTGTTTTTTTTTTTTGTTTACAGCAATAACTTATAACAAGGAGGAGTAATTTTGTGGTTTTAAGAAAATATTTTCTTAAATGGCTCTGCCTTTCTTTTAGGTTGCAGTTCCTCTTTCTTGAAATCTCACTTGGCTCACAAGAGGCCTTGGTGGAGCACGTGGCTATGCCCACCCTCCCACATGGGCACAGATCATAAAATGGTTTGGGTTGGAAGGGACCTTAAGGCTCATCAAGCAGGGACACCTTCCACTAGACCAGGTTGCTCCAAGCCCCATCCAAACTGGCCTTGCACACTTCCAGGGATGAGGAATCTACAACTTTTCTGGACAACCTGTGCCAGTGTCTCACCACCCTCATAGGAAAGAATTTCTTCTTTGCACTGTTATAACCAGTCATTTGCTAGGTGTTGGTATGAACATTATATTCAGTGTTTTCTGTAAATGTTCTTTTTTTGAAATGTATTTGGTAGAAGGCAACTTCTTACTCTGGAAATAAATGCATTTCTGGCTAAGAAACCTGCGGTACCTGTGTGTCATTTCTGAGCACCATCTCTGATGACCTGTACCTTTGATGTTAATAGATGACAAGTGTGTGTCAAGGGGTTTATGGCACCTGGAATTAATGCTTGTGCTTTTCGTGGAAGGAGAAGGAAACCTGACGGCCATGAGGCTCTCACTGCCATCTGCTTATGTCAGCATCCCTGTATCCAGCTTACACCATGGGCAGCAGAGCAGGCATCTTCTAACCTTTCCTTTGTACATTTTAAAATTTACTAGACAAAAGCAACCCTGGGAAAAAATTATGAACAGGAGGAATATATTACCTACCACTTTCAGATGTGTAAATGATATTTATGATAACATGTATGTGCCAAGAGATTATTATGTGGAACAGCCTGAAGTTGTGATAAATATATACTATACTTTTGCTTTATTGCATGTGTTTTGTTCTCAGTCTGTGTCTCCTTACAGTAAGTCCAGCTCTGTAACAGTGCTACAGCATTTTTTTCCTCTCTCTGGGTAAACAGCTGCAGGTAACTCCTCCTGGTCAGAGGAAGAGAACGAGGATAGGAAAATGTATATATACACCAGAGGACTTGAAACTGCCTCTGTGTGCCTGCAAGTCCCATCCTTTCAACAGCATATTAAATGTACTCCAATGTAATGTTGTCCCTGTTGTGAAGCTCCAGAGCTTAATGAATTCATAGGATGAAGCCAGTATTTTGGTATCCAAATTTAAAACCCATGTGGATAAAACCAGATGAGAGATCCAATCTTGCATCACTATTTGGGACAAGGTTTTCTTTTACACTCTCCAAACAGGTGTGAGCATCTGTGTTTGTGCACATGCATCAGAATGGACATGTCATTACTTGAGCAAGGTTGAACTCCGGTCTAGTGATTAGTTTTATTTTTTCTTTACTTTTGATGTTTTATGTTCTCAAATCTAGTTCTGCTTTCTCCCAGCTTAGTTAGACTGCCGGATGAGGGATGATACTGACTTTTATAATATCTGGTGCAGTATGGAAAATCCCTTTTTTTTCTTGTTATATAGTCCTTGCAAAAGTACAGATCTGTCCCAGTTGTCTATCTATTCCCTTGGGGTTTGAAGTAGAAGTTCTGTTAAATCACCTTTGGCAACAACTGCTACTTTGTGCCTAAATATGAGAAATATGACACACTCAGAAATTTTGAAAATCTGAGTTCCTGCATGGTCTCATTCACCAGTCACCTACTGAACTGAGAGAGCAGGGCTTTCTTCTAAGCTTGTTATTATCTTTTTTTATTAGCTACTTATTTCAGCTTTTGTCTCAAAATAATCTAGACTCACCAGTTTTTTTAAGACTTAGCATGGAAGCCTGTGGTGAAAAATTGAGTAAGAAGAAAACAAAGCACAGTCAACATACCCAGCCAGGATGAATATTTGTGGTGCAATCTTGTAAAAAGAACTACTTCTTTTTCTCATTTCACATGCGCAGTTACTTTTGTATTCTTAGAAAATAAGTTAAAGTCAGCCATGTTCCAAATCAAGCCTTGTGTGCACTAAAAATTCAAAGTGTAATGGAAGCTAGTTGCATTTTCATTTAATCTAGCCTCATATTTATTTTAAAACTCACCAGTTGTGTGAGGCTCAGCACACTCTGTTTGCATTTAAATGCATTTAGAAAGATTGGCCACTTTATTGTGAGAAAGGCCTTGTTTACTTGAGGGAAAAAGTTAATGCTCTGTAATAACACATACAACTCCTAGTCCTGGGACTCATTCACTGAGTGTTTGACTGGAGAAGTGAAATCCGCTTTGTTGCAAAGCAACACGTTTCAGTGAGGCAAAAATTCCATTTCTGTTAAATCGTTTCCAATTTTCGGGATAATGATGTGTTTAATTTACCGCAAAACATGGTAAACTGCCTGCAGTATGAGTCTTGATTAGTCATTTAGATTCATTTTATTTAATTTTAATCCTTTTTTTTTTTTTCATTTTGGTGAAGTGTATCTGGGTTTTTTGCTTAAGTTTGTTGTTAGTTTTCTAGCATATTATTTTGATATTTTAATGCTGGTGAAAGCCTTTGAGTTCCTGTTTTCTGAATGATCATTTTACTATCTGCTCTGCTAACCATGGTGCAGACAGGACCCAGAAGCCATTAAAGCTTCAAACAATATGTGGATGGTGTGCTGAACACGTTCTCCTATTTCTAATTTCTGCTGTGAGCCACACAGTACCACACAGCCGAGATAATTTCCAATAGCATCATCTTTTCCTGAGCTTTGTTGAAAAACCTAAGTTCCTTCGCAAGTTTCCTTCCATGGTTTTCTCTTACTACTTCAGTCTATGTACTCTGATCATTCCCCACTCATCCTGGTGTCCTACTGCAGTGTGGAGAGCTGAACATGTACCGGAGCAGACGGTGCCATGTGTTTGGGATTACAGGCAGCCAAAACATCTTACCTTCCCCATTCCTCGGGACAAGGTGGATGAAGGTAGCACGTGGTGCTCTCTTCTTCCAAGGTGCATGTGTAGACCAAGGTGAAAGTGAAAGCAGTCTTTGCATCCCTTGTGGAAGACTTTGTAGCTTGGAAGCATTAGCACCAGTTAGGGGAATGAGTGACTTACGATGAGTTCATCCAAAAAGGTTTATTGTCCTCTCTTTGCTGGTTATCCAGATGCGGAAAAGTACAAATTGTCAGTTTAAATGGTATTTCTCCCTCCCTCTCTCTCTCACCTTCCTGCATTTTGTTTCCTTTCTTCTACTTGTGTTGCTGCACATGGCCATTATTTTTCGTCCCCCTTCTCCTGGACGGAGAGAGAAAAACATTGAAAGGGCTTGTTATAACTTCTAAACTGACAAATTACAAATATCATAATATTTTCTGTGGTGATAAGCCACAAACAAGCATTGGTGAATGGGGTAGGAAACCTGCTCATAGTTCTTTGCCAGTCCCATCTTGCTGGGACAAGAGAGATCCTGCCCCGTACTCCTGCCTGCCTGACCCATGTTCCCCATGCTGTTTCTTCATGTCACTTCCTCAAATGTCCTGTGCAGAGACAGGGACCACAGCCCAGCACTGGCCAAGCCTAAGGTGGCCTCTCATAACCTCCCTCTGTAACTCACCCTCCACCGTGGGCCTCTGGGGAGCAGGCTCCCAAGGTCTGCTCCTTCTCTTCATCCCCAGACACATGTTTACTTGCAGATGTAAGCAAAAAAGCTGAAATTTTTGGAAGAACATCCGTGGGAAGCAATTTTCCTCCTGAACTCAGTGTTACTATTTTGACACTATCCCAGGTTAATCTTTATGTCAACAATGACATTTGGACATTTGTAGGACCGTCTGCTTAATATATATGTACTGCTGTCACCTAGAAAATAAGCTGTTCAGTTCACAGAAACAGACCACTCTACACAGAGATGGGATATTCGTAATAATAAAAATGCATTAATGTCATAGTCTTTTAAATTTTAAAGGTTTGATATGCACTGAACAGAAACAGTCAATCTGATCTCTCCCATTTAGTTCATGTAGTTAACTTTATGGTCTCTAGTTATTCATCATTTGATGGTTCTTTCACTCCTCCGTCCTTCTAGAATTTTTTTTTTCCAACGTGTATCCTGACCCTCTGTGAGATATGGTATTTTGGGATTTGGAAAAAAAACCTACTAGTAGTATTGCACTAGAGAAATACTCTAAATGAGGAGTGTCTGACAAAGAAATAGTTGCTGCTTCTGAGAAATAGTTCAGACTATCATGAAAAATTATAGAAATTTTAATGCAAGTTCACTAAGGGAAAAGTGTCTGTTTCTTTGTGGCTTTAGCTCTCAGGGCTGTTTGTAAGAGTACTCAAAGGCTTGTGTGGCTGTGTACAACAATTTTAGATAGGTTGTAACATGCCTGGTTTAGTAAAAACAGTTTGGGGTCATCTTGAGTGTTTGGCTAATATTGCAGAATTTACACAAAATTTACCACACTTATTTATGCAAAATATTAAGTGCAGTTTGAAGAAAATAAGGGCTGATGCTGTAGCATAATAAGATAACTGACTTGGGGAAGATTTGCTATCGAAGCATAACTAAGAAATCTGGGAACTCAGCCTGACCATGGAAACTAGTTCTCTCACCACAAATATGACATGTACATTTTATGAAACCTGCTTATTACCAAGGGCCAAATTCTGTGGTCCTTATGCAAGCACAACTTTCACTGGAAGTTCACTGAGGATGGTAGAATTTGGCACTGAGCTATTTCTTTTCCATTTGAAATTATTCATTTGTAATTTCCTCTTCTTATATTTCTCAGTAACTGCAGAAATGTGAGCTAGTCTTTTAATTTCAAGTGAATAAAAACTTTGAGGACTCTCTGTAAAATTGCAACTTTATTTTTTGGTGTAATAGAATAAAGGGGTAAATTTGTGGACGTGATATTTTACTTAAGGGGAAAAAAAGCGTATTTGGATAACTACACAGACAGGAAACCAGTGTAAATACGTGAGTTTTTCCATCTAAGTAAGATGAGAAAGGTTTGGGGGTTTGAATTGGAGAGCAGTGTCTTGGGATGTTACAAACAGCTGAATTTATATAGGACTTGCGGAATGTTTCTGTGAACACTATGCAGCCACAAGCTAGCATTGAATGAGATCTGGGTTACTTATGTTACCCCAGCTAATTTTGTTAGTATGGCACTCAACCATGGCTGGTTTATTCACTTTGAGGCTGATACATATGTGCCCATACTGCACTATATGGTGCCTTGTAGACACTTCCAGGCAGGAAGTGGAATCGGAGAATGAGGGCATGGAATATATAGGGGGCTGAGGCAAGGGCTGGGGTTTGACGCTTGGAGTGTTTGTTTGTTTGGTACCCTTCAAATTCAGATTCCTTGAAGAGGAAAGAGAGCCAGGGCTGGTGGGAGTCAAATAGTTGGGTCAAAAGCTGCTGATGTCAGTGTGATCCTGAGCAGGATAATATCTATAGTCCACAAGGAGCTATTACATCTGGCATCTCTTTTGGCTGTTTTCATTAACTGACCAAAGATTCAGTAGCCATGCAGAAGGAAGAACAAACCCAGCATTTTGCTGTTGATGTCTGTCCACACGGTACTTTGCCAGCAGATGTGAACATGTTCTTCCCATTCTCCCCTTTCCATCAGCCCTGTGAACGTAGCTGGTGCAGCACCAAGCCCAAGCTCTGGGTCAACCTGCAGAGCTGTGCTGGAGCCAGTCCCATCACCCCAGCCTTGGGTTACCTATGGAGTTGCTGCCACTTCCATTCATTTTTGTGACTAAATTGATAGCGTGAATTTTCCAGCGTTGGCTTTGTCACAGCAAATACATTTAAAACAAGGAGTTTCAGGTTTTAGCTGTGAGCTAGCTTTCTTTTCCAGACTGAATTGCATTACTGATGCTCTTTGAATGTGACTTACCCAAGATTAATTTCTGAATTATGTATAAATTGTTTAATCACCTGTGAAACTTAACAGCCTTCAACCTTTCATTTCATTAACTCTGAGATGAATGTCAGTAAAATGTGTTTGGAAGGCCAGAGCTTGATGACACACGCAGCAAACACCGCCGAGGACTCTCTTTCGTTTAGTGCAGTAATAATAAACACTTCACAGGCAATATTTCAGCAATCAGGAAAACTTCTGCAGGATTTTCTATCTATATGTGTTTGGCTAAATGACAAAATGGGGAGGGGAAAAAAAAAGGGCTAAAAAATGAGTCAGACTTATTGCCTTAATGTAACCCTCCTGGCTGAAAGTGTATTAATTGGCAGAATGAATTACCTCAGACTCGAGCAGAGAAAGGCCTCTATTGTGTGCGACCATGATGTGAAACCTACACTTGTGGCTCGCGCGCTCTTTCCTCGGCATCGCGATCTTTCCCGTCTGATCGGCATGCTTCAAATTCAGCCTGGTGATATTTATAACACCTTTCAATTGGAAGCTCTGTCATTCAGCCCATTTGCACATTAAACCAAGTTGCTGTGAAGCATTTTGTGGTGGAAAGCCTCCTTCCCATGCAGAAGCTGCTCACAGCTTCTTCCCAGCAATGCAGTGTGGTGCTTCTTCAACCTGCAAGGGTTAACATGTGGGAAAATGGGTCGTTATTTCTTCTTTTATATAAGAGTTTTGTGTTTGGAGCCCTTGCCAGGAGCAGATGAGACCCAAGAGCAGAGCCTGCCTCCTTCCCAGCCCGAAGGTTGGGTCCAGCAATAACCTTGGATAGCAGTGACCCAATCATCTGCTGGGTTGGAAGGACGAGGGCGGTCACACAGGGCTGCCTGTGTTCCGTCAAATGACAGCTCCATGTAATATGTTTGCCTCACAGCAAGGACTCGACCACTATCTGGCCCAAAGCATTTCATTATTGTCTCTTTTTTCCCAGTCCAGCAAATGTTAAATTGTATCTGGTTTGAGATTGAAGGGGAAAGAGATGCAATTTTGGGTAAAACAGGCATGGTCATCATCTGTCTTTTGAGTAAAAGGGGCCATAACTCATGCGTTTATTCTCTGCTATCACTTCTTCCTTCTCCTTCCCATGTATTAAAGAAAGGAATAGTCTCTTTTTTTCAGGGACCCTCAGTGAAGAATTTGGTTAGCAAAAGATGTCTTTCTGATTCTTGGCTGAAAAGAAATGTAATGGACTGACAAAACTAACATGAACTTGTAAAACTCTTCATTGTCTTTTTTTGGATTTGACAAAGGAAAAGCTTAAGAGAATAAATACAGAGAGATTGCACATGAATAAACATGCTATTTCTTGCTCATTGCTGCTCATCGGAGTTAAGTTTAGAATAACGAGGAGGATGAAAGCCGTAGGTTAAATAAGTTCAGTCCAATTTCCCGTAAGCCAGTATCCCATCAGAGTGAGCATTATTTGCTGCTATAGATGGTTGCTTCTATGGAGAAAATGAGTCTGAACAGGGCTGGAGACTGTGCAACCCTCTCACCCACTCTGAAAAGGTCTCCCCGGGTCAGGGGTGCAACCGGCAGTGGAAAAGCCGTGCGGAAATCTGTGTTTTGCCACAGTTTCCACTCTATTTGTTCTGCGGATAAATAAATTGAGGGCTGGAATCTTCACATCTGTCAGTGTGCCACCTTTGAAGGTCTTCTCGCAGAGAAATAGGAAAGTCAACCACATCTTCAAACTGGTCCTAATTGTTACAGGAAGGCTGCTGAGCAGTTCCAAGACCATCTTTTTCCACTGAGCTTGTATTACAAAATATTTCTGAAATTAGATGGAGCAAGAAGAATAACAACTTTTTTTTTCATCTTTCACAACTTGTACTTTATGTCAAGATGACTTTGAAACAAACCTGACCCTGTCCTCTATGGTGAACTGGCTTTCTTGCTCTGTGAACTGTGACATGCTCGAGTGCTCAGCTCTAAATCAGGGCTGGCAGACCTTCGATTAGCATGCTGGTATTTGTAACCTCTGGCACTTTTATCCCCATTTCCCACAGGATCTCCTGCCCTCACTGGCACTGGAACCATTGCTGTCACAGTGGATGATGTCAATGACAATGTCCCCACGTTCGCCTTTAACATGTACTCTGCCACTGTTCTGGAGGATGCTCCTACAGGGACAGATATTTTGCTCGTAAACTCCTCGGATGCTGATGCTTCTACAAATGCTGTTATTAGGTAGGTGTCTAACACCAACATGCCTTAAAGCTGTAAGACACAGTAGAACGGATGTATATGTGTAACTAAATTATTTTGGCAAATCTGTCTTTTTATTGTTTAGGCTTTTAGAATTATATTAAGCACAAGTAGAGTTGCAGGGTTATTTTAATTTTTTACTAAGTGAAAAGCAAACGAGCTTAACTAGCACCTGCACCCACTACCTACCTTGCTGCTGCATTCACACCTTTTCATGTAGTGAACAATTTTCACTAAAAACCAACAGGCTCCTTGAGTAAATTTTTGGTCAATTAATGTCTTCAGTTTAACATGAAAATTGCACACGGTGAGGCATATGACATTCAGAAAAACAGTAAAAAGCTAGAATTTGGCATTTTTGCTCTAAATTCCAGCTCTTTTGCAGAGCTCAGTTGATGGAACTTAGCTGGGCGCTGGGCTGAACACTGGCCATTCCCAGTGTCACAGACAACAGTAATGAGGATACTGAGTGGCAGTGACAAGCCTAAGATTTTTCCACTGAGGACTGATATGTTGCAAAATGGAATGCAAAGCAGATTTGTATTAGTTATTAATCAGAAGGACACATAGGTAACCTTATCACATTTAACTGTTGTGGCTGCAAACATCACTGATTCCAAACTTACAAAACAGGATATAAAAGCAGATTCTGTATTTACTTTTTTGTTAGTTCACCTGAGTTCATTCTTCAAAGAGCATAAGAATGCCACTGTGGTTGTCACTTTTCCCCTAAAGAAAGGAAGTAAAATAAAACAGAACTATGTTATGGCAAAGCAATGTCTATAAAATACTCTAATATTTTCTTTCAAACTAGTTACAAGCCAAAAATAGAAACTTGATGTTTAGGAATCTTTAGATATTTGAAAATCATCCAGAATTACCATTTTTTAAATTGTGAAACAATGAAGCTTTTAATTTTATTCCATCTTAGTCTAAGAAACTATTTCTGGCAGCTCCTTTAGAAAAAAGAATTCCGTGCAAAGCATGAATGATTGTAATGATTGTGTCCCGTAATCAGAAATTATCAGAGTGCTCTCAGATTTCTTTACTGTGCTTGAATTTCTTTAGTATCTCTGCCATTAGTCTTTGTCATTCACTCAGTACCTCATCATAGAATTAGTTGATAAAAATACTTTTTCCCTTCATAAGTAGCTATTAAAAAATTGTTTTCAGGTTTTGTTTTACACTCTTTAGACTCAGGAATAGACTTTGTTTTTCTTGGACAGAATTTGTCCAGATTCAGCATTTAAAGTAGATCTTAAAATATGACTGGTATTACAAAACTGGTGAAAGCCAGAAGAACCAGAACATAAGGTCATCTTGTCAGAGGTGTTGAACATTTAGAATTCCTTTTCAGTCTTTTTAGACTCTGTTTCAAAATGAAACCTTTGGTTTCCAAGAGTGCACAATCCTTAGCTAATATTTTCGTGTAAAGTCAAAAAATGTTCTGTGTTTTGCAAGAAGTGGTTAATGTGCAAAACTGTTACCTGTCCATATATACTGACTCTTTTCCTCTTATTTCTGGTGATAACCTGTGGAGTCATGAAAGGAGGGTGATGAGGTTGTAAATGGCAATGCACACTTGAGCTGTCTTGTTAAAGATAGTGCAGATAAGAGGGGTCAGCACAGACAAATAGTCAAAAGGCCAGAATTTAAGTGCTTAGATCAAATTCCTTTTATACCAGTTGTCACCATTAGAGTCGCAGGCAGTTTTTGGTTTGGGTTGGGTTTTTTTGGGTAGAGTTTGGATTTTTTTTCTAGTTTTATTGAGACACACAGTGTCCAGTTGGTTTGCATGCAGTCATACTCAGATATAATTCAGAATATCTTATGAAAAATTTAGTTTCTTTATTATTTCTTTGGGGTTTTTTAAAGATTTTCATAGTATCTTTCCCGTGCTGAAGTTTCAGCCATTATATATATGTGGAAATACAGAAGAGAAAGTCTCTGTCTTCTGTAACACCTCATGCAGGGTTAAATCATTGCAAATCACAGATGAAATGTGCCTGTGCTGCTGCTATTTAGGGAGATTTAAGTGGTGCTTTAGGCTTTGTGCACATTCTTTCCATTTTAGATGCACATTGCTATGGCTGGAGAATAATTACATATGGCCATCATATTATATCATAATTAGGCAATTAAAGTATGCTCGTGGCATTGTGCAGAGATTAATGACTGAACATGAGAAGTTGCCACAGCTTATTACACAGGCTGGCTCTCAATCCTCTTGGTACAGCTTCTGGGCTGTGTTATTGCTGTCATAACCTGTGCTGATTTTAAAGAGGTGAAGATAGGAATATTAATCTCTTTCATTAAAGCCACTTTCTTCTGAATCTTTCATAGAATCATATACCTCAAAAAAGTTGCTACTGTGCTTCTCTGAAGGAGCAATGCAAACCACAGCTGTGTTGGGTTATGATGTTGAATGTGAGAATTGTTCATTTCAGCTATTTTTTGTTTCCATTGTTTTGTCAAAAATCTGTTATCTGAATTAATATAAAATGTAATATTAATAAATTACCTTTAAAAATACAGCCCACTGCTCCACCATATCTTTGAGATTCATTCTGTATGAACAAAAACTGGATAAGCATTCCAAGAGAAGGAACAAACTCGCTGTGCTAGGAAGCCAGAGATAGCCCTGCAATAAGCACACAGTCAGTTCTTGTCAAATCACACTGTTGCACGCACTCAAGGATGTGGGCACATACATATACACCAGCCAAGGGTTAAATTCTTATCCCAGTTAGTCTCTATTAATGTAGCTCTGTTAGTAATTTGCAATGTATTACTATGAATTAACATTGAAATATTGAACAGCAAAACTTGGCTTAGTATCAGGAAACAATATGAATTTTAAATCCTCATTTTATTTTGTAAAACTGTCATACTTTCATTTCAGAAAATAATATTTTTTCTAGTTACACGCTGCAGATTCAGTTAAGAGGTGTGTCAGCTGTTTGGAGTAACACTTACTGCGTTAGCTCGGGGAAATCAGTACTCCAGCAGGCAGTTTTGAGAATCCGTCTGATGATATCTCCAAATATCAAAGGACCCAATCAGCTACTTATGTATTAGAAATCTGTGTTAAGCACTATGCTTGGAAATCCCCAGAAATGTCATTTCTGACAGGCCTTGAAATATGGAAGAGTAAAAAAGTGAAGACAGATACACAGTCAGAAGCAAATCTGACTGTCTATTGATGCCCATCAGCATGGTGGTCTGAAGAATATAGCAAATGGTTACTTTGAAATAATAATCAAATTTTTCTTCCTTGTTTTTCCTTTCAAACAGCTATAGGCTTTCTGGTGGCAATTCACAATTCACAATCAACCCATCTACAGGACAAATCATCACCAGTGCCCTCCTCGATCGAGAGACAAGGGAGAACTACACTTTGGTGGTGGTGGCGAGTGATGGGGGCTTCCCCAGGGCTCTCTCCAGTTCCACCAGTGTGCTCGTCTCTGTTGCTGATGTGAACGACAACCCACCCAAATTTCAACACCATCCCTACGTCACCCACATCCCATCACCTACCACCTCAGGTAACCTGATGAGTGGCACTGCTTGGGATACTTCAGATTGTGTAAATATAGAATGGTTTGGGTTGGCAGGGACCTTGAAGATCATCTCATTCCAACTGCCCTGCCATGGGCAGGGACACCTTCCACAAGACCAGGTTGCCCCATCCAACCTGGCCTTGAACACTTCCAGAGGTGGGGCATCCATAACTTCTCTGGGCAACATGTTAATGAAATGCAAAGTTGTGCCACAGGGTATGTTTCTGAGATGTTCCTCTGCAACTGTTTTCCTGGTATTATCTTCATCTTGCATGGGAAAAGAGGAATATCAAGGCTCAATATATCACCTACAGTTTAGCAATCTTTTTTTAGTGTGTTCCTGCCGTCTAAATTCAGTTATGTTCCTATAGTTATGTAAAGCAGATATAGTGTAAATGAGCACCCACTCTAACAAGTGATTAAATTATTTTACCAGGGTTAGGAAGACTATGGCCTCTTTTTATTTCAGAAAGTCTCTTCTGTGTGTTGATGTTCTTTTTCTGCCCTGAGAAATTTTTCAAGAGGATTTTGACAACTTCTTCTAGAAAGGCTGTGTCTGTATCACAGATGTTAACTATGTTGCTTTCGCTTGAGCCAAGCGGTGAGGTAAAATAAAATAAAAGTGAAGCCACGCAGAAACCTTCCTTTTATGAAGCCTACACACAAATTAACGTGACTTCACTCAAAACAACAGTTAATTTCTGATTTAGTTTATATTTAAACAAGCCTAATAAATAAATACATTACCAATGGGTAAGTCAAAAATACTAATATTTTCTATTTGCTGAATTGGCATTTCAAGAGGAAAGAAAGGAGAATATGTATATTTGCAGGAAGATGGAGAGAATTTAGTGAAAGATTCTCCTATTTTGAGAATTTTTTCCAAGGTTTAAAATGAACTAATACCAGGACCTCTACTATCTCGGAACAGTAAAAGGATTTTATAATCTTATCACTTTATTGCCACAAATTCACCCAATTGCAGTTGGAGAGGTTGACTGTGGAAGTTGGCAACGCTGTGTTTTCACGTGCTTACACATACATGGATATGTGATGCCTGCAAAGAGGATTCCAAGACAAATGGTTTACAAAACAAGTTTTCCTTTAAAAGAAAAAAAAAAAGGCTTATTTCCATGTCTTGGTTTTCTCTCTAAATTTAAAACAATTGCAAATACTTCTCCTTTTTATGGAAGAATGAATTTGTTTACAATTCTTCCCTGTTTCCAGAACAACATTATGAAATTATTTTATTATTGCATTGGTGAATCTTTGTGTATTCTGAATAGGGCACAGTGCCTTTGTCTGGTTCTTTTTGGGATGTTTCTTAAAATGCTTGTAGTGAGGAGTACACATAGGTTGAAGTGATGTTTTCTGGCCATATCTTTTTGGATACTTTTTGTATGAAATCTCTCATAACTAGAAACATATAGAAAGCCTAAGCTATGTTTACTCTATTATTAACTTAGCAGAAATCTAGGGATAAATGCACTTTTTTATTCTTTTAAAAGGAAATATTAATATCTTTTCACATTATTTTGAGAGGCTGTTGATAATGGTGTTGCTAGCAGGCATGGCATCCACTAAAGCCCAAACAACATCTTTAGTGCAGTTGAATGTAGCATCTGAAATACCTTTCTCAGAAAAAAAAAAAGAGCAAACTCACATAACTTGACCATGACTTTTGCTTTTATTCCAATCACAGAATATCTTGTGTAAATTTTGAAAGAAAAATCTTCATTTCCTTGTTATTTTTTTAATCGAGTTTAAAAGGGGAAACTAGTAATAATAATTAATAATATAATTTACATAACTGAAGCAACAAATCTTCATTTCTTCCTGTCTCATTTCTCACATGGGTTTGAATACTGTTCTTGTCTAAATATTCCTACCCCTGAAGTGCAAATCACTGCACATGACAAATAGTGACATGAAGTGTGGTTTAAAGGGGTGCTGTCAAAGTCATTCCTGTCTGTAAATGATTTTGCCTTAAGAGGTTGAAAATAACATGATTTTTATACAGGAGTGAGTAATTTCTAAATTATAGGACCAGTAAAGCATCAACAGAGTGTTGTGCCAATTGGTTGGACAGTGTCAAATTTGAAAGGTGTGCTGTGCATTAGATCTGTGAAGTCCAGTGAGAAAGGACACTCTGGATTCTCCTTGCAGATGGACAAATGGAGAGGTTAATGCAAATGGTGCCAATATAGTCAAGCTCATTGTGAAGCAAAAATTCAGAAGACCTGAAATGTCTGAATGTATTCATGTTACTGTAACCGTGTGCAATAGTTTTGTATTTCTATTTTACCCCTTTCTCAGAGGGCCAGCATGCTTTTAAAAGTGCAGTGCTGTTAGTTGCTGTCCTTGGAATACCCTTAGAAGTAAGAGGCTAGTGGGGAGAAAGGACCAGCACCTGGGGAATAGGAAGAGAAGGGACTACAAGGGAAGGCGGGTGTGTAGGATAAATGTCTACCTGCTCACTCATGTAACCTTAATAGTCCTTGAATTCCAGTTTTGGTGGGGTTTTTTTGCATGGATAAATAAAATATGAATAATACAAAAAAATCAAAGTAGCATTAAATCTTATTAGGTTTATGGCTTTCGTAGTGTCAGTGTTCTAGAAGTAGTAGGATGATAGGCTTCCAAAAGGTTGCAGGTTCATTTTCGAGTGCAGTCACTGAGATCAGTACATCCATCTGTCTGAATGCAGAGTCCTGTTTTTTGAACCCACATTTTTTGCTTGCTTGCGTGTCTTGCACACTCAAAAAATCACCTGCCCCTTGTTGAACTTACCATCTTGTGAAAAAGGAAGTTCATTTTTGGAGCAGTGTAAGGAAGAGCATGCTGCTCCAGGATATGCTTCCAGAGAAAATCTGGCATCACATTTCCCGCAATCGGTGCATTCATTAAAGGACTGACCTAGCTTTGTTCTCCATTTCAGGTTCCTTTGTGTTTGCTGTGACTGTCACTGATGCAGATGTCGGATCCAATGCCGAGCTCCATTATTCCCTTGTTGGGAAAAACTCAGAGAAATTCCACATTGATTCAGTGAGGGGGGCAATCCTGGCTGCAAACCCACTGGAGGGAGAGTCCGAAGTCACCATTTCTGTTCACGTGAGGGATGGCGGCCGGTACCCCAAGACAGACTCTACCACTGTCACTGTGAGGTTCGTGAACAAAGCTGAATTCCCTCATGTTCAGGCGGATCAGGAGACCTTCACATTCCCTGAAAACCAAGCAGTTGGTACAGTTGTCACCACTATCTCCGGATCTTCAGCCAGAGGAGGTTCCTTGTCTTACTACATCGCCAGTGGTAACCTGGGCAGCACTTTCCTGGTCGACCAGGTGACAGGACAGCTTTCTGTCAGGCGGGCTTTGGATTTTGAAGCCATACAGAAATACGTGATGTGGATTGAGGCCAGAGATATGGGCTTTCCTCCCTTTTCCTCATACAAAAAATTGGAAGTAACGGTGATAGACGTCAATGATAACGCGCCAGAGTTTGAGCAAGATCCCTTCATTGCAGAAATAGTGGAGAACCTGTCCCCACGGAAGATACTGACAGTGGCTGCTGTGGACAGGGACAGTGGTCTAAATGGACAGCTTAATTATGAAATAATTGAGGGCAATACTGAAAATAGCTTCAGTATCAATCGAGCCACTGGTGAGATCAGGAGTGTCAGACCCTTGGACAGGGAGAAGCTGTCTCAATACATACTAACCATAAAAGCTTCAGATAAAGGCACTCCGCTCCAGAGCACAACTGTCAAAGTTATCATTAATATTTTGGATGAAAATGACAATGCTCCAAGGTTTTCCCAGATATTCACTGCTTCTGTCCCTGAAAATGCACCTCTGGGTTTTACAGTAACCCGGGTCACAACATCAGATGAAGACATTGGGGTGAATGCTATCAGTAGGTACTCCATAAGGGATACGAGTCTCCCATTTACCATAAATCCCAGCACTGGGGACATCACCATCAGCAGACCACTGAACAGGGAGGACACTGACCGCTACAGGATCAGGGTCTCTGCACATGACTCTGGGTGGACTGTGAGCACGGATGTCACCATATTTGTCATGGATGTCAATGACAATGCCCCACGATTTACAAAGCCATCCTATTACCTGGAGTGCCCCGAGCTTCCTGGGATTGGGTTAAAGGTCACCCAAGTTTCAGCCACCGATCCAGATGAAGGGTCAAATGGCCAAGTGTTCTACTTCATAAAATCCCAGTCTGAGTTTTTCCGCATTAATGCAACCACGGGGGAAATTTTCAACAAGCAGTACTTAAGGTACCAAAACTCCAGCCGTTCAAGCAACGTCAACATCAATAGGCACAGCTTCATCGTTACATCTTCAGATCGAGGTAGTCCCCCATTAATGAGTGAGACAACTGTCACCATTAACGTAGTGGACAGCAATGACAACGCACCGCTGTTCCTTGCTCAGAAATATTTCACTCCTGTTACTAAGAATGTGAGGGTTGGCACAAACTTAATCAAAGTTACTGCCGTGGATGACAAGGACTTTGGCTTGAATTCTGAGGTGGAGTACTTTATCTCTGAGGAGGGCAAAACTAATAAATTCAGGCTGGACAGGAGTACAGGATGGATTTCTGTGTCATCTTCACTAATGGCTGATTTGAACAAAAACTTCCTGTTTAAAGTGAAAGCCAAGGACAAAGGTAATCCTCCACTCTCATCCGAGGTATCTGTTGAAATAGTAGTAACAGAAGAAAATTACCATACACCTGAGTTTTCCCAGAGCCGTATGAGTGTTACTGTCCCAGAGAGTCACTCTGTTGGAACGGTGGTCAGGACAGTTTCAGCACGAGACAGAGATGCTGCTATGAATGGATTAGTTAGATATAATATTTCCTCTGGAAATGAAGCTGGACTCTTTGCTATCAATACAACTACCGGTACACTGACACTAGCAAAACCACTTGATTTTGAGTTATGCCAAAAGCATGAGCTGGTTGTTACTGCCATGGATGGAGGATGGGTGTCCAGAACAGGCTACTGCAGTGTCACTGTTAATGTCATTGATGTGAATGATAATTCTCCAGCATTCAGCCCTGAGGACTACTTTCCCAACGTGTTAGAAAATGCCCCCAGTGGGACAACTGTTATTTGTTTAAACGCCACTGATGCTGACTCTGGACCTAACGCTGTGATTGCATATGCCATTCAGTCCTCAGACAGTGACCTCTTTGTCATTGACCCCAATACGGGAACAATCACCACCCAGGGATTTTTAGATTATGAAACAAAGCAGAGTTACCATTTAACAGTAAAGGCTTTCAATGTTCCAGATGAAGAGAGGTGCAGCTTTGCTAGTGTCAACATCCAGTTAGAAGGGACAAATGAATATGTGCCCCGTTTTGTGTCCAAGCTTTATTATTTCGAGGTTTCAGAGGCAGCCTCCAAAGGTACTGTCATAGGTGAAGTTTTTGCAAGTGATCGTGATATGGGAACTGATGGAGAAGTCCACTACCTTATCTTTGGCAACAGCAGAAAGAAGGGCTTCCAAATAGATAAGAAGAGTGGCCAGATATATGTTTCAGGACCTCTTGACAGAGAAAAAGAAGAACGAATCTCTTTGAAAGTCCTTGCAAAAAATTTGGGGAGCATTCGTGGTGCAGACATAGATGAAGTAACTGTTAATATCACTATACTGGATGCCAACGATCCTCCTGTTTTTACCTTAGGAACCTACAATATACAAATCAGCGAGGGTGTTCCTCCAGGCACCCATGTCACGTTTGTTAGTGCCTTTGATTCAGATTCTGTCCCTAGCTGGAGCAGGTTTTCCTATTTCATTGGCTCTGGCAATGACAACAGCGCCTTTTCCATCAACCCACAGACGGGACAGGTGACAGTCACCGCAGAGCTGGATCGAGAAACGCTGCCTGTCTACAACCTGTCTGTGCTGGCCATTGATTCGGGAACACCGTCTGCTACAGGAAGTGCCTTACTGTTGGTAACTTTGGAAGATATCAACGACAACGGCCCTACCTTGTCCGCCAGCCAAGGAGAAGTCATGGAGAATAACCGTGCAGGAACTCTTGTGATGACGCTTCAGTCATCAGACCCTGATCTTCCTCCCAACCAAGGTCCTTTTACGTATTACTTGCTCAGCACTGGTCCTGCAACCAGCTACTTCAGCCTCAGCACTGCTGGCGTTCTGACAACGACAAGGGAGATTGACAGGGAGCAAATCAGCGATTTCTACCTGTCAGTGATTACGAGAGACTCTGGTGTCCCTCAGATGTCTTCCACGGGAACTGTGCATATCAAGGTAATAGACCAAAACGACAACCCATCTCAGCCCAGAACGGTAGAAATCTTTGTTCACTATTACGGCAACCTCTTCCCGGGTGGAATTTTGGGCAACGTAAAGCCACAGGATCCAGATGTGCTAGACAGCTTCCAGTGCTCCCTCACCTCAGGAGTCACCAGCCTCTTCAGCATTCCCGGAGGTACCTGTGAGCTGCACTCGCAGGCAAGGTCCACAGATGGCACATTTGACCTGGCTGTCCTCAGCAATGATGGGTTACATGGTGCTGTCACCAGCAGCGTCCGGATCTTCTTCACGGGTTTCAGCAACACCACCATTGAGAACAGCATCCTCCTTCGCCTGAGCGCCCACAGCGTGCGGGACTTCCTGACAAACCACTACCTCCACTTCCTGCGCATTGCCAGCTCCCAGCTGACGGGGCTGGGCACTGCCATCCAGCTCTATGGGCTCTACGAGGAGAGCAACCACACCTTCCTGATGGCAGCCATCAAGCGTGGCAACAACCAGTACGTGAATCCCAGCGGCGTGGCCACTTTCTTTGAGAGCATCAAGGATGTCCTCTTCCGCCAGAGCGGGGTGCGGGTTGAGGCTGTGGACCACGACTGGTGCCTGCAGAGCCCCTGCCAGAATGGAGGGAGCTGCCTGAGGAGGCTGGCAGTGGGCCCAGCTCTGAAGACCCACGAGAGCATCCCCGTCATCATTGTGGCCAACGAGCCCCTCCGGCCCTTTGTGTGCCGGTGCATGCCGGGGTACGATGGGAGTCTGTGTGAGACCGACATCAATGAGTGCCTCCCTTCCCCCTGCCACAACGATGGGACGTGCCACAACTTGGTGGGAGGCTTCTCATGCAGCTGCCCAGAGGGGTTCACTGGCATGGCTTGTGAGAGGGATGTTAACGAGTGCCTTTCCAACCCGTGCAAAAATGGTGCCGCCTGCCAGAACTTCCCAGGAAGCTTCAACTGCGTTTGTAAAACCGGATATACAGGTACGCTTTTACTTCTCTATACCTTACAAGCCGGAAGGGTTGGAAAGAGGGTGGAAATGCACCTTTTTAGCACAAGTTTTTCTGAATATGAGCATCCCCAGTAGATGAAGAGGTCATGCAAAATGGTGTATTAATAGCTATGAAAACGCAGAAGACCAGGTGCTCACAGTATTATTTTATTTTAGCTCTGTCCTCAGGCAAATCACGCTTACCTGATATGCATTGGAACAGAAAGGATTTTACAAGAGCTATTTAAATTTATTAAATGTGTAGAAACCATTTCCAGTGCTTAAGTATGATTTTTCTGTTCATGTTATTGTTATGCATGTTGTGTTAGAATTTCAAATCTGCTAGAAGTGTTGTAAGCAAGAAAACAGCCTCTTCCTGAAATTGCTTACAGTCATACATGACAGAAAACAGATGAAGGATATAGGAAAAACCAGAATTCAGGCAAAATGATCAACCCGTATGTTCCGTAAATGTCTCTTTGTTATTTTTTTTTCGCTAAACACAGAAATATCTGTGGCATTTCTACCTCTTCCAAGTATTTTTTCTCTAATATTTAATAAACTCAAACACAGCAGCATTGTAAAAACAGGCTGGTCTTTGCTTCTGCCATGAGTATGATATTTAAGGAAGGTCTGAACAATCTTAACCAGTGTTATGGCCACTTTTTGTAGAAGTCAGAAAAAAAATCTAACCAGAGATTACTTATGCTTTTTCAAAGGAATATTTCTGTATTGCAGATGCCCCAGGGCAACACAGCTGGATTCATTATGGTGTGGGTGTTGGGGCTTGCCACCAATGCCACCAAAACTCACCTGTAGCCCATGGAGTGATCAGAGTATCCATTGTCCCTTTGGGTTTTTTTTCCTTAAACCAGATCAGTACAGGATATAATGTGGAGAAGAAAGTTAATCGATTTCAAAATAAATGTTTAAATACTTAATTTAAATCACAGCTACAGCAGTGGGTACATAGTGCAATATCAAGGACATTGATGATCTTTCGCATGAACCTCACAAATTGTACTCCTGAGCCTCAGGTCAGGAGCAATTGCTGTTAATTAACAAGCAGTTCTGATTGTTACCAATCCAGAATTTTATCTCATATTGTATTAGTGCATCAAATTACTTTGCCAAGAGCTTGGCAAAAAAATTCTAAGGGCACCTATGCCCTCTAACTCTGTAGGTCATTAGCACTGGAGATTACATGGGCATATGTTTGCTGTTGCAATGAAGCCAAATACTTCATTATCTCCAGCAGCATACTACAGTATATGCCTCTAGACTATAATTTAAAACATTAATGAAACATCCAGCTGATTTCTTTTGGTATTAAAGCTCATATCTTAATGTCCAACCCTTATGTCAGCAAAAAATCAAGATCTACGTGTGACAAGCTCAAAAAAAAGATGAATATTTTTACCAAGAAAATGTGATGAGAGATTTAGAGTTTGAAGTGCTGGATTTCTTTCACGCTGTGAATTAAATGTGGCATCTGATAGGAGCTTTCTTAAACTCCTTGTCAACACAGATAACCTTAAAATAGACTGCCACCGGGGCAGACATTTCTATTTGGGAGTCAGATCTTTTTTAATCGGTTGGATATTACAGAATCAAGATTTATTAAAGTGTCCTGAGACTAATTGATCAAGACGGAAAAGAAATGGCACCAGTGTAATTAAAAACCAAAATATCTTTGGAGTTTAGTATCAACGGAGCTTATTAGAAAAGATCACAATTAGCATGCAGTATGTTTAGACATTTATGTTCTGCAAAAGCATATTTGAAATTCTGCAAATTTAATATTCAATAGCTTCTGCAAACAAATGTCAGAATACACATTGTTTGAGAATGCTTGACATAGAGGCTATTATGTCATTATTATCCTGCCAACAGAATTAGAACACGGCTGCTTGGGCTCTTAATCCTGATTCATATATGATTAAAGATAACCACAGTGAATGTAAAAATAAAGCCTGAAACTGTTTCTTCATTATTATAAACCCTGAGTGCCTCAACAACAACAAATTTAAAAAAAAAAAAGAGATTTTTAATTCACTTCACCATATACATAGCTTTGCTGCTTCTCTTGGAATGAAAACACGGTCACATAATTGAATTTTCATGGTCGGTAAAAAAAATAATATTTACATGGTACTATATACAAGTAGAAATTAGTATTTTCTGAGACAGACTTTCTGTTCACTGTAAATTAGAGTACATGAGCTGTAGACCTTTATAATGGCGTACCTGAAAACTGAGAGTCAAGGAAAACCTTGATTTATTATGTTTTGTCAGCTGCATTTGACTTCATCATACTGCAAAGGTAATGTCATTCTTTTCACTGGATAGGATTATAAAGACTGATTACCTCAGAGCAACATCATTAGGGTTTAAGCAATCTGTTATAATTACATCTCTTAATGATGATCAGGTTTTGTTTTTAAAATAATCACTTTCTGGAGGGAATATGCTTTGTGATTTACAGTAGTTGTCTGCCCTTCCTTTGAACCCTTCATTTCCTGTTTTCCAAGATTCATTAAGATGAAGGAATGTAGGTTTGTGAAGTTGTTTCAAATGCGAGATTAGAATATTAGAACAACCACTTTAAAAGATGGACACAGAAAACCACAAAAACTAAAATTCTCAAATCAGCTGAAATTTAACCCAAGAGCATTCAGCTGGTATCTGTTCCTGGTGCATTTTTAAATAAAAAAAAAAATCTGAGGAAATTAGATTTTTTTAAATTAAAAAAAAAATCTGAGGAAATTAGATTTTTGCATAAGCCCTGCATATGATATCATCAGCTGGAGGTGATGAATGATAAAGGTTGAATGCTGTCTGTTATCAATTATCCAGCATTCTCCTAATTTTCAAGGTCTTCAGAAAAAGATCTTTTTGACACAGAAGTAAATATCCTGTATCTTTCAGCATTTCAGCTGAGAAGCAATCTATAAACTCAACTAATGCAATTTTCATCTGAACTGGAGGGCTATGGAGTGACCCTGGTTTGGGATCTCCCTGGTTCCCAAAACATGGACTGAGATGTTTCCTTCACCTTGCTTGATTGGATACACTGAAACACTAATCAAGCATATATGATTAGCCTAATTCTTTATGCTGTCCAAATAAAACCAGAGTATTCATCTTCTCCTGCATCAAAACAGTAGGAATAAATGCAAACAGGACCTGTAGCAACAGGACAAGGGTTAATGGTTTTAAACTAAAAGAGGGCAGATTTAGACTATATAAAAGAAGGAATTTTATTACAACGGGGATAGTGAGACACTGGCACAAGTTGCCCAGAGAAGCTGTAGATGCCCCATCCCTGGAAGGGTTCGAGGCCAGGTTGGATGGAGCTCTGAGCAACCTGGTCTGATGGAAGATGTCCCTGCCCGTGGCAGGAGGCAGCAACTGGATGATCTTTAAGGTCCCTTCCAACCCAAACCATTCTATGGTTCTATAATTCTGTTATTCTAAACTCACTTTTATTGGTTTCATGAATTCTTTAAACAATAGTTAAACATGATGAAGATGCTCTTATTCACTGGTTAAAATATGTGCAACTAAAATAAACATCCATATTCTCTTGCTGACTCAGCAAATGTGTCAGCTTTAATGTTAGCTGAGAAAAAGAAGAGTACTTAGTTAGATTGAACTGCAAAAATATCAGTAAGCCTTATGAGCTACACTTGATTTTTGTGAAAATTAAGCAACATCACTGAGTATTTTAAGCACGTCTTCCTAACTCCTGCAGTGTGTTCTCCTCAGTAAGTCAAAGAGCTGTACTGTGGACCATAATTTTAAAACAAAGAGAACAGCAAAATCTAACATAAAAAGTTAGCTCATCCTTCAGTCATGCCCATTAGAGAATAAAATATAAATAAATACCCCCAAAGCATAATTAGATTCAGACACTGGAAAAGTTTCCTGGATTTATGGTGAATCTACAAGTTACGTATTAACCACAGGAATCCTCCAGTGCTCCATTTCCATCCCACTTGCAGTCACACATGGAGAGCTGCTGCTCACACGGAAGAACTGCTTGCAAACTGTAGGTTAAGCAGAAAAGTAAAGGAAGGGTAAAAAAAGAAGTTTTCTTTATTAGGTGGCTCAAGTTGTGAAATTCTGAAAAAGATAGCAGAGTGCATATAGCACAGTCCTGATTTTCTACAGTTTCAGGGACCAGCAATGCTTAAGGACTGCATATTGTGCATTCCTGTCATGTAAGATGTAAAATTATAAGATGTATGTGACATATAAGGATGGACACCCTCTATGCAAGCTCATCTTGTACTTTTAACTTAAACATATATATATAATGTAAGAAATAAAATAATTCATTATCAATGCAATAAGAATGTTAAGGCAGTCTTAGCCCTTGCTTTATATATATATCCTGGCTGAGAGGAAGTTCAAGGACAGGTCTGAAAGAGTTTAACTGGTTTTGCCAGTTTTTGCAGTTAAACAGGAGGGAGAAACATGATGATATTTTGAAGTTTTTGCTGAGCACAGGCACTGTTGACAGAAGGGAGATGGGTTCCAAGAGTGAGATGTAGTGGAAGTGCTGCTAAACTGATCAAAGCCAAGCAATGAAAACCTTAGAAATGAAGATCAATAATTTTGTAGTTAATGTTTCCATACAAAGAAGATTTTATTTTTATACAAAGAATCCCTGTGTCCGTATTCGGCATCTGTTAAAATCTTCACTTTTTCTCTTGTTTCCCTTCCTTGCTGAAATGAATTATGTGATTTCAGTTTATTCTCTGAGGAATAATATTTACCACATGCGACAATGTCTGCTTAGGAAAGGACTGTGTCCAGGAGAGCTTGTTTTAGCTCCAGAGAACTGTTCCCCCTCCAAGTCAGGAAGGAGATTTTAATTGATGGGGGAAAATAAGAAAAATCATGTAATGTACAATAGCAGCCTGTATTCAGCATGCCCTGTAGAGTGTCCAGTGAGGGCTCTCTATCTCCTTTGCACTAATGAGTACCTTGCACTCAACAGGGAGAAGAAAAGATACATTTTTACAATTTTTTAGTTCAGCATTGCCTTTAATGTCGTGATCTCTCTTTTATGGACACCAGTTGATAAAAAAAAAAAATTGAATTCAGTTAGAAAAACAATACACCTATATGATATAATTACAATGAGACACTTGAAAAGTAAAGTAAGTATCTCCAACCCACATATTATGCCTGTGCCTGGGCTGGGAGCAGCCCAGCATCCTGTCTGTGTTTCGTCTCTCCATCCCACAGCCAGTCTTTGGCACCTTCTCTCCTGGCCATATGTTCAGGATTGGTTCATAACCTTGTGACCTACATACCAGCCTGACTTCCCTATTGCCCTGAATACTCTGACCTGGAAATTGCTTTTATTCCCTAATCACAGGGAAAACATGTGACTCCACTGTCAACTACTGTGAGTGCAACCCCTGTTTCAATGGTGGGTCCTGCCAAAGTGGGTTGGAGGGGTATTACTGCCACTGCCCATTTGGTGAGTACCTTCCTCCTTCTCTCCTCTTCATCTCCCCTTGCCCTATTCATATTTCTCAAATTGCTATTTATTTTTACCCGCATAAATGATTTCTGGTTTGGAAATGATTCAAGGTTTGGAAAAACTGCATGTATAGGTTTGATTAACTCACTTGTCTTTAAAAGGAAATTAGAAAGTGATGTGATCGCTACAAGTATTTATTTTGTCATTGCTAGTAATGGCTTCTTTCCCTCTGACACAGAAACATAACAAGATCCAGCCAAACTACTCAGTGCCTAAAAATAAGAAAGGAGAGATAGATGGATAGATAGATAGATAGATAGATAGATAGATAGATAGATAGATAGAGACAGATAACTGACCAAAAGCAGAATGGGTGCTTCAAATCTTTAAATCAAGACCAGTGACTTCCTAAAGGAGGAACTTAGCTCAGCCACAGTTTGATCGGGGCTAAAGGACCTTCCCACCAAGGATATCCCAAAGTTCAGTCTGAAGGAGGAGGTATGATGATAACAAAGCTCTCCTGATGAATAACAGACATTTTTAGGAGAGCTGAAGAGTAAGACCGCTGTATATAATGTCAGTATTTTCCATCGGAGAAGCATGTAGTAGTGCCAAAATAGTTTAATAATTTTTAGAATTTAATTATCCCAGATTTGGTTTGTGGAATGAACCCAACTAAAACATAAGGCAACACAGATATTTTAAGGTATCGTGATACAACTGCAACAAGATTGATTCTGAATGCAGATTAATCCAGAATTTTCATTGCTCATATGGAAAAGTATGAAAGTAAATGCAACAGATTAATAAAAAAAACAGAGAAACCTGAGAAATCTTTTACAGTGTTTTAAGGTTGTTGAAAACCCTCTCAAAAACATATCGTTCTCAATATGCATTTGTAGCTAATGCTGGATAAGTTTTTCTATTAACATGTGGAATAACTTCTTTATTCTCTTTTATTTCCTTTATTTTACACTTCCTCAGGGTTTATTAATTTCCTGAGTTCATTGTAAATGTAGCTAATATTCATAAATTAAATCAGGATTTTTTTCTTATTGTTACTGCAGTAAAAAAAAATCAAGGGAAATTATGTGACAGAGATCTGAAAAGAAAGATGTAGAATGCACCAAAATCTTTACATCAATAAAAACATAAGAAGGCATAATGTTTAAATCACGCATATGCTTTTATCGGAAGTCTAAAAAATGAACCATCCAGTGAGAAAACAGTTCAGATAACAGCTGGAGAAAGAAAAATAAACTCAATTTGCAAATTCATTTCCATAACTGGATTAATAAATGCCTGATTGTAATTAACATGTCTGACATAACTGTCAAACTGACTTGTTTTGTTGATTTCTAAAGAAACCAGAGAACTCAGTGAAATGTACTTTGCTTTTCAGTAGACGTATCTGTCCTTTGTAGCTTGATTTTTAAGTTTAATATATGTACGTCAACACCCACCTCTGGATAACAGCATTCTTCTGTTCAAAGTGTATGTTTTTAATCATACATTGGAGTTCCTTAAAGTAGTTGTGTATCACAACCATGTTGAGAGCACATCTATACTTTGTTCCTGGGAGAATGCTTAGTGATGGAAAAAACCCTCTGATTCCAGATTTTGCTTTTTATTTTACAGGTGTTTTTGGTAATCATTGTGAACTGAACAGCTATGGATTTGAAGAGTTGTCGTACATGGAGTTTCCCAGTATGGATCCAAACAATAATTACATCTATATAAAGTTTGCCACTATAAAAAGTAATGCCTTGTTGTTGTATAACTACGATAACCAAACTGGAGAGAAGGCAGAGTTTCTGGCCCTGGAAATAGTAGAAGAAAGGCTGAGATTTTCCTACAACCTTGGCAGTGGCACATACAAGCTTACCACAGCTAAGAGGGTGTCTGATGGACAATTCCACACGGTCATTGCCAGGAGGGCTGGAATGGTAAGAAATGCTAAAATGAGGATTTAAGACAAGTTCAGCCAAATCACTTTGGCTTCTCTGTGCACTCAAGGAACGTAAAATCAGTAACGTTGTGTCTGCTAGCAGAACCTCCAGCTTTGGGATAAACTTCCCTCCTTTCTGTCTTATTCTAGCTGACTCAAAGCCCTACGGTGTTTGTTTAGTATGATGAAGATAAAGTATAATTAAAAAAACATGTGCAGTGCCCTTACCTCTCAATGTGAAAAATGAGAACTAGGAATAATTAATGAAATAGATGACGACGCATGAGGCTAATTAACTGGTGCAGATTACAGGGATGATTATCAGGGAATGCTAATTAACCATAGTAACTACAAAAAGCCTCAAAATAATTTTTCTCCACATTTGGAAAATAGAAGCAGACAAACTTAAAATTCCAGGCTTCCCTGACCTCCTTGAGCTAATTCAGAGATTTTAGCAATCTCATCAGACTGAAAACCTGGTTTTCCTCTGTAGCATATGTGTACAAAGTTAAAAGGTGCTATGTTATGAGAATTTTTTGGGGGGAAGGAGGGAAGTTACTTTTCTTTTTGTCCCCCCGAAAGTATCTGAGGGGAGGAAACTCTGCCAAAAACTGGACTGGGACAACTGATTGCCATATGCCTAGTACTCTGACCCCTCTCCTGCCTTCGTTTTTTCTCCAGTAAATGTTTTCTATTCCTTTTCTCTGATTTTTTTAATATTTCCAAAGCAGAACATAAACCAAATGCTCTTTGAATTCAAGCCAAGCTTTTTGACTTCACAGTGTTTGAGTTAGAAATGAAACCAAATCTATTTGCCATCCATAATCACTAACTATTGCCCAACAGTTCCCTTCTCAGACAGAAATGGAATCCCATATTCTTCCCATGTTTGAATTTAAAGTCATATAAGAGTAATATATGACTGGGGCTCCACTTTTTGTTTTATATATTTCAAGCTAGAAGTGATGTAGGGAATAAAAAACAATAAACTGTTCTAGCCAGCATGGCTCCCCCTAAGTCCTTGTAGTGACTTCCCATCAGGAACTGCTGCAGAAGAAGGTGCTGTTGCCGAAGAGCTTCAGGTCCAGGGTGAGATGTCCATTGGTACAAATGTCCCAAGAACAGCAGAGGGATGTATTTCCTTGTGGTCTGGGTTTCTTTGTAGGGCCAGGGTTGTCTCATGACCTTCCTACATGATGATTTTTTGTTCTCTCATAAAAGAATCTTGAGCCTGAAACTGCATTTCATTTCATAGTGCAAGACCCGAAATTGCCATTTATTGTGGGTGTTGGTCTCTTCTCCCAAGTAACAAGCAACAAGACAAGAGGAAATGGCCTCAAGTTGCAGCAGGGGAGGTTTAGATTGGTTATTGGGAAAAAGTTCTTCCCCAAAAGGGTTGTCAGGCATTGGAACAGTCTGTCCAGGGAAGTGGTTGAGTCACCATCCCTGGAGGTATTCAAAAGATGTGTAGATGTGGCATTTAGGGACATGGTTTAGTGGTGGACTTGACAGTGCTGGGTTAACAGTTGGACTCTTAAAGGTCTTTTCCAACATAAAGGATTCTACGGAATCCAGTCTTCAGCTGGATTTGCGAATCCAATTTTTTTATGTTTGTAGGAGTTATGTATCCAAACAAGATGAAGGATAATTGAGATGTTGAGCAATGACTTTGGTTTAATGTGCCTTGGTATCAGATACTTAATTTGTATCCCAGGTTCCAAGTGGTAAAGCCCAAAGGTGCACCTTAATCTTGAAAAGCACCAGGTTCCTGTTTTAGTAACTAAAGTAGCCTGATATTTCTATAAATAGGATTTAAGTGCCTAAGTATAGGAGCACACAGGAAAAATTGCAGCAAATAAATAAAGTAGACTTAACAAAAAAATAGAGCAGGAAAATGTTTTACTTGTCAATATGCCAGAGGACTATAGAAGAAGAGATAACATAAACAGGTCTATTTACAGAAAATTTCAGCTATGAATCCTTCAGGCTGAAAGAAAACATTTAAGACAATCCGTATCTTTGTCTGTTGGGTTCTTTTTTAATGTTTAAACCTTTTCAGTAATGTCAACTGTTTACAAACACAGTATGTGAAAAGAATCACCTTTGTCGTAGATATTTCTGCTGCAGGAAAAGTGTCTCCCAGGTGTCCAAAACCGTATAAAATAGCCCCCCCTTCAGGATTCCAAATCTGTCATTTCCTACAGCACAGTGGGATTTTATCGGAAACTGGTAAAATCATTAAGTTGTCAGTCCTGAGCTATTGCAGAGTGACGGGATAGAAAGTTTCATAATGCAGCAAGGTAACTGTAGAGTAATGCTTAAGTAACAAGCAGGAACATTTGACTAACATTAGAAAATAAATTGTATGAACTCTGGTCCAAGGAAAATATATTCTCAAATATCCTACCCTTCAGCTGGGGTTGGAGCTTGGCTTGCACAGCGCATAGCGATGTAAGTTAGGGAGATTACGCTGATTGAGCTAAGAACAAAAAACTCATTTCAGTTTTTGTTGTTGATGTTCTGAAGGAAAATATGTATGCATGTGATGGCATACAGAGCAGCCAGCTTATTATTCTTTCCGTGAATTGTTTCATTTATACAGGGCTATAATCTGCTTTGGAATTGCAGACTGACATTTCTTGGGAGAAGCAGTTTGCTCGTTATGTATGGAAAGAAATTCAAGATAAGCTTTCATTAAAAATAGCAAATTGAACAATTTAGGCGTCCTGTAGGGCATGATTTAGGGCTAAGAGCTATGAATTTAGTTGGTCAATACAGTGTGTCAGCCTGCAGTGTGTATTTGGAAATAGCATGGACAATCTGTGGGGATTTCAACAGGCTGTTGTTAATGAACTTCGTTGCAGGCAGTAGAAAAAACCTCTGCAGAGTAATGACATACTGATAGCTATTGCTGCTTGCTCAGCTCCTATAGAGTAATCTAAAGCAAAATACAAACCCAGGCATTTTTAAAGGTGGCGTTTGATTTAAATTTGCTGTAAAACGGTACCACACATCTAGTTGAAACATGAGGAACTGATAAGTACAATTTGGAGATTATGTTTATTTTTCTACAAATTTGTTTTAAGGAATAACTAACCTTCAGGGTTGGTTTTTGTTCTTTTTTCAGAGCATCTGTTATTAATAAATCACTGTGGAGACAATTCTTTGCTAAATAAGGAATAAAATAAAAACTTTTTAAATCAACAGGAGTTATTTTATGATTTTAGTGACAGCTTTAGTTAGACTTATAGAGATTACAAATAGATGTACCATGAGTAGCTTTATTGTAAATGATTTAGATAGGTAATCATAGAATCATAGAATCATAGAATCATAGAATGGTTTGGCTTGGAAGAAACCTTAAAGATCATCTCATTCCAACTCCTGCCATGGGAAGGGAAACCTTCCCCTAGGAACAGATTGAGGCGACTTCATTGTTTGGGACTTGATGGCTTGGAGATGATAATAATAATAGTAATATAGAGTAAGACTGCTCTAAGCACTGATGATGCCTGGTACTTCTCTAAACATCAACTTGGTCCCACTGTGGGTGTCCAAATGCTTCTCCATTATCAAAGTGGAGATCCCTCGTCCCTCATGACCTGTCAGCCTAAGGGTTACCTTACCCTGGTCCACTTCGTGTTAGTTTTTGAGTTCTCTTGAGTGGTAGGTTATTATTTTTAATGAGTAACCTCAGTGTTTGTACTCCCAGCTTTTGGAACATGCTTCTTATCAAGTTCAAGCAATATGTTTAATGTCACGGTCAGACCCCTGAAGGAACGCCCTTTGTGTTTGGAGGGAGCAGCTTTCTGTTCAGATTATCTTAACCATATCAAGAGTAGGATATGGTTCGAGCCAAAATAACTGCAGTTTCAAGGAGTAAAGCAAACAAATACCAAAGAAACTCTACCCAAATCTGAAAACTTGGTTTTTGGTTGACTGTCTGTATGAAGCAGACATTGGCACCCTCTCTGTTAGTAATCCACACCTCGGTGTTTGCTGTGCTGGTACAAGTGCTCCGTTCTAGCCAAGTCCCTGATATAACATCTTTAAGCATAAATATTTATTGTGGTTGGGGACTACAACTGTATAATATTCAGCATATTTGTGTGTGTGCCTTTTGCAGGCAGCATCCCTGACTGTGGATTCCTGCTCTGAGGATCAGGAACCAGGCTACTGCACTGTTAGCAATGTTGCTGTTTCAACTGACTGGTAAATAATTCTTCATTTTGTGGGGTTAGTTTGGTTTTTGGATTTTTTTTTAGTAAAATTAAAAGTAAAATTAAAAAGAAATCTCCCTGTAAAGCCAGAGAAATTTGGAGTAATGATAAGGCTCCCAAGTGTCATTTTCTTCCATCTTTGCAGAAGCAAATTAAATTTTCTTTGTGTGCTGCTGCTTGCTGGTTCAGGCTACATTTCTGCATGGAGTTTGATCATAACAAAGGGTTTACTCAGAAATCCTCAGTTCTTGACTCCATCTCTGTCCCCAGGCTGTGGTGGCACTCAAGAAATGTGTGGGCATGGGTAGTCTGCACTGTGGTGTAAAAGGGAGTAAGATCTATTGCCTAATGATTTGGGGTCATGTATTTATTTCTTTTAAACTTCACCTCTCATTTCTTATAGAGTTGTAAGAAACAATATCACATGATTACTGCTGTCTTTAAAAAAATACTGGGAGTAGTTACTTTGTCACTGTTTTCAGTAATTTCCAGGTGTTGTCTTTTACAGTTTTCAGTTTGCAAACACTTGTCAGTAAAAAACCAAACTTTTTTTCTGGTGTTTATTGTAACTAATTACATAGCCTTTCTGTTGCATCTTTGGTGATAACAATAACTTCTATCCCAATCACTTTGGCTAATTTCTTACAATAATCACAATCATATTTTCTGTCACACACGTTTTCCCTGCTAGCAGAGGTGCTATATCTTTGTAAAACAATGAGTCTTTCTTCCAGCTATTTAAATATCATCTACAATCTAAATGATAATTGGGTAAAAAGCTTTATTCATTATGATCTCAAGCACACTGTTATTATGTACTTGAAATAGAAATTTTGACTTGCAATAACTGAATGTGAATTTGGAGTCATATCTATTTCAACTGTTAGTTCAAGTGCTTTTGATCTCTCTGTGTCCACTTCTAAATGTAAAATAGAAATTTTGGAAGAGGAACTTTATTCTCAGACTGTAGCTGATGGTTGCAGTTTATGGGTTGTCATCGCTGTCTTAATGTCTGATACTGATTAGTTATTTTTCCAACTCTTTTATAGGACTCTGGATGTACAACCAAATCGAGTTACTGTTGGTGGCATCAGGTCCATAGAGCCCATCCTTCAAAGGAGAGGACAGGTGGAAAGCCATGATTTTGTGGGCTGTATAATGGAGTTTGCAGTCAACGGACGTCCCCTGGAGCCCAGCCAGGCTCTGGCAGCTCAAGGAATCTTAGATCAGTACGTCTGCTATATGTGGTATCAAATGGACCATGTTTACAATAAAGGAAGCTGTCATGAAAGTCAGATGCTATCCCATTCAGACACTGTCAGAGATTCTTGTAAAAAAAATTACTGTAGAATATATTGTGAAGTGGGAAAAATATAGGAAGAAAGGGAATTTGGATGAAAGGTTCACAAAAGATTACAGAGGCTTCAAAAAAGCAACATCATTACATTTCTATTGCCAGTGATTATTAAAGTTGCTTTGCAGGCTGAAATTGAGTAGCCCTGTTCTTGGGTTTCTTTATAAATTCCACCTGGTTTTGACTGTACTCATACTGTTTGCTAACCTTCTAGTCCCCTTTATTTCCTTTTAATCCACAATGTCTGTTCTACCACTTTGCCTCTCAAGTATCACTGAATTTCTCTCATATCCTCAGAGTAGTTTTTCATAAATGATGAACTATCTGATTCTATTGTTTTTTCCAGTGCAGTGTTTGAAGTCACAGTCGTAGCAATAATGTCAGTCCTCCGTCCAAATTTCCTAGCTCACCCTTCCTCTTTCAACACCCAGGTTTGTGCTGCTCATTGTGAAACAGAGTCTCTGGCAGTCTGCAGCATAAAAAGCACCTAAAAGAGGTTCTGCTCTCTGGCATAACAGAAACAGGAGTTTGGCTGTCAATGAATTCTTTTCTCTTTTGTAAGACTGTTACAACTTGAAACTGAAAATTGGGATCTGCTTTGAAACAGGAACTGTCTATGGAGATTCTTGGAATCACAGAATGGTGTGGGTTGGAAGGAACCTTAAAGATCATCTCATTCCAACTCCACTGTCATAGGCAGGGACACCTTCCACTAGACCAGATTGCTCACAACCCCATCCAACATGACCTTGAACACTTCCAGGGATGGGGGAAAGAGCGATTTTTGCATCTCTGGGGGGAAGAAAAGGAGTACCATTCAAATGCAGGATGCTTCCCAGCATGTTTTCTCTGCTAGTTTATGCACATATTCTTCAGCATCTACTTCTCTGATTTCTTTCAGGTGTCCCAGACTGGAAGGTGCTTGCACAACCAGTCCCTGCCAACATGGTGGTACCTGTGTCGATCATTGGTCGTGGCAGCAGTGTCACTGCAAGGATGGACTGACAGGAAAGCACTGTGAAAAATGTACGGAGGAGGCTTTACTGTCTTCCTCTTAAATGTACACCTAACTATGGCTTAACCAAATGCCGTTAGGAGTTTCTTTTCAGGGCCATGGGATAATGAATTTTATAAAAGAATGGAAACAAGCAGCATGCTAGCCTCTTAAATAATTTTGAAGGAAAAGTCCACAATGGACTATTGTCCTTTCACGAACTAAAAATAGCAGCAATTTAAATGCATATTTTTTTCTGGTCTGTATATCACATTTCAAGGTAACTTGCACTCATTTAAAACTACTGGTTCCCAATAATGTATAATTCGTAACTAAAATAAAGGTATCCCATAGGAGGGATTTGTCTGCTAGGGGGAGGTAAGAGGGTAAGTGAAAACCCCTTCATGTAAATGTTGTGTTCATATGCTTATGGCCTCTCCAAACTAAAGTCCTTTTAATCAAATCGACCATAGATTATATGCAAGAAAATATTGTAAATGTAAATGAAAACAAGGCATTTACACTCTAGGGTTATTAACTCTCGTAGGAATAGCTCTGTAAATCAGTATGAGATCGTCTAGGAGAGCAAAGAGATTTATTTCTGTGTAGTTGTAGTATAATGACTGGGCTTTGTTTTCTTACATGTCCCATTGTTGTTTAGCTGATTTATATGTTTTTATTATGCCGTTTTACAAAAGAATTCAGCCATAATTTTAGCAGCATTTGGTAGTCAATGCTCTGCCATTTTTTATTCACTTTTTTATGCCATAACAAATAGAAAGTTATTATCTCTGCCCTGAAGAGCTTAGAGTTCAATATATCATGAAACTCTACTTGCAGTAATGGAAACAGTAACATCCCTGGGAAGGAATTGCAGTTCCGAGAGCCAGATTTTTTTCCCTACTCCCTCACTTGTTCCCTAGCGAGTTTTAATTTACTATTGACTGATAGCAGCAGTAAATTACTCGCACACTCCCACTCTCAAATACACATTCTGGTTGAAGCCAAAGAACAGAGGGGCTGCAATTGCCATTCAGTCCTGCTCTCCCACCTGACCTGCTCTGAACTTGATCTGTGCTCTGAGACAAAATGGTCATTACGAGGCAGGATGGCTAGAGCTGTAATGAGCTGCATACTCAGTACGTCCCTGTCCTTATCCCAGATATCACTGCTGACACCGCCTTATCGCTGGAAGGCAAAGGACGACTCGACTACCACATGAGCCCAAATAAGAAGCGAGACTACGTGATGAGACTGGGAGCTCGAGGCACCGGTGTGGGACCCCTGAATGTGGAACACTTGGAAGTGAAGTTCAGGACAAGAAGCGAGAACGGTGTTTTACTTCACGTCCAAGAAAGCAGCAACTTCACTACCCTGAAGGTAAGATTACGGCTAATGCTGAGTTTGGTTTAATTGGCCTGCCTCATGCAGAGGGATCAAAATCGTGTTTTTCCATTTCTCTTGCTGTTTCTTTTAAAAAATATTGGGCCTTTAACTGAGTCTCGGCACTGCTCCAGTATCATTCATCTTCTCAACAATTCCCTTGCTATTTGCCAAGGTATCAGAAGATCTTGATGGTTTTGTGTCTAATCAGTTTTGTCTAGACTCCAAATAGTGACCATTTTAAGGCAGCAAGAATGTTACTCATTGCCATGGTTATTATCATCATTACACTTTACAGAACAAATCATTTCACTGTTGGCCTTTTATCATCTGACTTTTTGAGCCTTGAACCCAGGCCCTCCTTAAGCTAGCAAACAATTGCCAAAAAGTTTTCATTAATTCCTACTAACATGGCTCATGCTTATCAAATTAGGAAGTGAAGGATAACTTGAATTCATGAGGTTACTCATAGACCAGTGTCAATATCAAATTATTTTGAGATACATAGCTGAATTAATGCTTCAAATGCCACACTGTTTTGGTTTGCTTTTTTTTTTTTTCTATCAAAGAACTTATTGCTGCACGAGTTACCTTTCTCAAGAGAAAGCGATGGTTCAGTTCCTGGCTATGACTCAGTCCATTTACTCATAACTCTAAATGAGTACAGCAGTGATGTTGGCAAGCCCCTTTATTGGGTTGGTGTAAGCTCCAAGTTTCCTTGACTGCTCTAAGGCTTTCCAAGTTTTTTTTTCCCGGACTTCTAAAGAAATTCATACAGAAATTCACACTTTCTAAGCTGCAGCCCCATGGATATTCTCTACCTGCCTGATCAGAGGTACGGAGCTTTCCTCACACATCGGCTCTGTTTAAGAAGCAAGTCTGCACTACTTCTCTGGCATACGCTTTTACCACATCATTTCATAAGAATTTTCTGCCTCGGTCATATTAGCAGATAAGATCTCATTATTCTGAGTTTTGGAGACAAAAAACCTTTTTCTCCCAGTAGCATTTGCTAGGTGAGCTCTATAAGCATTATTAAAAAAAAAAGAGAGTTACCTTTCCTGTCTGAAAGCACTAGTGCTGTGTTTATGCAAACACTCTGATCATTGTTAATATTGGTGAAGTTATACAAGCAAACAGAGGGTGTCAAGTCCCAGACCCAGCTGTGCAAGGGCAAAGAGCAGAAGTTTGCCTCGTAACAGATGCAGAAGTTTGAGGAAGGAGAGGTAACATCAGCGTGCTGGTTATTGCCAAAAAAATCCTAGATGATGCTAGTTAGTAAAACTGTAGTAATTTAACTGTAGTTAGTACAGGGTGGCTTCTGCACTGCTGTTTGTACCCCGAGTAGGTATCACAACAAGTACTTCGCTCAGTGTGGCCGAAGACACCAGTGAAGCCACCCCACATGAAGATCTCCATGACATCTCAGTCCACCTCTGGCACAAAAGTTGACCTTTAGAGGCTTCTGTTTACAGCTCTTGTCAGTCTTCAAAACAGATAATTTTATCACTTGGGTTTTGGGTCTTTTAATACGCTTATTATCCACAGTATGAGCACTCAGAGAAGACCTACCATGTGGTTTTGATATTAAATTGTGCTAGGGAAAAGCTACAAGTTCTGTAGCTGCTTCCATGCCTCCACATTTTTCCTCTTGTAGTTAATTAGTTTTGGTGTAGCTGGGATTGGGGTAAAATCAGAGAAGTGATAATAAATGAGACCCACTGAGACTGTGAGCACTTGAGTCACTAAATGATGGATATAAACTCCTCACAAAGAACCCAACAGAGGACCTTATGATATAAAAGGATCCTTAATGCAAGACAGATACAAACCTTTGCAGGTTACATTAATAATGGTCAAATGCAGGTGGAAAATGCTTCCTCCAAAACCCTCAGCAAGGAAGAATGTGGGGGTTTCCTTATTACTAAAGCTCCTTGTCATGTCTTATTTTCCTACAAATACACATTGTAGGTAATTCAATTAGAAATAATGGGATAAATACAGCAGGTTAAAGGTGAAATTGCCTGTCTTACTTTATCTGGAAATCTCATCTGAAATCAGATTAAATTAGCATAAATGGAGTTCTAAAATCTATGAATTGTAAGGGTAGAGAATGTGGATTACAGATTACAGCTAACATACTCATATGTGAGAGTGGTGAGACACTGGCACAGATTGTCCCAAGAAATTGTGGATGCCCCATTGCTGGAGGTATTCAAGTCCAGGTTGGATGGAGCTCTGAGCAACCTGGTCTAGTGGAAGGTGTCCCTGCTTATGGCAGAGGAGATGGAACTGGATGATCTTTAAGGTCCCTTCCAACCTAAGCCATTCTGTGGTTCTATGCACATATCAAGTTGCAGGAATTAATGAGAACATAACCCTTTTAAGTGATATCTCATTCAGTGAGCTATAGATCTGTAAGGGATAGTGCTCAGTTTTAAGACAAATGAAAAACAATTTGTTCAGTAAATGGGACTTGGAATATTAGTACAGCTGAATCATCCTTGTAGTTAGGAATATGTTTGCTTTAGTGGTTCGTTCTTTTCATTATATTTTACTTTTCAGTTGCTCAGCCATTTAAATAAAACCCAGAAATGGGTGTTTCTCAATACTGTCAGCATCAGCATTTGTTTCAAATTTAGAAATATGTTCTGCTTCAAGGAACCAAGAAGAACATTCCTTATTTTTTCCTGCTCGAAGAATTTATGGACCAGTCCTGTCTCTGGAAATTTTCTTTTCCAAATGCCCCTCGTATGTTATTTGTGAGTCTGTTAGCCTTAGTCACATGCAATTTTAAAGAAACAGAAATCAAGAGTCATAAATCAATATGGAAAATATCAGTTGTTGACAGGTAAATAATTCTACAGTTCTTTTCTAAAGTGGAATTAAAAGTTGCCATGCTGTGCTCAGTCTTCCCTTAAACTTGGAGGGTGTTGTCTGATATGGTGTATTTCTTTCTGTTTACATAAAGACCAAAATACAAGGAGGTATTTTTATGGAGCATAAAAGACAAGATAAGACTAACGATCCAGTTACAGGCTGCAGACATAAATATGTGTATATATTCGACTCAGTTAATCTTTTTATAAATGATTATGGAAAACAGTGTTTAATATTTTACAATAATCTTTGTTGCTGCATTTCGAAATGTAGGATTTCCTTTGGGATGTGTGATAGTTTAACATATGCCACTTGTGTTTGCCAGTAACAAAAGCATCGTCTCTGAGGGCAGCTTTGTCAAAGAGGCCCTCAAAGAATCCATTTTCAAATAATCCAAATTATTGTGTTCATAAATGAATACGTGCTAGATGCATTCATTCAGGCTACTGCCAAGACATGAGCGTGGTCTTACAGCTGTATTAAAGCTGGTGTATGAACAAAGTGCTCAGAAGTGTATGAACAAAGTGCTCAGCTTGCATCACTAAAGAAGTGAATCCAGAACATTTAACAGTTTCTGGAAAAGAGAGCAGCATTCTTGGAGCCGGTGTGTCACCTCACAGTTCTTCCCAGGTGAACATTATTTTTCCTGGAACAAAGGATGCAAGGCTTTGAGAGCTTTCAGCAAACCTGGGGCTTTGCTGGACTGTGTGTGTGCACGTTCTGCACACTCGTGTTACAGGTCACACACTGACAGAGCTGCAGTGAGGAACACAGGGTGGAAAGCAGTTGTTTTATTTAACATGCAGAACATGGAAGGAAACTTGCAACAGGAGCCACCGTGTATGAGCTTGCACAAGTCTGTACACCCTTAGGACATCAGCTGACATACCCAAATTTATGCAATATTTGAGAAACTGGCAGGCTTGGATTTTAGGGATTCTTTTTAAGCTCCTATATCTTAAATGCAGAATTTGCACTGATCTCATTTTGGGATTATAATAAGAGGTTTGAAATCCTGCATCTCATGATTCAGTAGAATTGCGAGGCGTCATTCCTAGATGAAAAGCCAAAATGTTCTTTTTTTTTCCTAACAGCTCACAAGTTTTAAAGCCATTTGCTCAAGTAAGCACCATTTGAAAATTTGCCCAAAATAAGGCACTTTGCAGCTTTTCAGGAAGTTTTCTGAAATACAAGTGGTTTTCTGCAAAATACAAATTAGCAGTAAAAACAGATATTAAATGGGATTCTTACTCAAGCCCTGCCATGCCTTATACATTCCTACTGTGTCATAATGAAAACTAGATGCAAGATTTTTGGGCAAGGACAATCTGCTCACTCTGCAAAGCATTTTCCACACTTGCCTTGAAGGAGGAGGAAGAATTATTAGTTTATTGGTTAAAATGTTTTGTCATGTGCATGTCCTATAGCTGGCTTCTCAATAGGTTTTTCTCTTATGATATTAGGCAGGGAATGAGTGTAAGATATAGCTGGAATATTTCTGCAGAGGTTTCTACATGTGATGTATTTAATTCTGGCCAAATATACTAAATGATTAATGCATTTTTAGTACAAAACAATTCTTTGGAGGAAAATACACCCCAGCTTTCTATTACACCAAAGCCACATGCAGCTGTATTGATGGTGATGTGTGTATAGGAGTTGTTATGTGATATGATGTTAAAATTATCCATTATGTGTTCTTCTGCTCAGATAAAAGGTGGGAAGGTGCATTACATATCGGATGCTGGAGTTGCTGGGAAGGTGGAACGGAACATCCCCGAGGTGTACACTGCAGATGGTCAGTGGCACTCGGTCCTCCTTGAGAAGAACGGGTCTGCCACCATCCTGTCAGTCGACAAGACCCACAGCCGAGACATTCTCCATGCCACTCAGGACTTTGGGGGCCTAAATGTCCTTACCATTTCTTTGGGAGGAATTCCATCAAGCCAACCTTTCAAGAGCACAGTTGCAGGTAATTTTTGTTCCACCTGATTTTTTAATATAGTGCACATAAGCACATTTGAACAAAGAGTCTCTGTTTGCTTTAAGGTTACCCAAAGTACTATAATTCTTCATCAGTAATTAGTATACATCCATCCTTTGCCAGAAAAACTGCAAATTGAATGAGTAAGGGTTACAGACTGCAGGCTTGTTGTTTCCAAAAGCAGGCACTCCATCTGCAGGGCTTTTTGGAAATGGGGAGGTGGCTTTGGTTGCTTGTCTGTACATCAGTTGCTATAATTTTACTATCCTAATGGAGAAGAAAAAGAATCTATTCTTTACCTGGGTCAGAATCTGGAAAACCAAGGCAAAGCTTTCATTTAGGCAAAAATGCTAAATGGAAATTTTGTCTCCATAGGGGTTTGGTAAGTACAGTAGGATTTAGCCTGTTATTATTATGACTGAAATATTTTCTGAAACTCCACCTTCCTCCTGCTTTATCCTGTTGTCAAGTGAAGAATAGGATTTATTTCTGAGCAACAGAAAACAAGGACAATAAGGAATCACCCTCTGACCAACATCTAGCTGTTAAGAAGTAAATCAGTCTCCCTTAAGAGTTAAAGCAACTGTCTTAAACCCTGGCAAAAGAAGTCAATAACACATATTTGATATCATTCCCCCAGTGCTAAGTAAAGATGGAAGTGATTTTTAGCTGCAAAACATGAGATAGTCCAGACAATGTAGATGTAGATTTCACAGAGTTTTTATATCAAAAAATGTTCCTGGCTTCATGATTTGTGACCAGATAAAGTATTTTTGAGTGGAGCAAATTCACACTTTACACTTGTGTATTGTGAATTTGTCTGAAATGTGTTATGAAATCATATGGATGCTGAGATGACCTTTATCCTTTTTACATGTATGTTTTATGAGCAACATGTGCATGGAAAAATCAGAGGCTTGTAGGAAAGCTGGAACAAAGAAAATTGAGGACACTAACTTCTCACCACTGCCCAACGCTGTGGCAGACAAATTAGGAATGTCTGGCTTCCATTAAGAACACACAATCCAAAATGTCATATTCATATGATTTGATTTTATTTTAATATTGGATTACATTGTGTACGACATACCAAGGATTTACAAGGGGTGGTATAAAACTCTGCATGAACTCAGAGTCAAAAATATCTGCAGTACCGTTAAAGGCAGACAAAAACATACGTGGGTTACAGTTCCAGGGCTGTGAAGCTGTGTGTCCAATAACATTTTCAAACCTGGGTAGACCTGCTGAATTCCTCATTGCTGTTTATCAAATCACTGCTGCAAGGGATCACCAACTGTGCAGCAGGGTGATCATCATTTTTGCTTTGGCTCCCGCATGAACCTAAATCTTCAATTCTGAAGATTATAAACCTTTAATATCATCTCATATGACTCTAGTGTGCTATTTCATGACAGAGTAAACCCGTGGAACCCGTCTCTGTGTACCATTTTGCCACAGGTCCAAGCAGAGATCAGCATAAGGTATCACTGCCTTAAAACCCTTGAAGAAAGAATTAAGTCTGGAGAACACAGAGAATTATGGGATTGGCAAAAGGCTGGATTTTCCTGAGACCTCACATGCAACCACCCCAGAGAGCCTGGGGATAATTCCATCTCCCTGAGGTCTCACAGCACTAAAATTCGTTGTAGAGTAGCACAACAACCGGGGTATGGGAAGTTTGGGAAAAGGTCACTTGAGATTCAGAGACACAAAAGTATCGTCATGAATGTAGGAGACAGTAAGGCAGGAGGTTTAGCTGAAGCATCCAGATAATGTTTGGTGCTAGCACAGCCGAGCCAGCTGCACACAGATTTCTCTGTGGAGATGATAGGAAGTTTTAGAAATATGGGAAAATTAGGAAACAAAGGCATTTCAGTATATTGAATGAAGTCACTAGAAGGCATATTTGTTCAAATTCAATTTCAAGACATTAAGTACTATTAGACTAGATGTTTTTCTCTGGTAACCATTTGAATTCTTGGCTTGTTTGGTGAACAGTGGAGCCTGTACTGCACTGTTGACAGTGCACATTCAGTCTTCAGGTCCTGACATGACTGTTACTTTTTCTCCTAGGCTTTGATGGCTGCATTTCCTACATCAAGTATGGCGGGGAGAGCCTTCCCTTCGCTGGCAAGCACAGCCTCGCCACCCTCTCCAAAACAGACCCCTCGGTCAAGATCGGTTGCCGCGGCCCCAATATCTGTGCCAGCAGTCCCTGCTGGGGCGACCTGATGTGCATCAACCGCTGGTACGCCTACCAGTGCGTCCCACCGGGAGCTTGTGCCTCCAGCCCCTGCCATAACGGAGGCAGCTGTGAGCCTGCAGCACACGCCAGCTTCACCTGCAGCTGCCCCGAGGCATACGCAGGACGGACGTGCGAGACGGTGGTGGCCTGCCTGGGGGTCTCGTGTGCCCCTGGCCACGAGTGCAGAACAGGGATCAATGGTGGCCACATCTGCCTCCCGTCCCCACACCCCACTGAGCTGTCCCTTCCTCTCTGGGCCGTGCCGGCCATCGTGGGCAGCTGCGCGACGGTCCTGGCACTGCTGGTCCTCAGCCTCATCCTCTGCAACCAGTGCCGAGGAAAGAAGTCAAAAGGGCCTAAAGAGGAGAAGAAAACAAAGCAGAAGAAGAAAAAAGGGAGTGAGAACGTGGCTTTTGATGACCCTGACAACATCCCACCCTACGGTGATGATATGACTGTCAGGAAACAGCCTGAAGGGAACCCGAAACCCGATATCATCGAAAGAGAAAACCCATATCTCATCTATGATGAAACCGACATCCCACACGCCACGGAGACGATCCCCAGCGCCCCGCTGGCATCCCCCGAGCCCGAGATCGAGCACTACGACATTGACAATGCCAGCAGCATCGCCCCCTCGGACGCCGACATCATCCAGCACTACAAGCAGTTTCGGAGCCACACGCCCAAGTTCTCCATCCAGAGGCACAGCCCACTGGGCTTCGCACGGCAGTCCCCCATGCCCCTGGGAGCCAGCAGCTTGACCTACCAGCCCGCCTACGGGCAGGGCTTGAGGACAACATCTTTAAGCCACTCAGCATGCCCTACTCCCAACCCCCTGTCACGGCACAGCCCCGCACCCTTCTCCAAATCATCAACGTTCTACAGGCACAGCCCAGCGAGGGAGCTGCACCTCGCCATAAGGGAAGGGAGCCCACTGGAGATGCACAACGATGTCTGCCAGCCTGGCATTTTTAACTATGCCACTCGACTGGGAAGGAGAAGTAAGAGTCCACAGACCATGGCGAGCCACAGCTCCCGACCAGGAAGTCGCCTGAAGCAGCCCATTGGGCAGATCCCTCTGGAGACTGTTCCTCCGGTGGGGCTGTCCATTGAAGAGGTGGAGAGACTTAACACGCCTCGCCCCAGAAACCCCAGCATCTGCAGTGCAGACCACGGCCGGTCCTCTTCAGAGGAGGACTGCAGAAGGCCTCTGTCCCGGACGAGGAACCCGGCCGATGGAATTCCCGCACCCGAGTCCTCCTCCGACAGCGACTCCCATGAGTCCTTCACCTGCTCGGAGATGGAGTACGACAGGGATAAGCCTGTGACGTACACCTCCAGAATGCCCAAGTTATCCCAGGTCAATGAGTCTGATGCAGATGACGAGGACAACTACGGCTCCAGGCTGAAACCCCGGCGCTACCCCGGCCGCCGCGGCGAGGGGGGGCCCGTGGGGGCACAGGCAGCCGGGGCCGGGGAGAGCTCCCTGCCCGTGAAGCTGGGGCAGCAAGCAGGAAACTTCAACTGGGACAACCTCTTGAACTGGGGCCCAGGCTTTGGGCATTACGTGGATGTTTTCAAAGATTTGGCATCGCTTCCTGAAAAAGCAGCAGCAGCAGCGAGTGAAGATGGCAAAGGTGGTACAATAAAGCCTGTTTCCAAGGAGGGGGAAGCAGAACAATATGTATAGGCTTTATCTCCTGGTATTGCCACAGTGCAAAGCCACAGGGGCTGGTCAAACCATTATATGGTTGTAGAAAAGCCAAGGTCAGCATCTGAACCCCAGGCCAGTTTGGATGGAGGAGACTTTAAAAATAATAACCATTATGCTGCTGAAAGAGACTTAAAAACATTTTTAATTTAATTATGCTTGGATGAATTTATTTCTCCTGCATGCATTGTATTTGCAAACCAGATATTCGGCATGCAGCCTTTGGAAGGGGTTTCCTGTTTCCCATTGTTTGGTTCGTGATTCTTAAATTAATAATGCTTTGTTCTGAAAATGAACTAATTTTTTTTGTTTTAATTGTGAAGGATGTGCATATTGTCTCCAAATACTAACATGTTTTACGATGCAAGAGTATTGAGGATTTAATTTTCCTTAAGAAGTGTGTGGAAGAAAGATGGTGAATGAAGGAATAACAGTAGTAAGGTGTCTCAGAAAATGTAGTTACCATATCCTGCAGTTGCTCACATGTGACTTTATGGATGAAAGCAGCTTGAATAATTGCTGGCAACAGTGCTGTAAGTCTTATTCCATACAAGAGGTGCTAGAAGCAGCTCAAGCCAGTCAGCACTTTAGGAGTTTTTTTCCTTTTCAGTTCGTCTATTTGTTTGTTTGTTTCTTTTTCTTTTTTCTTTTTCCTTTTTTTTTTGTTTGTTTTGGTTTTTTGACAAAGTTGTGTGAGAGCTTCTGAATCTCTATGAATTTTTGGGGATGCTTACTTAACCCTGGTCCCTTCCTGCCCCCCTCAGTGCTTCCCATGGGAGGGGAGTGATGGGCATTTGTCAGCCCAGCCCAGCACCCTGGCTCGCAGCAGCAAGAGCAAGGGAAAAACCTCTCAATTCCCACATTTCTTGGCCTCTCATCTCGACTGTGCTGCTGCTGCAGTTCGTGCTTCTCCCCTGATTCTGGTTTCCCATCTGTACTATGGAAAGGTAGGAACAACACTTACTCCCCTACCTCACAGGGGTGGTGTGAGGACTAATTAGTTTAACTCATCTGAAGTGCTTCGACATTATAAAGCACTATAATAAGTATTATCATAATTATTATTAAAGCACTGCCTTGCCTTTGTGACCTTGGAGTGGCATTTTCTACATTCTATGATTTTCTGTGATGGAAACTTTGAAGAATTATTTATTGTATAGAAAATTACTGCACTCTAGCATTTTGGAGCAGATATGAGGGAAAACTACTTGTAGATTCATTAATGTAGCTTACCAGTTGCCCCCAGTTCCCTAAAGTTTTAGGTAAAATAGAACCCCACAAAGTCTTTACATCTTCATGCAGATCTGATGAACCTATTGTACTGTGTAAAAACTTCAATTTTTTTTTTTTACCTAAGCTGTGTTTTTATATCAATATTTTCCTATGCTGAATAGTTTTCTTACTTTCAGGGAAGGTAAGAAAAATACTTTTTTTACATTTGTTACTTATGTAACATCCATATTTTTCACATTTTGATAAAATTGTAACATACTGTATGCTTTCTACCTGTAAATGCCAATAATAGAATTAAAATATTTATTTAAAATCCTTAGTGTGTGTTATTGGTAACCTTTTGTCTTTTCTCTCTCTCTCTACTCTTCACTCCTTCATCTTCACTTTTGGGGTTTAAGTTAAAAGCTTTTTAAGATATATAATCTTTTTATCCAGAAAATAGGCTTTGAGAATCAAGGTGATGATGTAAAATTACACATTTGGGGTTCATTCACAGTGAAGGCAGCACTAGTATCACTGTGGAAATTAAATTACTCTCCCTGCAGAGGGGCAGCATGAACCCAGTGCACTTCAGGAAGTCCCACTGAGTCCAGTGCGGTTGTTCCTTGCAAAGGGATGGATTTGACCAAGGGTGAGAGGAGCTTTTGGCCCATCCCTCTTCTGTTTCATGGCTGATCTCACTATGATTTGGCTTCACCTATCTCAGGAAGATGGAGAACAGTTGGTAACGAGAGGTTGTTAAGCCTAAGATAATGTCAAAAAGTACCAAATCCACTTTGATATTCCTGATAACATTATAAAAACTGTATTTCAGTGCATAAGGGTTTATTAGGAGCAACTGATTTTACATTTTTTAACCAAGATTTCCACCTCTGCTCCAAGCTGAAGCTTTCCCATACATAGATAGTGAGGAGTGTGAGAACAAGAGCTTTCTATAATAAAGCAGCAGTTGAACAATAAATAACTGCATTCTTGTATATTTATAAGAGAGTAAATCATACTTGGACAACTTGTTGGAGTATGCAGAGAGTGAAAAAGTTAAGGCTGCAGGCAAGAGGTGAGTTCTGAGGTTATACTTTGAATTGGTGATATTTTGTGTAAAGAACTTAGAAAAAGTATAAAAATTTGAGGGCGTTTTATCTGTTACCCACTTGGTTTAGAGTTTATTTTGGTCAGCTTGTCTCAAAACTGGCAATAAGGAACCAGCTCTTTTTGGCTAAAAGTGCTGCTGACTTCATCATGCCCCAAAAAAGTGAGAAGATACTGGGCCAAAGTAGCCACATTGGTATGTAAGTAGTTTCATCTGAAATAACATGAGATCCACAAGTGATTTCAGAGTTTGAGAAGCTGCTGTAATTAAACATCTGTTAAAAAGCTGTATGTTTAGCTTGAATATTATCCTTTAATACAAACTGTACCACATCTAAGCAGTGATTTTAATAACACATGAAAACTTTAACAAATGAAAACTTTCAAATGTAATGCCAAACACACTGAGAGCTGCGTTATGCCAGTAAAGCACTCTGAAATTATCAAAAACTTTTGCTAAAGGAAAATAATATGCAATGTTGACTTACACAAAATTTATTTCATAACTTCAACGGAGTTTACAGTTTATCAAGTTGTAGTGCATTTGTCTAAATTTTGACACTTTATGGTAGACAAATGTGTCTTTTACTGGTTTCCTTGTTTCTCTGTTTCTGAAAGCGTAGAAATGTTTTTGACACTTAAACATATGATCCATTTCTGCCTTTTTTTTTTTATAATTCTTTCATGATGAGGATCAGCAAAGAGTTCCAAGTGAATCATGTGAAGCAAACATCCAAAATTACTAGTTGTGAGGGAGGGAGCTGCATTATTTCCCTGGTTCATCAGCAGAACTACACGGTCCTGCTTCAAGATCTAGGACATATTATAAGTCATAAATATGTGGAAAGAAAAATAGTCTGCACTGCTCACTGTCGTGCACAGGAGCCTCCAACCACATCTCATGTCAGCAATTTGTCTGTGACCTGTCTTTCAGCTGGTAGATTGCTGAACTGTTGTTGCCATCTCAGATGGAGATGTTTTCTCCTCATGATGTCACTAATAAGATGAAAACAGACAGGGAAATGGCAGGTTTACTTGGCATTCTCTTGTTTACCTATGAAAAGGAAAATAGAGGAATACTGTGATTTGCAGTAGAGAAATAAAGTAATAAAAGAAGTGAAATCTAAATTTATCTAAGTCAAGACCTTCCAGTATTTTTCCTAAAAGGTGTATAACTTCAAAACCATAAAATTAATAGAAAGGCATGCTGCATTGAAAAGTAACATAAAGTCCCACATTTTGATGAAAACCCTCCATCAAGAGTCAGACTATGAGTCTGTGCTGCAGACCACAACCTATGTCAGGGAGTATCAGTTAGCAGTGCAAAATCCAGCTGGGGCCACATTACTGCAGTCTGGAAATGAGAAGGCTTGGAGTGGGAAGGGGGTGCAGATCTCGCTGATGTCCTCAAAAACAGAAGATGGAGCCAGACACTCCTCACACAGCAAAAGGACTAGAACCGCCAGTGTTCGTAAGGTAAATTGCCATTGGATGTGAGGGAAGCTGTCCTGGCAATAGGAGTGGGTAGGTGCTGGAAGACACTGCCCTGAGGTGGTACAGCATTCCTGTCCCTGGAAATACTAAAAACTTGCTTGGACAACATACTGTTTAACCTTATCTAACTTCTTAGGTGGCTGTGCCACATGTCCTCAGGCAGTCTCTTCCAACTGAACAATCCTGTCATTCCAGGGGTGTCCAGAATCCTCCATTTGCCCTTTCCATTGTTACAGAAAGAAGTGAGTGAGATGTGCTGGCCTGGGAAGATCTTTCCATCCAAGTGAGGAGTGCAGAGAACACATGAGGTGATGCCAGCAAAGCAGTCTATTCACTGCAGCAATTTACTGAATTTCATTTATTCCTTCTGTGTAACGTGAATCCTATTGAATTTTTACCAACCAGCTCAAGATAATCAGAGGTGACCTTGAGCTGATATATTTTGTGCTTTTACTGATCACCTCCTGTGCCACTTTTTGAGTACTGTGTGTTTTATTGTATCGTAGATTGTATTTCTGAAGTATAAAATTCAAATAATATCCTTCAGTGTACAGATGTGTAAAGGGCACTTCCTTAACTGAAATCTGTAAGAGACTCCTAATTATGAATCTTTTGAAATTGGGAAGGGGAATGAGGAGAAAAAGATGATTAAGAGAAAAGCTTGCTATTTTTTTGAAGGAGTACTGAGGGAAGAAGAAAAGGAAAACATTGATCTCTCTACTTTCTCATCCTAGTGTTTTACTGTTCACCATTTTATCCTTTTCCCTGTCCATCTATGTATTTATTCCACCATCTTTCCCTCTGCTTGGTGAAGTCAGTGCTTTGTTCATCCCAATGTACTCACTTGAAGTGTATCAGTTAATGGGATGACTGACAGCATGTGTTTAGGTTGCCAGGGAGTATCACAGCCTTTTTTAAAAAATTAGATATTTGCACTATTGGCCTTTCCTGTATTTTGCATGAACCTCACCTTCTGACACCTTACAAGAGCTTTTTCCAGCAATCAAATACCATTGTATTCTTAGCAATTTTCACAGCCTTTTTCCAGTGGCTTCCGAGTTTCATCATTCTTCTGTACTGAGATGATCAGCAGTGGATAGGGTCTTTCTAAGTTGAATTTTGAGCTTAACAATACCTTTATCTCTGGCCTTCACCAAGTAAATCCTCAAGAGAATTGCTCTTCAATATTAGGGCCACATATTAATGAGCATGTACAAAAAAACCCAAATAAAAAATAGTGATAGCAGCAGGCAATTTCTCAACAACTTCTAAACATAAGGGGAAGAGTCTATAAAAGCAGTGCCAGAAAGTTTGGCATCCTGCTGAAACAAAACCACAGGGCATTATTGATTGCACTCTCCACTGGGAGAGTGTCTGCCACTAATGATGACAAGAACTTGATGTTTAACTAGCTAATGATGAGATGTCCTCAGTAGAGACTGTGTAGAAGCCATCTTGTGCTTGGAGTTGTTCAAGAGCCTGAGCTGAGGGTAAGTTCAAAAATAATCGTATCTTTCACCTCAGACCAAACTGAAGGACTGGTTTCCAGGGGCTGCTTTGGATAATTCCCCGCATGAATAACCAATGTCTGTTCTTCCAATTTGCTATTTACTGTTGGGGAAGAAAAGACTCTCAATCTGTGGTTCCAAGGAAATATGTTCAGAAATTTTCTACGATTTTCCAAAGTTTCCACCAAGCCCTTTTTCAGCTGAGAGCCCCCAAATGGCTGGTTAGAGGAAGACCCTGCATGATGCATTGTGGCAGTCGAATGGCAGCATGCTCTGCCTGTTCTTTGGCATTGATACGGATTACACTGTGGCTGGATGGAGCTCAACTTCATCCCTGTATTACACAGTCTTTCCACTCCTCTGCTTTCAGTGTAGGACAAAACAAGGATCCCACAAGGTGTTGGTTCCCCACCACCACCTTAAAACTGGAGAGCACACTTGAAAGTAGATGGAAAATGAGTAGAAATGGCTCCTCCTAACCACTGGGAAACATGAATGCTAAAGTAAATTCATTTAACTTCAGATCCTTTTAGAGGGAGCATTTTCAGGGAGTCATCAAACAGTGTCAACTAGAAGAAAATGAAGACAGAAACCCCACATTAGAGAATTGTCGGTCAGGACAAATCAACAGCAAAGGGATTAAAAACATTTCAGTCTTTCCAGACTGAGTCCCAAGGATGACGTGTGATATTTCAGATAACTCACATGTTGTGTCATCTACTGTATTAAAATTGTCAAGAGAAAAAAGTGGAACAGGCATTAGGACAGGCTGCCCAGGGAAGTGGTGGAATCATCATCCCTGGAAGCGTTCAAAAAATTGTGTAGATGTGGCAGTTGGGGAGATGGTTTAGTGGTAGACTTGGCAGTGCTGGGTTAATGATTGGACTCGATGATCTTAGAGGGCTTTTCCAACCTAAATGAGTCTATGATGTGTACACATAGCAACAGCATTCTTAGACATTCATGAACGTGCTTTCCATATGGCAATTAATACCTTTCAAATTCCCTGTCAAGACTCCATGTTTGGAAAACAGATTAGCAACCTCCCTTCCCCCAGTAATAAAAGCCCGAGCCACTGTTCCATGTGATTCTGTACGTTCCCTTACAACACTGGGACTCTTTGTGCAGCACGTCAGACAAGGAGCAGGGAAAATAAACAGGTCCCTGTCTTCCCATTTGTTGGTTTATTTCCCCAGAACCTTTTAAAAGCCAGAGTCTGATTTAGTAATTAGTGTTTCTTCTTGCATATCTTATGCAATTAGGTAAAACAGCAAATTAGGGAATAAGAAATAAACATTATATATAGAAAACAAACATTAATATAGAAGAACACATATGGGATGAGAAATGGATATTGTTGAGTCATTCAAAAAGCACACTGGTGCAATGATCTAGAATCTTTACAAATATGCATTATAATTTCCTTTAAAACATAACTCCCTCTTAATAATTCAAGTCTTTATTAAAACAGTTTGTAAAGCCTTGGCGAAGACACTATGTGACAGCATTGTTTTATAAGAATTCCTTGTAGTTTGTAGAAAGCTAAGTGAGAACTGGAATGGCTTGTCTCATAAAACAACTGATGGTAAGCATATTAAAAAGGAAAATTAATAATGTTTTGATATTTTTTTACTCCTGTAGAATTCATTGCAACCATCAAAACAGGCTGGACTTTGTAGAGCCACATAACACCATGTGTCAGGGAATGTCATTTCTGCGATGATAACACCTTCTTGCTTTGCCGAAGGGGGTTATAATCAATATGTTATAAATAAAGTTACTATATCCTCATGCACATAATACTTCGGGAGGGCAGAAAAAAAAGCATATTTTCTAATGATGGACTGCAGAAGCACTGACAACCAACAGCAAATATTCATTTTCTTTAGGAAACTCAACTCAAATATCTTCGGAAGGAAGTAAAGGAGGCTATGGAAGCAGACAGAGGTGGTTCTAGGTTGCTGTATGCTTCTGTGCCAGGACTTCACATCTTCAGAAGATGTTCCACATGAAACCATAGAAAGCTTTGAGTTGGAAGGGACCTTAAAAATCACCCAGTTCCAACCCCCCTGCCAAGGGCATGGATACCTTCCACTAGACAAGGTTGCTCAAAGCCCTGTTTAACTTGGCCTTGAACACTTCCAGGGATGGGCTATCCACAATGTCATCTCTGTACAGTTTCATCTGACTGCTGTTCTGGTTTTGAGTTAGAGACCATATAGGTAACACAGACTGGAAACTACTTTTGTTTGAGATTTAATCAAGGCTGAAAGCACTTAAACATAACAGCATGTAAGAATGCAATCCTTTAAAAGCCAAAAATGAATGTATCTAATCTACAGGAGCACCCCAACATTTCAGCAACTGTTTTATAAAATTGCATAAAATTCTGGCTTCCCAGAAATGACGAAAAAATCCAAATAACCAGATTATTTTATTCCTATCAAATATACTTCTATTAAAATTACCCACAGAATCTCTAGTGCCCTGGCTACACTTACAGCACCACCCAATCACTCGGAGAACAGCAAGTAGAAAAGAGATCCTGGTGAAACAAACAGGTCCCAGAGGATGAGAATTGTTCTCTACTTCTCCTGAAGGAGATCATTCCTGGTAAGTGCCAGTGATGCACTAATGATGATTAGGAAATTACTTTCCAGCTAGGGCAAATCATGCACTATGTGTGGGTGTCACTTGGGGCTTTTCTAATCCCCTTATATTTAGGGGTTTGGTCCATTTTTTTTCCCAAAGTAGTTTGCAGCTGGAGCCATGTGAAAAAGGTAAGAAATACTCTCATTACTTTAACAGAACTGATTTTTGCAGCTTTTAATTGCAGTAAAGTGGAGTTTATTACGAGGGAGATGATATTAAATTCCGTTCACTTTGAGTCTTTTCCTAGTGTTAGCAGAGTTTCTGTTGGTATTTTGCTGTTCTGTACCCCATTTGGTTTTTGCAGTATTGCTTTTGTTCACCTGTTCTTAGCATGAAAACCTAGGGCAGCTTTTTATTAAGCTATTGCTGCAAATAGCATCTCCTGTGAAACTTTTCAATGCTGTTTGTGGCAAAGGGGTCCCTTCTTTTTCATTGATTTGAGTGCAGTCACTGAATAATTGCATCTGACAAGGTTCTGAAGCTTTGTCAAAGTTTCCTCTGCCTTCTGATTTTGGTTGCTTCTGTTTTGACTTTAAGATGTCCCTGGATGTTTGTCACGGGAAATGAGCCTGGCTGTTTGGTTTGGTTTAAGTGACATTCAATACTCTGAAGAAAGAAGTGGAGTATGACAAGTCTGTAATTGGGTCAATTTTTCTTTTTCCATCCATGAAATAGCCAGGCATGCACATATCTAACTGTTCTGCTCATGCAGTACACTTTGTCCTGGATTTTTAATAGGGTTTCCCTGTAGCTAGTTTAGAACTGGGATTTTTTTACACTTATAAATTACTCTTGTAGACCACTGAGAGTTTTTAATCTGGCAAATGTCAGTGACAAGAGAAAAGCTGTGGTATGACAACTAAGAGAACCTTTTCCAATTTGTCTCATCAGCACTCCTCTGCCCTTTGGCAGGAGACACTGTCACTTGGTGAAAAACAAAGCTGCAGAGTCTGTAGTGCCTGGAAAAAAAAGGCAGTGAGAGAAACTGTAGGGTTCCTGCACAACAAGCAACAGGTTGTGGAGCTAAAATCTGCCTTTAATAAATGGTTTCAGTAAGATTAAATAGTGCAGATTCCTGGGTTTAACTGCTTCATAATGCCTTTTTTGCTCTGAAGGGTTATTAGTCCTGGGGCAAAACTATCCTATTTTTGCTGGAAACAATGGCACTTGGCTGATTTAGAGCAGCTGAAGAGCTGATTCTCTGTGGTTAGTTAAGAGCAGCAGTACAGGTCCCCAGACATCTGTGAGTAGAGGCAGCAGAGTAGGGGAAATCTGCATTAGTAGAAAAAATTCTTCCCTGTGAGGTTGGAGGTACTGGCACAGGTTGTCCAGAGCACCTGTGGATGCCCCATCCCTGGAAATGTTCAAGACCAGGTTTGATGAGGCTTTGAGCAACCTGGTCTAGTGTCATTTTCCCTGCCCATGGCAGGGGGTTTGGGAGAAGATGATCTTCATGGTCCCTTCCAAGCCAAACTATTCTGTGATTCTATGATTCTACCTTAAAAAAGATTTTGCTTCTCTAAAAATAATTAGACTTCTACATCTTTGACTTAAAAATATGATATGCAGGACAATGGGTGATACAAACTGTGTCTTAAGCAAACAGAGCTTCAGCTCTGGGTCCGATATCCGGCTTGTGTGATATTAACTGATAACACTTCCAAAGCACCACTGAATTGCCTCCTTAGTTGCCTGAGTACAAGGAAGAGATTAATCCTCCCCTCCCACCCCCGGCCCTGCTTTGTATTTTATACACCTACAGCTGTAGGACATCTGCTTTGACAGAAGATTCTACATAAATAAGATGTTAATGTAAAAAATGTTATTTACATTACCTAAAATGAGAATTGTTAGGGAGACGTCCAAGAGGCTGTGTATCTTTCCTGTGATGGCTGGATGGAGATTCCTAAACAAAAAGCAGCAGGCAACCTAATGTTTTCAAGGGGTCCTTTACATTTTTGTAAACTCTAAGAGTTCTGTGGAACAAAACTTTTAAGGTTCTTTTTAAATGGCCCTTTATGGTCTTAATTGCTTTATTGTGCTTTACTTCATCCTAGTGGGTTCTTTCCCCTGCTTATCCAGGACTAAAAAGTGATTGAGAGGATCACACATGACTTCCAGATGACCTTCCATACCAGACAAAACCCACATGGAGGAGAGAAATCCTTGTCCACCTTTGAAAGGCACCAGGATGCAGCTTCCAGTGTGAGCCTTTTCTTTTGCTTTTCTTTGTTCTAGACCAAATTTGATGCAGTCAACTGTCACACAGACTTTTTTGTTTAATCTTTTTACTTAATCTCATGGTCCCTTTTTCTTCGTTATACTGATGTCACATTTAGACATGGGTGACACACAAGGAATTGCTATTAATTATAATCACTTTTGTTACACAAAAAGGAGCCTCGAAATTTGCCAGCCTTCAGCGCTGATATGGCAAGCGCAGTCAGCAGGGAAAAATATGCCGTGTCAGCAGGATAATATGAACAAATAAAACCAACAAATTATTTGTGGTTGGATGTTTGTTTCATGACTCTTTTGTCACTCAGCCGCCCTTCTCTTCATGATGATTTTTTGCTTTCCTGCTAAACTGCTTTGACATATTTTCCACTCCGTACGTCACTGAGGATTGCTGCCCTGGGAGCTGCTGTGGTAGGACAAATTCCTTCCTCTTTACCCCTGATTTCTGGCATTTATAGCAGGGAAATGGCCCTTTGGAGTACAACTGGGTGCTCCTGGAACTCAGGGATCACCTTGCAGCTCTTCTGCTGGCAGTATAAACTCCATACCTGCTTGCTCATCACAGAATTAAAGGTAATAATAATAAAAGGAATGATAACAAAATTAATATTAGTAATAATAAAGTTAATAATAATAAAATAATAAGCACAAGCCAAGCTGTGAGGTCCCCTGCTGGTGAAGTAAGATGTGAGGGTCTAGTGAAGCCATGCTATGTTGTGAGGATGTTCTGTGGTTCTGATAATTTCCAAACTATGTGCATCCCAAACGTTTAGGTCTTTGAGCTTCTGTGAGCCAGTCAGGTGATTTAGGTTATCCCTGATAGTTTGCGTCCAACCACCAATTATCCAGAACCTCTGTGATGCTTTGGAACCAACACAGGACTTTTTATGCTCACAACCCACTTGGAGCCATCTCTGTTTCCCAGCTGGCTTCCCAGAAGCTAATCAAGCAGAAGAGAACCAAACCTGGCTTCTTGTATGCCCCTGGGTGTTCAGTGGAGCTCACAGACTAGATCTAGCAGGACTCCTCGTTCCCAGGCCGGGACTTCCCAGAGTCGTATGTGATCTCAGAGCAGTGCAAGGGGCACCAGCTTGGTGGAAGGAGGGGGGCTGTATTAGTGTGAGAGCCACAGCACAGCAGGGACATTGCTGCTGGATGTACCCAGAGCAAAACAAGAAGAGAAATAAAGGAGAGGTGAGGCCGCTGCACAATAAGGCAGTAAAACTACCTGATGGGCACAGACTCCACAGGCATCTCGTTCGGTGCCAGATCCTGACACAATGTTCTTGCAGTTCAGAGTTATCTGCTATCCCAAAATCTAAGCACACAGCATTACACCGTGTCTGTGGAAAGACCTCCAGCATTGGGACTGACAGCAAACAAACTGCTTGTCTTCAGATGCTTTAAAGGAACTCATGTTTATGGTAGTTGCTGATCCCAGTTTTAATGTTTCCACCAGGCCTGTGCTGAAACACACACCATGTTTAGCAAATGTCTCTTTTGGACTCTCAATCTTGCAGAACGAGCTAATGGGTGTCTTTGTGTGCTGGTTTTCATTTGGTGCTATTTCTCCATAAGCAGCTGCTATAAAGAGAGCTCTGTCAAACGCTGTGCTCCAGGTTTGTGTGCATAAGATAACATGCACGTGCAAAACACACAGAGAAGAACTTTTGGGTTTTTTTGTTTTTTTTTTTTAAAAAACAACCAACCAACCAACCAACCAAACAAACAAAAAAAACCAAAACAGATGCTATTACTTTTTACCTTAATGAAAATTCTGATTTTTCCACAAACCTGCTCTATCGAGATCTGCCTCTCTGGGATGTGTTGAGTTAGCTTTTACCTGGTCCAGTGAGATTTGGGGTCAAGAATCATGAACAAAGAGAAATACATACTTAAACTATGTTTTACATCATAATGATCTGGTCACCCACTAACCAAAAATGCTGAAGTAGCTGAGTAAATGAGTTTGTCTGATTCAGAACCACATGAAAGAACATCATAAGGAGTTCCCCACTGCAAATTTGCCACTATCTGTTTTTTTTCCCTAAGGACACCAGCTGTGTTTTTTCCTCTCCTCCCGTCCTTTCCCTACTTAAAAAGTGCTACATTCTTGCTGAAAACTCCATTACCAAACCAAAGAGAATTATTAGTTCCTGACACTTAAAAAACTACCAAATCTGCCTCATTTGAACCTCATGTCAGTAATATATCAGGAGGACGTAGCGCTGTTTGCCAGAGCAAATCTCACCTAGAGGAACTCAGGCTATACAGCCCTTTCAAGACACCTTTCTGGTTCCTCCTCAAATTAAAGAATTATCTACCAAATCCTAGATATAAGCAATGGTATATGGGCAGCATTTATGCCCATTTCCTAGTTCCACAGTCTGCAAAAAACTGGGCTGATTGATCTACATTTTGTTGTTCTGACTTTCCTGGTCTTGGATGATTTTCCTCCCTTGTTTATACCACACTTCTTTTAGCAGTTTTTGTGATCTTTATATGGCTGATCAATTATAGCTAGAAGCTCTAAATCTAGGAAAAACTTCAGAGAACATGTAGCACTTATCAAAGGGCTGATGGAGGGACAGCCAAACAGAAATTTAACCCTCTCAAAGCAGCCTCACCTTAACTCTACGCTCTGTTCACATGGGCCCTTCAGAGAATCACAGAACAGTTTGGGTTGGAAGGGGCATTAAAGACCATCAAGTTCTTACCCCCTGCACTTCCACTACACCAGGTTGCTCAAAGCCCCATCCAACCTGGCCTTGAACAATTCCAGGGATAGGACATCCATAGCTTCTTCTTACATTAAGCAGGGCACTTCCATATCTTATCAGTTATATAGTTCCTGGCTAAACTTTTCTATAAAATCAAAAAACTAAGCATCCAGTGATTCCAAAATATGGAGTTATCAAGGCTTAATCGCTTTTAGTAATTACTTTATTTTGCTTTCATAATAACAGGAAGCATAGCAGGGCATTGTCAAAGTGGTCTATTTCCATAAATGCTGTTGGAAGAGTCTCCTGGCATTTATGTGGTGAATGAGTTCATTGGAATAGACTTACTATGGATTAGCTGGAAACAAACATTCGACCTTAAAGCAGCAAAAAATAGCAATATTATTCTTGCTATCTGCACATTGTCTTTACAAGAACACTCCTCTTTGTGTTGCTGGGTGGTTCTTTTTTTTTGGAGGGGAAGGGTTGTTTTTAATACTCCATGATAAGAAGACCCTGAAAAAATAAATAAGCTTACTGGGATTAGGTGGGAGGGGGACTACCCTCAGTAAACCATTGTGTTTCCAAAGCTTTCCTCTTTCAAAGCCTGGCTCTGGAGTCATGACTCTGGATGTTTATTATTGTATTAGCATTGTATATATTGACAGTCTGACCAGTAAAACTCCACTAGAATCATTCCAGAAAATGCTGGTGAGAGAAAACAGTACTGAACCATCCAAAGTAGTATTTGCTGAAGCTGGTTTTGTCTGTCGAGGAACTGGCAAACTGCAGTCAGTTTGTTCATATGGTCCCTTTCTTTCCCATTTTCCCTTTATTTTTTGTGACTTTCTCCTCTCCTATTTCCTTTTTTCCTTTTAACTTATGTGGCATCTATTGTTATCACATCAGGCCACAGAACACTTGGTTACATTTTTCAGGAGGGAGATAATCAAGCTAAAACCTCATTCCAAAGTGCTTTACGTTTCTATAGTCTTGAAACACAAAAAAAATGGAGAAATCCTTTTCAGAGGGACAAACTGAGAGCAGCACTGAGTGAAGGGAACAATTTACCCAGACCTCAGTGCTTTGGAAAAAGTGTATGCGGGTTTTTTTCTTAGGCCGAATTATCTGAATGGTGTGAGGTGATATTGATTTCTAGATGTTCTCCAGCTGATACCATTAATTTCCAGGAGTTCCCTAGTCAATACCACCTTGGTGTGGTGAGCAGGAATGATGGGGCTGGGGCTGCAGAGCCACACTACTGCTCTCAGTGACAGACAAAACACAGCAGTGCTGGTTTATGAAATCCACCTCAAACTTGTATCCTCATAAGGTAGAATATGCCCCAATAGAAGGCAGTAATTGGCAGAAAATAAGGGAGAGGGAGAATTCAGCTCGAGTCTCCATTCTCATTATTTTTACATTAGTGGAACTCCATTGCCTTCATGGGAGTTATTTCCAATTGACACTGAGATAACTGAGCTCAGAATCAGATGCAAAATGTATCGAAACCTTTTGTGCGTACAGTGGTGTGACATCCTGTGAAAATAGCTCAGAAAATGCTGTATTTTGCTGGGCTGCCAATAAGCCAGTGCTTGGCAGCACTATCTGGGACCCAGGTACCCTGCCTGCAAAAGAGGAGCAAAGCACTGACACGTTTTGCATCATTCGACACTCCGCTGGTGTGCTGGGTATCACCATCAAGCATATAATGCCTTTTTTGCAGAGGTAGGGAAAATCCATCAGCAGAATTAGTCTCTGCTTTGAGAGGTGGCCTATCCACAAGAAAAACTGCTCATTCAGTTAAATGCAGTTTGCTGATAAATAGTTTGTGATGGTGCTGAAGGCTGGCATTGCCGTGGTTATTTATGCTGTGTTTTAGTCTATCAGACAAACTGCAAACTGTTTTTATCTACAGACAAACTGCACTGCCAGTCCTTCAAGCCCTATTTCTCCAAATGACATGTTCGCTCAGCAGCCAAGCTCGTTTTCATAATTAATAACGAAAAGTTATTAATTTAAAAGTGACAGAGGCTCAGTTTCTCCCTACGTTTCTTTCAATACTATTTGCGCTGCAGAGATTCGTTGACTTCTCTCAGTCAGTACCAGTTAAATATGACCCAACACTACTGAGGTTTTGCCATCCCTCAATTTTTTTCCCCTAAATACTTCAGTTACACTGATTGCATTTTAATCGGAGAGAAAATCAGCAGAGTCTGGAGGGGGCAGAAGAACTGTAACCCGAGAGAGTCAGTGTGTCACAGCAAGCCAGGCACTCTCAGTGTGCTCCATGGCAGCTCCAAAATCTATCTGCTGACAGCCAAATTTTCCCCGTGTGGGCTTTGCTGGGGTTCAAACCTGACTTCTGTAGTTCTGAGTGTCTTGGGCTGCGCTATCTCAGACATGCTCAGTGGTAACCAGGAGCAGAATCTGATTAACAGTGAAACAAAAATAACAATTCAGTAACGGAATCATGAAAGTGAGTCAAAAGCCTTTAGTTATCCTACAAGTAAAATTTGAGCTGTTTTGGTTCTGTGTTCATTGAATAACATCAGAAGAAAACAGCTAATTTGAAGGAAATAAAAAGTGTTTAAAACCAGAACACCAAATGTTATTCTTTCATTTTGAAAATCTACTTTTGCTAAGTAGGTGAACATATTTTAAAGACAAATAACTGTACATTTATCTATATGTATATACATTCCACATAGGCATGGGCTTGCTTCTTGATCATTTACAGTGATTTAAGGTTCTGGCAAGACATCATTACTTGGAATTATTGAAAATACTTGAAATAAAGTGAGAAAAGGTGTGTCTCAGCATGGCCCAAAGCTGTTGAGCCTTTCCAAACAGAATAGATTGTAAAATCCCAGAAACCCATCATGAAAATGTAGTCCCAAACTTACCTTTTAAGGAAGTTTATGATGATTCAGATAAGACTGGAAAGAATTTGCAAACTTTCAAGTATTTACCCCTTTCTATAAACAAATGTAACACTTAAAGTTTTGATAAATCACTCAGAGGTTTACCCACTGCATGTGCAATATCTCTGGATGCAGTGCTGAGGTATTCTCCAGTGGGGGGGAACTGGATGTGCTGCAGTGATTTCATGACCATAGCTATTCATTTTGGTGTATTCCCTTGTATTTCCACCACAGGCTCTAACCACACAGCTGTGATTCAGCTGGGAATAGAGAGAGTTTGTTTGCAGTGACATTTTGGGCAGCCTCAGAGCTGTCTTTCCCCAGCCACAGCTGCATGAGCTCACTCACAGCCTAGTCATGTTCACGATCCAGCTGTTCCCTGTATGTGTCCTGACCCCTGAGCGGTTTCCCTGTTTCACTTAGCTCTGCTTCTTTTTTTGGGCTTGTCTTTGTCCATCAAATTAGAGACAAGAAACATAATCTAATGATGTTATAGCCTAATAAGAATGAAAAAAAAGCAGGAAATCAAAGCTGGGTTTGGTCTGGTTGTTGCTGGCAGAGGGGCTCTGGTGCTGGAGGGTTACAGATGGACTCAAACACTAACTCCTAATGTCTCCAATATTACTTTAATCCTGTGGAAAGTTCCTACTTTGGAGTACCTACTCTGCAATAGGATCAAAGATATTGTGTAATGTGGTGTTTGGTGGCCATTTCACAAATACTGTAGTGGGTTTGCTAGAAAAGTGTTTTCCTAGGAAAACAGATGGAATTTCTGCTAATAGTGTCAAATACACTTTCAGCTGGGCACTCTTCTCAGGGAAAAAAAGAGGTAAAGATTTCAGGGATTTTTTAAGGTATGGCCTAACCCATTAACATCAACTCAGTTGTTGGCGCTTTGATCTTCTGCAGAAGGAGCTTTAAAGCAAGAGGAAAAAGAGCAAGAAAGGAGAAGAGGCAAAAGGTGTCAACAGCTCAAATGCTCCTAACTCTCATGTTCTTCCTTCCAAGCCAGCTCATCTTCTTCAATTGAGGCTCTCCACAGAGCAGTGTAAAACAATTTTCTGTGAATCCCCAGTCTAACAAAAGTAATCCTTCATTGTTTAGCACTTATTGCTGGTCACCACTTCAATTCTAAACAGAATGAAAATGACTGTAACCTGTAGGGGAAAAGAAAAGCACACCCTACATCAAATGTAGCAGGAATCCCTGCAGTAGACAGGTAAATCTGGGAACGTATTTTTCTGGTGATTGAAAGTCACTTTGGCAATCATTGGATGAAAGTCTCTGTGCTTGTTGACTTCAAAATGGGCTGAGATCAGATTGAGGCAGTACAAACAAAAAGAAAGCTGTTTCCCTCATGGGAGATATTGAATAAGTAATTATTTCACAATATAAAAATATATTAATAAAATTTTGATAATCAATGCCTGAATCCAGAAACTGAGTTGCTGTTGGATGGTTTAACACCTGGCAGTTAGAAAAAGTATGTGGCTTTTTTTTTTTTCCTGCTGTGACTCTAGCAAGCCCATTGGTTTCAGCAAAACCTGCCTGGCTTATGCTATGTGTATATATATCTATATGAGACATCCTCAAGCCATGGAATGGGTTATCATAAGGTTGATATACTGATACTGTTTCTTGAGCTTGTCTAGCTCCATTTTAAACAAAGCAGTTTGGAGGGTTTTTTTACCACTGTTTCTTCTTTAGAGCAAGGAAATTTAATGTGAAAATTGCTGGAAGTTATTAAGGATGGACCTACACGCTACCACTGAGACAGGCACTTATTACAGCCAAACTCTGATGTTGTTTAAATGTTACCTGTTCTTTTTTGTACTCTGATCTAATTCTGGTTTCCCCCTGATAGTCAAATAACATGGCTCTAATTAAAATCAGGCGAATATTTTGTGTCGTGTGTAATAGGTAATATAATGTACATATGTAATGATTTAACTGAACATCTGAGCTTTGGATAAAGAAAAGCTTTCATCTGGCATTAACTTCCCAGTAGACAGAGAGCAGTGACTGTTGCCAGTCCCATCGGAGCTCTCTGATCAATGCTCAGGGGTAACATTGGCTTTTCTATAGAAATTATTCAAGCACAGCAAATTCAAGTGGGGTTTTTTGGTCATCTTAATTTGTATGGGAAAATGATCCTCAATGATAACAGAAGAAGATAAAACACAAGCAAATTTTTGTGATACTTCTGAGAGGGTGTCTCAATCTAATCTCTGTTTGGTTATGGGAGTTGGATTAATATTAAACATTAGCAAATTGGGTCTCTGGCCTCACAAACCCAAACACAAATATTTAACCTGGCAAAGGATTTTTCAGTAACAATCCCCCAAAAGCATAAGAAAAAGTAGGCCTTAAAATACTTTTAAGCTGATAAAATACTCAAGTCCCAGGCTTCAACCACTGTTCAAGAATAGCAGGAAGGAATTGTCTCTAACAAGGGAGAAACTGTCTGCATTCAGAAATAGAGATGTTGTTGTGGTCCCACATGGGTGTTGAGAAGGAACCTGCCGAAGTTCCTGCTTTTCAGAATTTGACAGGTGAAAAGTATATGCGGGTAATTTTCTATGGCTTTGGCTGTGTCCAGTGTACCCAAGTTTTAAAACAGTGCAATGAGAGGAGGTGGCCAATCAGTCACCAGAGGAACAGGTAAAGGGAGGGATATTTTTCTGCTGAAAGAGTGGCATTAATATTTATATTAATAATATATTAATAATATTAATATTTATATTCCTTACAAGGTGCATGACTCTGTAAGTTGCAGCAGAAAACTATAAATCCTTTCCCCTTGTTTTTCAAATTTATGTATCAATGATGTTTTTTTTCTATTCTGTCCTTAAATAGCTGGTTTCTGCTATTTCTGTTTTTCTTGGCTTATTTAACAGAATCCCACAAAACACAATGACAGCACTTAAAAAACTTAGAAAATATGCACACATGAACACACTCATATGTATTGGCAGGTTGTAACAAGTATGTGAAAGATGTTCTCAGAAGTCATTACCGATAAAAAGGATCTCACAGGAATTGAGAAATTAAGGCATTTTTGTAAATTCCCAGCTGTATTATGCAGGATTAAAAAGTAGTGTGGGACTGAAAAGAGAAAAAGAATAAGAAATCTTCTTGCTTTGTTTGATGGTTATTAATTCACAGTGTTTTCCCCAGGGACATTTTTTTCCACTTTTATTTTGTTTTTGAGACCTCTCCCACTGGCTATCATCTGAGAGAAAGGACAAAGCAGATCACAACTTTAAATCAGTATGGAAATTTCTATGCTTATATACAAGAGATTTCTCCCACTCTCCACTCTTCTGACTTGGACAAGAGTGGGAGAACCTACATCAGGACTCTGCTCTAGCAAAAGTTCCCAAAGTCCAGTCCCCTTCACTGCAATTCCAATATATTGGGTTTTAAGATCTAGTGCCACAGCCTGAGCAGATCCCTCAAGGCAATACTGATTTTCCTGAATGAGTCTCCTCCTCTAGTTGCCCTGGAGCACTTGTACCAGCACAGCAAAGCTGCCAACAAGTGGCAGGGACTTTGCTGGAAGCTTCATGATCCCCCCAATTGCTTCAGCACACATGCGAAAGCTGCAGAGAAATAGTCACCAAGAGCCCAGTTCTGTAAAAGCAAACATCTTTTTTATTAAAAACTGGATTTTTAATCCACCTCGAACAGAGTTTTGAAAATTTCATTTGGCTTACAGACGCTGTAAATTACATGGGTTTGTATTTAGCCAGGACTCCATGCCTAAATTACTAAATATACCTGAAATGATGCTCACAAGCGTGACCTGTTACTCTGGTCCTAATAAGACATATTGATTTTTTCTAACATCCAGTCAGGAGCTGCTGCTGCAGCATACCTCACCCTATGAATTTTGAATACTAAAAACATAAAAATAAACACTGGAGTTAGGGATTGAAACCTAGATCTACCCTTCAGGCACCTGCTTTATAGAGCTGCACTCCATCCTCTGGTTGTGTAATTATTTCCATATAAAGTGGAAGGGCCTTGTTCTGTCCCAATTTCCAGTGGCTCAGTGTGAAAGCAACAGATAAGCTGTTGGTGGTAAGCTATGGGAAGAATATTGGGATGCATGTACATGTTCAGCTGACTCCTGAAAATCTGTCATCGATTGCACCATTGCTCCTGGCTGTGACCAGATTTAAAGGGCTGCATATTATCAAAAAGGCTGTTACCAAAATCAGGAGGTCTAGGAAAGCAGAAGCATAAATTTGCCTAGGTGTTTCATAAGCTGGATGGGAGCTTCTTGTTAATGGAGAAAAGGGAAAATGGGCACAGCTGCCTTATTTTTCTAAATGAAAAATAGCTTGGCTTAATTCACCCCTCTAAGAGCCAGCACAAGCCTCTAAATTATAACAGGATTCGGAGTCCTGGACGGATGTCAGGATGCTCAAGTGCTGGTATGTGGCATGGCCAAATTTAAAACCAGTCTATGAGCTGGCTGACACCTCCAGCCAGCTGGACCCCTCACAGTCCCTGCTCAGCAGTGTAGCCCCGTGTCAGTGCCTGAGCTGGTCAGTGTCAGAGAGGGGACATGAACTGCATCTACATCTGGTGGTTACATGGAGCCAGTTTTGAGCTCAGGCAGAGCAAGATTTGGCTTTGAAGGCAGCATCTCTTGGCTTCAGTGCTCTCCCTGTACCCTGTGTGGGCATAGCTCGGGCCAGGGGCTCCTCATGGTCCCAAGAGAGTAAACCAGGTTGCTCAAAGTCCCATCCCACCTGACCTTGAACACTTCCAGGGCATCCACAGCTTCTCTGGACAACCTGTGCCAGTGTCTCACCACACTCGCAGTAATATATTGGTTCCTAATATCTAATGTAAACCCATCCCCTTTCAGTTTAAAGCCATTTTTTGGTCATTTTTTTGTCAATTGCTGGCCTTGCTGCTAAGGAGAGTGGCATAAACACTGAAAGGTACTTGATTGCAGTTTCTGTGTGCCCTTTAAGTGCTCTCCAGGTGTGTATGACTTATCTAAGGAAGTGGTGGGTCAAATTTCTTTGCAGAAGGATCTGGCAGGGTTAAAAAATGAGCTCTTCCCAGGGAAATTCCCTTTGCAACAACTGCCTGTTGCAGAGGTCTGAGCCACCTGCAGCCCATCAGCATGGGAGGGAGATGGTGATGAAGGCCAGTGGCTCTTCTGAGAAGTGTCAAAAAGCTTCAACTCCACAGAGATTGTGAAGTTGAGCCAGGAGGACCTTGAAAGGGGGATGCTCATGTAAAGGTTTTGTAAGGAATGAGGTATTATTATTGATAATATCATTATTATTTTATTATTTCTTCTTCTCATAAATGTATCTTTTGCTTACTTCCACTTTAAGGATTTTCTTAAACTTCAGCATTTTTTCCTCTTTGTTTCTTTCCTCTCTTTCAGAATGCCTTTTGGGATTTTTGTAACAAGTTAAAAAAAAAGGATTTTTACCTCTGTAATTTGGCCAAGGGAATATTTGAACAGGAGCATAACTGTAATCTTACATGGTATCTGACTTAAGCTAAGCTTGTGTTTAATCTAAGTTACTAAGGTTATTGTGTCTTTGTCAATTCAAACAAAGGTGCTGGTAAGACACTGCACTTAAATGGTTAGGGTAGGAGTTTACAAGCACATATCTTGCTCTGTGTTTCCTGCTGACAGCTGTAAATAACAGATAACCTACTTTTTCTAACTCAGCTAAGCTTTTAGAAATCATGCAGATTTTACGTGTAATTCTGCTTATCACAGTTTATCACCTTTTATATCTTTACACTAAATCTAATGACTGACATGAATCAGAATGAAACATGTAAATTCTTTAGGAATCTAACTCTCATTCAGAGATGTAGATGCAGTCATACCTGTTGAACTCTCCTGTAGCAACATTTTTAGCAGCTGAACTATTCCTGTTTGATCCCAGCCCCATTTCTGCCTGCAGAGATGAAGGTGGGAGGGGAAAGGGCTGTGTATATGTGACCCATAGGCTGTCTCTCTTGTGTCTCTGCCCATCTCCTGGAGTGAGTAAAACACATCAGACACTTGCTTCAAAGTCAGCACCTTGAAGCACGTCTGAGGGATGTGCACAGCTTGCTTTGGCTGCTGCTGTAGCAGAAGCTCTGGCTGTATCTAATCTGCAGCTCAGGGCTGTGGCAGTTACCAGAGCTGCTATTCCTGAACTGGGAGAGAGCAAACCATCCGGATGCTGTTTCAGTAGACAAAATAGTAAAAAAACTAAACCCAAGAAAATGTTTGGCTGCCTTTCCTACTGGAAGTAGCATTGCTAGTCTAAGATAGAGGGCTTCTCTAAAGGGAGGAAATGAAGTGTTTACTGATTCTGATTAATTTCTGAAAAGATTTGAGAAATCTGTTTACATGTGGGCTCGAGGTGATATCATTTTTTCTGATGTCTGGGAAGAATGAAGACTTCTTTAATTTGCTTATTTGGATGTTAAGCTCTGAGAGGTGAACAGAGAAGGCACTACATGGCTGCATCCCATCACAGAAAACTCACAAAGAAAGCATAAGGCCATGTAGTCTGGATTCAGCAAGAACAGCTGACTTTGAAAGAGAGAAAAACCTTGATTGTGGCTTTCTTTTAGGCAGAAGCCTTTGAGCAAGCTTCTGTAACATGCCTGCTGAGCAGAGCAAGAGAGCAGAAAGCTGTGCTGTGCCATGCCTGATGTGCTGCTGTCTGCCCTCCTGCCTCCCGTGCCTAATCCCCACGCTGCTGGGCAAGGGTTTGTAAAAACAGTCCTTTAACGCAGGACAGCAGGCTGGGAGAGTCTTAAGATTCACATTTGAAAGAATGTCCAGAAAAGCTGGGGATGCCCCATCCTCGAAAGTGTTCGAGATCAGGCTGGAAGGGGCTCTGAGCAACCTGGTCTAGTGGAAGGTGTCCCTGCCCATGGCAGGGGGGGTTGGAATTGGATGAGCTTTAAGGTCCCTTCCTACCCAAACCATTCTATGATTCTGTGATACCTATAAAGAGTATAATCTGAAGAACATGTTTTACCCAGGAGAATGAAGGCAGACGCAAGAAGAGTTGCAGGAGGTCAGACTTAGTTTTTGATAAGTTTGGTACCCTGGGATCACTTCCCTCCTGAGCTGAGCACCAGACATGTCAGTCAATACTACAGGGCACAGGGACATGCTGAAAGTGGTGAGAGGTGATGGTCACAGTGTGGGTAGGAGAACACCTAGGAGATCCAGGGAGGAATGGGAATTCATGGGTATGGTATATGGTACAAGGGGGTCTGATGGTGAAATTTTAAAATTGACTTCCTAGAGTAACTTAGTATTTAAAGATGCTGGAGACACTTTGATGGCTTTGCTTTGCTCAGAAAGTACAGTTAATGTTTCAACACTCGAAGTCTCAGAAAAATGTGAAATCCTAGCCAGTATTGATGCAATAAATCAATGATCAGTAGAAGCCAGATAACTTCAAGTGTTTAAGAGCACCAAGTACAATTGTTTTTAATGTAAATAGATGCAGCTAGGTTGGGATTAAAATTGAAGATTCTTCTACAGATCTAATCCCAAAGAATATGGTTTCTGATGTAGTGTACAAGGGGAAACATTTTCCCTCTACTACCGGAATCACAAGCTGATTGTTATTCTGTAAAGCAGAGTCTACTTGATTTTCTAAGTCTTACTTCAGATTATTTGTTTTCTGTTGGTGTTTATATAGGTTATCTTTCCCCACTATAGTGTGAAAGCTGCAAAAGAAATTCAAATTAGTGTTCTGGGGACACCTAATGATATAAAAACACACTCTCCCTCCTATGCCTGTGTGTTATATCTCCTTCATTACATGATCACATAATTCTCTTTCATGTAGCATCCTCTTAGCAGCTCTTCTTTATGAATTTCAGGTAAGCAACAGTGTGAAGAGAGTGTAATGACCTATTGGATATGGAAAATGCAGTGTCAGCACTTGTGAAATTTGAGACATAAGGATTAGATTTGGAGGGGGAAAGGTGATCGAAGGAAGCCTAGAGCCTGAAGGCTTTTAAAATGCTGGCTTGATGTCTACTGTACTCCTAATTAAATCCTGATCCCTCCTAGCCTTGTGCAGATGGTAAAGTGTCACTGGAGCCAAAGGGTTTTAAGAAGCCTCTGTTCAGCACATGACTTCTAACGTTGCTCAAAATCACTGCCCAAGTTGCTTAAGTTACATGTTACTAATAAGGATCTAAAGAATTACATGTTTCAATGGTTTCATTGTTTTATAGGGTTCTCTGGTGTCATGATGAAATTTATATTCTGTAGTGAGAAAAACACCTAATCCAAATTGACACTTTCCATCTTCACTGGAATGTAGATATGGGAGGGAGGGAGTTAAGAATGAGAAGAAAGTTTCTCTAGTTTGTTGTTACCATTGCAGAATCAAGACTGTACTGAGCATTTAAAGCAAAAGTCCAACACAGTCAACAAATGGAAATTAGTGATACCACATCACTGATATTTTAAAAGCTTGCATTAATAATCATGAGATTGATATGACTTTGAAACTAATAAGTTATTTATGGGTAGTAATGACCTTTGTAATTACTGTAGAGTTTAGTTTAGCCTCTTTGTTGCTTCTCTCTTTCTTTTGCTCCTCTTGCGCCCATTATTTACGCTGTTTGTTGGAATTTATTTTTGTGTTTTTAAGTCATATATATGTGTTTTAACATATTGGGAAGATAAAACACTATCTCTTCCCAATCCACTCAGAGTCTGTGGCCAAATCACAATGCTGCAGAACAAAAATGAGTCCCCTGTTGTTCTGGGTATATAGAATCATTTAATTCTTATTGCTTTATGTCCAGGTTTGAATTAGTAGAAGGACAACCTCCTCCTCCTGAGGGAAGGCATGACTGCTGGTATTTTTCATCTTCTGGGGCCTTAGCTACGCTTGAGGGAATGCAGAGAAAGAAAGATTCAGGGATTAAACAAAAAAGTGGCCATTGTATGAATGAAGAAGCCTTCTGCTCTTCTTGAGCACAGACAGCACTCTGAAGACAGCACTCTTTTTTCTGAATTGTATTCAATATTTTACTGAGCATGTTTACATGCTGTGTGCTTCTACTCAAACAAGTTGCAAATATTTAAGCTGTGTGTGCACTAAGTGCACAACGAATTCATGGCTAATTTGAAGGAATCATGCTTGACTGATTTGAAGTGCAATAACATCCTTTAGTGGTTACCATGCAAGCAAGATTTCTGGTTTTTTTAACTTTTATTCTGCGTGTGTTTTTGCTTTGTGTGTGTTTGCTCATTTGGATCAAACACTCCTATGCGTCAACGTGAAAAACACTAAAGGCTCAGCATCAACAGTATGCAGGACAATTACCCTGTTCTGGGATTTGGATGTTGTCTGTTCTTGGCAAGTTAGGCAGGTGGGGACAATTCCCATCACTTTGTCCAGCTTCCTTCAACGCCCATTTTTTTCTGTCTTGGATTGTATTTATTCAGGCCATGGCTATTTTTCCTGTCAGTATGAGCTGGTCAATACTTCCAAGGTCTCTGTAATATAAATAATATTCATTACTGTCCCAAAGCCTTGTGGCCTTCACTGGATACCTATACAATTGCAAAGGTTATTACTCTAATAAGGAGCTAGTGTTTCCTTACCTCATGAAAGTACATGTTCACCCTGATCTTTAAATTTAAAATATTTTACCAGACAAGTCTTTCAAGACCGATTTTTAGGTTTTATTTTTTTTAAAATGGTATATTGGGAAAACAATGTTTTATAACCCTAGTGCATAATTTCCAAAACAGTATATTCATAGGACAAATGCCAATAAGCTAGAATGTTACACAAACAGTAATGCTATAAATTGTGTGTGGACTATTTACATAAAAACTTCAGCTTGAGAAGTTACACAATAATTCATTTTGAAGTATTTTACAACATATTCAGTAGGAAAGAAGAAGGTAACAGAGTTAAACCATTTCTTTTGTAACTCAAAAGTCTAAAAAGGAAGATTTATCGGATGGTCAGGCATACTTTGCATAGTCATGAACAATAAAACCTAAAGTTACTACAGCTGTAGTTATTTGACAGAAAAGGCTGTTAGAAAAGTTCTGTTAATGCTTAAGATGTTGCTTTACAGAAACTACATTAATATATATTACAGCTGAAATATAAAACCACCTGTGTGTACAAAATTGAGATGCTATTTGTTTATCCTCTGTTGTTTTCTCTCCCCTGACATAGCATTTTATAGTAAAAAAAGATTTGTGATGTACTTAAACCTGCTAAGGCAGGGGAGAGAAAAGAACAGTTTCTTATTTCAATACACACCTTTATGATGAAAACTTCAAAACTTGTGATGATCTGACAAATTACAAAAGTAATTTTTCTTCAACTGAGTGGCCACTACAACAAAACAAAATGTGAGTCAAAATGCTTCAGTCATATATACTGCTCAAATATTTTCTATTGGGGGGAAATGTTTTCTTTCCCTCTCTTAAAATAGTTTTTTTCCTGTTCTTTCTATTTAACTTGGAAGAAAAACCCAAACCAAAAAAAAAAAATCAGAGACTTAGTATTCTACCCTTTCTTACCACTCATGGTGTCAAGTGGTCTGAAAAGCTGCCTCGATGTCAATACATATAAAAGCTGATTTCAGCACCTGGCATTTCTAGAGGAGTGGTTTATTCTTGGACACTGCTCCTGTTCAACACTATCTTCACCAATTCAACAAGAAATGTAGAAATATGTTGTTAAAAGAGCTCTTTATATTGCGACTAAATCTAGCTTATATTCTAACAAAAACTTTTCTGGAATCTCCTTTCTTGTATGGAAATGGGTGGTTGATAAATTTCCCAACTGAATTCCCAATTTCTAGCCTGATTTTCGGTTTCTATTGTCTTCATGGTGACCAGCTTACACATTCAATTGCATTCAATAACTTCTGGTTTTGTAACTTGAAAAAAAATGTGCTTCAGGGCAACATCTAAATTCTGTTTGTTTCTTTGGAAACAACATTGTGATGCTTGTGAAGAGCATTTCAAACAAGTAGGGTTAAATTAATTCTAGTATTCAGAAGCGTTTCTTTCATTTGGCTCTTTCACAGGAGAATACTCTTTTCTTTTGTTTCTTCTGTCATCTTTGTCCGAATCAAATGCAGAAATGTAGTTGTATCAATGACTCTGCAGCTGTATAATTTAGCATTTTGTTAAACAGGATAGGGAGGTTTTTGTATCTATGTATATAAGAAAGTGAAATTAACAAATTGTTTTGAACATATGACATGTGAATTGTGGGATTTGTATGTTTACACACACAAATTTATGTGTCTCAAGCTGACTGGAAAACTCATGAGAACTGGGAGTCAAGTCCTGCTAGAAGCACGTGTAGGAAGGAAAGGCCAGTCAAAAATAGACATTCTGTAATGTTAGATGGAACTGATGGACTAGTGATCCCTCATCACATTTTTCTTCTGAAATGAGTCCTGATTTTGGCTGCTGTTTTGTAGTATGCCACCTTGATTTAGTGAGCAAAGTGCTTGAGCTGCTGGATATGCCCGTAATGCATGGAACTTAGTTTCAGGTTTAAAATTTTATGTCACTAATAAGCACCTACATTTCATTACAAGTGAATGGGAGTGTCTGAATATAAATCACTGCAACATATTTTCCTTCCTTAGCAGATGAGTAAATTTCAGTTTCTTCCACATGGCTCAAGTGCAGTGATAGGATGAGAGAGAAAACAGTTTACTCGAGTCTTGGGTATAAATACAAAGTCATCCTCTTCAGGATAAACTTTAGTCAGGGTTAATCCAAATTTAGATTTAAGTCTGCCTTTGGCCAGAACTTCAGTGTGCTTTTAAGTACAGCAGTCATAAATAAAATTCCAGGAGAACAAATCACATTGAGTGACATCTCTTAGCCTGTTCCCTGGAGCTCATTATCCTGGCTCTGATGTATAACCTCTTCTAACAGACATATCAATGTGTTTCTTTTAAAATGATAAGCATGCCCAGGTACAGCTGTATTTAGTTAGATCCCTGCTGTCACACCGTTCTGTGCAATGTCTGAACCCCAGCAGGGGTGAAACCTTACGGTACTGGAAGCCCCAGTGGAGCTCTGTCTGAAGAAGTCCTCTATGAGGCATGAGGACATCTATGTTTGATTTACCATATTTTTGGATTTTCTTTTTCTTCTGAGCTATGTGTTCTTTGTCCAAGATTTGTCAGTGTTTTACAGCTGTGTCAGTCAGTCTAATAAAAAGATATTGCATCTTACTAATGATTCCTCTCCTATGCCCTTAGACCACTACAGCTGCAACAATATCGCTGCTACTAAAATATTTGCATCAATCTCTTTTGTTGTTGTTACTAGTTTTTCTTGAAAGGAATTAGAGTTTACTCTGGTAAATATCCTTTTGTTTAGGAAAGTGTAATTTTGTGGATATGAAATAACTTAATTGTTATTGTATGCAATTTAACACTTTAATTTTTTCATTTTTTTTAGGAAAGCTAACGAATTTCATGCTAATTTATGCAGCAAAAGTAAGTGGTCTTTTAGAAATTTTAATGAAACCCTTCAAAAATATTAAAAGATAAATGCTAAATTATAAATATTAAACTCTATATAAAGTTAGAGCTTTAATAAAAAAAATAATTACAAAATTAAACAAGGGCAACAGGTATTTTCTCTGCTTCAGATACCATAAAACTCATCCTAAAATGATCCCAATCAGCAACTTTGCCATTGAAAGGTTTTCAAAGTATGTTGGGCACAGAGGTCACTAGCAGAGCTTCAAATGTTGCTGTGATTTGAGGTAAGAGGGAGCAGTTTACCCTCTTCTTCATCAGTAGATCTGCTCCCTCCCTCCTTTGGGTGGCTACACTCTGAGGTTTGTTTGCTCTGACCTCATGAAATCATTCGGCATGCTGGAATGATTTTCTAACTCTAAAATGGCATGGAAAAAATTGGATGAATCCAAGCACAAGAGCTGATACCACTATGACAAACAAACCTTGTGTAACCCAAAGTTACCTTGTGATACAACCTCGTGTAACTTGTAAATATATCTGGGATTTGCCTGAATTCTCCTATGTCACACAGAAAATATCATAAACAGACTTTCTGTTTGGCTGTGGCTTCAGAGTATTCAGATTTACACTCTGATGTATTAATTGTTAAAAACTATAGCTCTCCTGCTAGAAAGATGTCTCTTACACTCCTGGGTTGCCAGCAGAGAGCAGGTTGATGGCAGGCTTTTTTTCTTGTACAAAAAGAGAAACAGCAAGAAACTGCAAGATGGTCCTTTCTTATCACAGTTTGCAGTGAGGAAAGAATAGATCAGTGTGTCAGGCTATTGCTTAGCTGTGGTGTGACTGAGGATTGAGGGCTGCTGCTTCTTGTAAGGCTGTGAAGGTTTTCATGTCTGCACAAATAAGACAGCAGAAAACTTAGTCAGTTGGCTGGAGTGATGGCTACTAAAAGAATCTGAATTATTAGCTTGTTTAATAGCAGAAATGTTAAAGACAATTATTATTTTTCCTTTAGGTTTTCAAGACCACACTAATGGAGTCTAGCAGCCACTGACATCTTACAAACAGCAGTCATGGAGTAATTGTACACAGAAGTGGTCTTTAGTCAACCAAATTGAACTATAATTCAACTGAGAGGCAAGCTTTGAGCTTTTGGTATTCCATATGAACCTCTTATAGTGCATGTTTTTTAGTGGCTTGCACCTATTTTATTTCAAGTTTTCTCATTTTAGTTTCCTCCCTCTGCCTTCCTGGTCTCCTCATCAAAACCTGTCATTTAGGCACTGTATTTTTCTCTGAATTATTTGGACCTCTGAAAAAATAAAACAAAACAGCTTGGGTCTCATCTATTAAAATGCACTATGAATTCAACATAACATCTTATTTCCTTTTCATACTTGATCAATTTTTAGTTATACTTTAGACACCTAGTTTATTCATACCTTAATGATGTAACTCCATTTTGGTGAGAAACACCGCGTGACACTGCAGTCTTGTCCTCTGCTCAATCTGGCCACCGTTTGTGATCCTGTCCAATATGTTCTTTGTTTGTTGGAGGGGACACCTTGCCTTCCTACCCACCCACCATGACCAATGGCAGCAATCAGATGTGTTTTGAGCACGAGAGACACAGCCACAGGAACCCAGACACTTCATTGCTGTTTCAGTTCACAGCCTGTGGTTACAGACACTTGCTGTAATTCCCTGTGCTGACAAACAAGGTTATCTTTGCTGACAGTGTTACACAAAATAGCATTTTCCTTCCTATTGCTCCTGCCAGCTCAAAGAAGGGAAGAGAAGCCAGAGAAGAAGCATTGAAGGATGCCTGTGGAGAAAGTTTTGCATAAGAACCACGTTTCCACTCTTACTTGCTGGTCCTTGACTAGTCTTCAATAGTACCTCTTGTGAAGGTTCTGCTTGCTCACGGAACTAAGGCTATGTCTACTCTACTACTAAGACTGTGCCTATTTCCTCAGACATCCCAACAAGGAATGTCTGTGGTCCAGCTTGAACTTCATATGGGGTTGGTTTACTGCAAAGGAATGCATTGGATCTGTTTGGACACGGTCCTGTGTTTTCTGGCACTGAGCCATGCAGCCTCAGAGACAGCTTCATTCCAGCAGATCCTGAGATGCTCTGGGTTTTGTCCTTGCCCTTCAGCAAGATAAAGTGCTGGATTAGATTCCCATGTTGCTCATGCAACATAGAATCATAGAATGTTTTGGGTTGGAAGCAGCCTTAAAAATTGTCTAGTTCCAAACCCCATACCATGGGCAGGGACATCTCCCACTCTTTCACACGTGGGATGCTTTATTTGTTCCTTGTGGATGCTGAATGTAATGGCCCCTGTTCGTGAAGAAGTAGTAACCCTATCACTTAGACTATTAATTCTAGCATGACTAAGTGGGCAACACTTGCCTGATCATTTTATTGAACAGGTCTCCAGCCATCCAAAACTGTCCTCAGGTGTAATTAATTTTTTGAAAAGAAAATACATCATTTTATGATTTGAAGTGCCTGAGCAAGCTTCTAAACATAGTATCACTGCAAATGCATATGTCTTGCAAGACTAAAAGTATTCAGCTTTATAACTCTGTTTCATTAGCCTCATTGGAAAAAAATGCTATAAAATCACTGTGGAGAGGTTCATCTCTACATATGTTATCACAAGTATTTTCCTTTTAACAATGAAAATATTATTAAGCTCAGACTGTTATGAACAATCTAATTTGTCTGGGCATGCGATATCCATGAGGAACAGATAAAAGAAAAGATTTAATAGTTTCAGTCCTTGGCAGTATATTTTGTTCCAGTAACCACACAGAATTTAAGCTGTTTGTGTTAAACTTGAACAAAGCTAAACAGAAGAAAAGAGAGATCATGCTGATTTTCACAGCCAGGCAGAAGAATCTTTCTGGAAACTTACAAAAGAGTGAAATATTCCCTTCCCCAGAAAACTGTCTTTAGGGTGAGTAAGGTTGTGGGGTTCCTCTGAGGTTGTTCAGAATGAGAGTGTATCTTTCTTCTTGATCAGATGAGTGGGTGCCAGGTACTGAATGTCAGATAATCTAAAGCAAAAATCTGGTAACTCCTGCAATCTGATTTTCCTACAAATTACTTTATAAACATTTTTTACCTCATTTTGTGTGCGTATTAAAGGTATTCCCAAGGTCAGTCTTTCTGGTGCATCAGTCATTTTACAACCTTTTGCCAAGTTTTTAGTCAGACTAAGCACAGGTTATCGGCCAGTGAAGCAGAGAGAATAATAATTTATGAAGGTTTTGGCACCACTAAACTGCAACCTAGAGGGTGAACTAGGGCTTATGGACATACCAGAGAATAGAGGAAGAAAGTGTGAGAGCAGTAATCTAGACAATCAGAAGAAATTTAATAACTGAGCTGTAAGTTCATGCTGTCTTGAAACCCCTTTACTTTGATAGCTGATGGTGGCCAACCACCTGTGTCTCACTTGCTTTGTCTGATTTCCTTGACCCTGCTATACGTGTAACAAAAATCACTTTTTGTGCAGAAAAGAGCAGAGGAGAGGTTTTGCAGTACTTCTATGATCAACCTAGCATGTAAATGGCGAATAAAGAGCCGACTCACTCCCCATCTTTCCTATGCTTCCTACTGGCAACCTACCTTGTCAGAGCTGAAAAACCCATGAACTATGGCAGAGATCCAGGTGAAGGTTTTCCAGCAAAGAATAGAAATTGGAGGACAAATATAATATTCATTCAAGTGTTGGTAAAGAAATATTTTGAGAGTTTGTTCAGCTTCTCCTCAGCTCCCATGCATTATTAAATTCACTTGGAATTAATAACTTTCCAGTACTGGCTGGCAGCTGAAGAGCTTCCATAAAGATGAATTAACTAAGAAACGAGGGAAAAGCTCGCATCAGAACATAATGGCATTATAATTTGCACAAGAACATTTGTCAGAGAGGAAATTATTACTAAATGTTACAAAAGAGCCCTATAACAAAGGAATCTTATGGGAGGAAATGTTCAGGGGTTTTTATGGTCTGTTCTCTATTTCAGTGCCTGATGTAACAACTAGCTCTAATGTGCACAGTCAAGGTCATTCAATGGAACTGGAGCCAGCAACCATTTGTTCCAGCAGTCCCTCTATTTCTTCTCAAATCTTACTGAATTCCTGGAAGATTTTTATCCCCATTGTTTAACGGAGGCTGTGTGAGGTCTAAGAGTCGTCTCCTATTCTTTTCGTTTTATTGCCTTCTTTATAATTTCTCATTCTCTGTTTTCACTACCTCTACACAGTTCATTTTCTCCCACAGATGCTATATGAGAATTGTCCCAAGAGGATAAAATCTGTAGACATAGGTACAAAAAGTTTTGTCTATACTTTTATAGTTTCATGCATCTTCAAGATGTATGGTTCCTGTTTGAATTTCTCTAGTGTGCTCCAGAATCAGAGTAACTTTCTCTAGCTGGGAAATTTTCTCAAGCCAAGAAAGCTGGCTAGAAGTCGTGATGTATTTTGCCTCCTGCTTATGTGTCTGCACACTTGTGAGGTCCTGCAGTGTTTTGCAAGTTGTAATACTTGGAGCGTAGTTTGGGACTTTTCGGCGTTATTGCCCTGGTTATAAAGACTGAATCTTCAGACTGTGCTGCCTCATGTAAAACATGACTCCTTGAGCTTTATGTACATGTGTTTTATAAAAATTCCTCTTAGACATGTCGCTGCCGCTCATTAGAGGCATCTGAACACACCAATATGTCATCTTGGAAACCTGCCACAGATCCTAAAAACAGACCATCAGTTGTAAATTCAGTACAGAGTTGGGCTCATCCTTTGGCAGGATGAAGGGAGCAAGAAGCCAGTCCTACCCCAGGAAACACGGGAATGCAGCTCTTGACTATGCCGCCAATGAGGCGACAGCAATGAGCACTTCCTATCCATGGCCATCAGGATCTGCAAGGGTCTGCCTTTCTAAGTGTACGCTAATTTAAAGGAGCAATATTTTTAAGTGATTAAAAATATTTGAATCAAATAAATCAATCCTGGTTCTTTCCTAGACTGGATTGTGCTAGAGTAACTCTGTTCAGCGAAATACCTTTTTTTTTGTTTTCTAGTTGCTATGATTTTATATTGACAGGGTTTTCCTGGTTCTTTCTGCATTAAAATATAGCTCTGTTTGAGCCAAATGAAAGTGTCATATTTTCAATGTGGAGTTTGGAGTGTTAGCTAGAAAAATGATGAAAACTTTTCAGATTTGTTCAGATCAGCCTGATCCTTAATCCAGAATTTAAAAACAGATAATCCTCTGTTTCATTTTCACTTTCCCTCAGAAGTGGACGTATGACTAAGGGATCTTTCAAACTCTCAATGTTGCAAGCAACTGCACATGGACAATAGGTAGTTTATAAAAAGTCCCTCTTCCGCCTCCAAAAATTAACTACACCAGCTCTTATTCAGGAAAGTAAGTGCCATTAAATCATGAAATTGCTTATGATAGAACCAAAGAAAGTGTGAGTGAAAATGTAAACACAATGAAGACTTGGTGGTGCCAAAATTAAAGCTTATATTACACCAGCTGATAACTAGCTGGAAGTCAGAAATATGATACATTAAAATAAACAGTTTGAGATTAATCTTCAGCTATCTGGCAGAGCATGAATTAAAGCACATTTCAAATAATGTCAACATCAGTTTAATTCTCCTTCCCCTGCACTCTCTTCCATTACCCAGCCTTATACACATGTTTTCAGTTGAATCCTGTGGTTGGGGATGGACTTTTAGCTGGTGGACCCACTTCACATGCCCAGATGTCTAGGAGTACAGTAATTCAACAGGAAATTCCCTAGGTCATCTGGGAAAAGAGTGAGACACTGTCACTTGCCAGCCCTGTTGCTTTTGGAATAAATCACCTAGAGAACCTGGAGTTGTTTTGGGTTTATTATTTATCTCAATTTCTAGGAAAAAGCCATCTGATGTTTGAAAGTCAAATTTGTCTTAAGGGTCTTATTACTGTCTATCACCTACAAGAAAACTTGGGTCTCGTTGCAAAGAGCTGCATGCCAAGCAAAATTGAGTTGTGTTTGAATTTAATATTGGAGCAAGGGCAGATCATACAGAAAATAAAAAACACTCCCCTGTTGAGCAAGATATACTTATATGGCTCTGTTCACTTGGAAATCTGTTCTCGTTGATCTTAGTCTGACTCTCTGCAGGGTTTCCTTGGTCAAGGAGGCTAAAATTGATTCAAGGCCCAAAGCTCTTCAGCTCAGTGTTGACAAAACCTAGAATCCAACGTCCTTGTGTCAACATGCTCTGACTTGGATCTTCAAACCACATTTTGCTATATGACCAAAAATGGAAGGTGGACCACAATGAGAAACATATGGCTGGGAATGGAATTTCAGACTAGAGGAAAAGAAAGAAGGAGGAGGAGGACGGAGATTGAGAGGAAAAGAACAGACTAAAGTAGAAAATGAAAAGAGAGATTAAATTTAGGCTCCTCTATTAGGAAGAAGAAAAACAACCCTCTCAACTCCTCTGGTGCCCTTACATGGGAACCTCCTAGACCTTTGTTTTTATGACTTCTCCTTCTTGCATTTATTTCCTTTCTCTGTTATTTCTATAAGATGCTAAACATTAGATTCGGGATAAGCTTGAGAGCTACAAATTTTCAATTATTTACCTGCTTTCCAGGGCATTCCAAACAGATGTGCAATATGTTTGAGTATAGAATCAGGAGCAGCTTTTCAAATGAAGATGTTTGGCTATGACTCTGTAGTTCAAGGCTGTTTGCAGCAATGTCTGAGGCAAAAACTCATTCAATTAGTTCATAATTAGAGCTGACTGAAGGGCAACAACAACTCTGCTGTGTGGCAACTTGTGAGGTCCAGAAATTTGGGTTTGCTCAAACACGGCTTTATCTACTGGGAATTTAAAAATGTCCACTTTTCATTCTGACATGGAACAAATTTGGGGGCTTTTTTGTTTGCTTTTGCAAAATACCGATATATTTTTACAGGGAAGGGAAATGGACTTTCAGCGAGCTGTGCTTCATTAGGCTGAGTTACAGGACAGGACAGTGCATGGGCTTGCCTGTACATGCATCGTGCCCCTGGCTGTCCCTGATGACAGTGCTGGTCCTTGCTGGTGGCTGTAGAGGGTCCTTCAGGTGGGTCCCAAACCCCCTGCCCTTGGTGAAGTGTCGCTGTGTGACCAAGTTGTCCTGCAAAATGGAGATGCTGGACACAGCCAAGCCTAAATCAGATTGGGGAAGGAGAAGCTGTGTGGGCCGCAAGCCACCCACGCCGTGGGTCTGCTGGTCTCCCTTGGGAGCTGGGAAACGAGTAGGCAATGGACTGACTGTGGCTGAGGGTGGAGGTAGGATAGCTGCAGGGAACCAAGGGATGACTTGGTGGTCACCCTGGTGAATTCCCATAGGGTCCTGACACATACTGGACTGACTGGTCCCTGCTCCAGGCTGAGAGCAGTTAAGGGGACTTGTCTCCAGGACAGGAGGAGCTGTTAGGCTTCCAAAGATACAGGTTTCAGCTGGGACTGACACTGCTCTTTGAGGTATCTCTTCAACAGGGCCAATGGTTTAAAACATTGGTCTCTGCTTTTGGTCAGACTGCAGTAAAGCCATGTCTTACAGCATCTAAAAGAGTGCTGTGTTTAGACAAATAAATTTATCCTGTGCTATCCATTGTATTTACAGTCATAGCTGCTGGCTAGTCACGGCTGAGAAAGACCTGCTTGTATCAAATATAGCTGCTCTTATCATGTGTTAAGCAGTCTTCTTATTTTATAAGGACTAGAGAAAACAGGACTTTCCTGGCTGGATTGAAGCATGTGTCTTGCTGCAGCTTTCCAAACTGCATCATGCTAAGAAATAGGGAAAAACAATACCAAATAAGAGATGCACATGATTCATACCAAACTCCCTGTTTCTAAAAATGATGATGCAGTGGAGATGCTATGATTACACTGATTCAGAACTAATAGCACTTGATAACCAAAATGATAGCATTCCCTGTGGATATCATGGGAGCAATGGCTCAGAGGTAACATTTTAAATGTAGTGTCTGCTGCTGAATCCTGGTTCTAAATTCCCTGTAAGTCAACCTTCCTCTCAACTAAGTCCTTAACAGTATTCCCACTGATTGTAACAAGTGCAATATATATATAATTATATTATATATTTTTTATAAATATTAAAGTGAAGCTGATTAAAAGTGATTCTTGATGTAAGAGCTGAGATTTTAGGGGTGGAACAGAAAATCAGGTTACTACTGACAGATAATTCTTTATGTGATCTTGGCAGCATAAGGAGATTTTCATACGGATAAAAAGTGTGGTTAAACGCTGATGTAAGTGTCAATCTATGCTGAGATTTCTAATAGAGAACTAGATTATATCTTTAATGAGTAGCTATATTAGATATAATAAACACACTTCAGATTTTGGTTTATAAAATTAACTTGATATGATATTGGTTAAGCTTTATGTGAATGTTAACTAATTAATACAAATGGATATCTTGGAGCATTCTAACTTTGTTTGCTTTTGAAACAACAAGAAAAAAAACCTGGTTTTGGACAACCTATTAAATATTACACAGTGCAGACTGCTTTAAAAATAGCATAAGCTAAACATTGATGGTTTTTAATAAACCAGACTTAAACACTGAGTAAGTTTAATAAAGCGGATACTTAAGACAAGCATAATGAAAGGTGAAGGTCTGTTTTCTTTTTATTTCATTTCTTAACCTCTACTCTTCAATCCTATGTTTGGTTTGGGGTTTAAAATAAATCATTCTCTTAAATGAAGTAATAAGAGAACGAGAGTGAAGAGCCGACCTGTGTAAAGAAATTTATTGCGGAGAAACTAGCAGGGGGAGAGAAAAAAGTTCCTATATTAACTACAAAACAGTAAGTGCTAAGACTTTAATAACTTCATTGCAATGAAAATGTTTTTCATAGAGTCAAAACAAATTAGTTGTAAGAAAAAATATTTAGTTCTTCTGTTTGAAGCCAAATGCTGAAAATTTCAGTTAATCTAAATAAATTTATGGCTTTCATCATAGTCTGTTCCCTCTGATGATCTGGCACCTTTTTTGCTGTAACTAAACACCTTGAGACTGTGCTTTGACTAGAGTGAAAAGTGATAATGCTTCCCTTTCATAGCCTCATGTCTCTCATCCCTCTCTGGTTTCTTACCAGCTCAGGTCAGTGTGACTGCGATGCCCTCACAACTTCTCAGAGCTGGTTTGGAGGAGGTGCAGGTAAATCACTGCCTCACCTCAACTTCTACAATTTGAAGAGGTATTTGACTTCATTGTTTTAATATGTATTGCCTCCTTCTGCATTAGTAATTTTTGCAGCTGCTCCTTATTTCTTTTGCCAGCCCTACCAGGCTTCAGTAAATGTAGAGAATTTTCCCCAAAGCTTCTGTCTGTATTGAAAACAGCCTTGTGCTTTGAGTGTTTCAAGCAGAATTGTTTCTAGAAACAAAAAAACCCCAAACAAACAAACAGACAAACAAAAGAGGAAAAAAAAGTCAGTTTCAACATAAAGTGGAGGGGAATAATTTTCAGTTTTCATTTCAAAGAGAGACATAAATGTATGAAATATAGTTTAAATTTATTTATATGTGTAAAGTGGCAAAAAGAGTTTATTAGTCATATAGCAATATGAAGGTACTGTGTATAGAAGCTTTCCTTTGGAAAAAAGGTATTGAAAAGGCATGAAGGATGTAAGAATTTTAAATTTGGCAAACAAAGGAAAAGGACAAGGTTGTTTGATTTGTGTACTTGTTTACAGATGGGCACTCAGTTATGTTTATTAATGAGCTCTAACAATTTTGTTCGGAGGGACCTCTGTGTATCACAGGTTTACAAGTTATAATTTGCAACTATTAGATGATAGCACTGTAGTAACATATTGTTTTAACTATATACTTCTTGTATATTGTTATATTTTATTTGTTTCTACAATTTGCATTATATCTAAGGATAAAACTAAAGCTTTACTAATGACAATATTCAAACCAGGGCCACTGGTATTAATGGAAAGACTTGGTTAGAATGGACTCAAGTGACAGTGAGCTGGTGACTGGAAAAGATGTTTAAGACATAAGTGGTATTTGCCTTATTGAAGAGAAATTTTAGAATTAGAATTTCTTTTCCAAGTTTAAGAGTGTTATGTTGCTAAAGCAGAGGGTTGTCAGTGTAGGTAAGAAGGAAAACAGCTCTGCTGAAAAAGGTGTTAGTGAGGTTAATTAACAAAGTTACCCAACAAGATTTTCTAAGCAACATAGTATTTAGAGATTCTCTTGAGCTTTCTCCTGCTTAGTCTTTTTTTCAGGTAAAACATTCTTGATGAAACAAAATCAGCAAATTCTGTAAGCTTTAGATGACATTCCCTAAATAGGATATTCTTTAATTGAGTTTAGAAGTTACAGATATACATTGAAAAAAATTATTTGTACATCCTTGTTAATAAGGCAGTCCATATGCCATGAGATTTCCACTCGTTTTTGTTTTCCTGCAAGTGGGTGCCTAACTCCCCTCTTAGATATCCTACAAAAGGTTAGGATTCAATGGATGATGATCTGAGAATAAAGCTTAATCAAGCTTTTGAAAAGATATGGGTAACAAAGCATTAGCTTTTAGTTATGGTGGTGTCAGTATTATATTTAACTGAAAGTTGCATTCTTTTTTTTCCTGAGTGAGTGGAAAACTATTTTCCTATGCTCCTACTTTTACCAGTGTCCTCCAACTCTCTCAATATTTTAACTAGTAACATGTGTCATCAGAGAGGCTGTATTGTCTTTCCTGAGACAGTTTACCTGTTCACTTTGTTGTTCTGAATTCATAAAAATATTTTACAGAAACTGAAAGAGAACTTTATTTTAAGAAGGATAAACATGCTTGTCAGGCAGATGCAGATGGGAGAAAGGATGGCTGTCCACTAAAACAGGTGAGGTGGGACCATTCCCAGCTTTCTTTCTCTTTAGCACCATACGGAGAAGTAAAAACTTTCCTGTTTTTCCATCCCCGGTATTGATAGGTAACTCTGGGAAATTCTGGTTACAAGGCAGCAGCAATTTGGGGAGTTTTGTTTAGGTTTTTATTAATTTACTGTGACAACAATCTTAGTGCCTTTGGGAGTTGTCCTTGTGGAAGAGGAGGATTTTTGGAACAGTGAAAATGTGCAAGTCCTGTGTAACATCACTGCAGTGGTTCAGCTTCTGACAAGAGTAACTGTGATAACAGAGATTAATCTCAAGTGACTGTTTATACAAGATAATCTCATCACAGAACATCATAAGACTGTTAACCCTACCCCAGTCATGTGCACTTTCCCGGGCTCGTCCCAGCAGGAGCTCATGAATAATTTCATGCAAGCCTCGCTTTCTGCTGGGTGGATTGGTTATTTCAGCCACCTCAGCTTCAACTCCCGAATTTGTCGTGTGGCACATTAAAGAACTCCACTCCTGACCCCAAAGTGGTTAACTGTGGAGGAGATTCAGTGCAGAACTGTAGTTACTCTGAAAAACCAAATACTATCCATTTAATTGGGTTCCAAACTTCCCTACAAGGTGGGAATCAGTCTCTTCTTTCAAGTAACAAGTGACAGGACAAAAGTTGCACCTGGAATGTTTATATTGGATATTAGGAAAAATCTCATCACTGCAATGGTTGCCAAGCATTGGAAACAGGCTGCCCAGGGAAGGCACTGATTCACGAACCCTGGACGTGTTTAAAAGATATGTGGATGTGGCACTTGGGGACATGGTTTAGTGATGGACTTGGTAGCTGGATTAATGGTTGGACTCAATGATCCTGGAGATCTTTCCCAACTAAACGATCCTATGATCTATGATTTTTCCAAGTAAGAACAACGACTGTACACACTGGGCATCTTCAGGAAGAAGACCTGATCGTGGCACAGGCCCTCTGAGCCCTGTGCCTGGGTTAGGGACTGTCTGGCTTTTCGTGGTATTCCTGTCAGCAAGGATATTGTGAGCTGGCTTGGAGGGGATGCAACTTGTGCAACAAAGAATTTGAGGATATGAGGACATTTGAATATTCCCCCTCCATGCTCCAATGGCAGCTTGGGGCAGGTGAAGTATAACTGAAGCCATTCATCTGGATTTTCTGGGTTATTTTTATTTATATAACTTTTATTTAATTTTATTCTACCTGGAAATGATACAGAAATATTGTCACACTGATTCTTCTGAGGTGGTGCATTAAACAACACGCATATCGTGCCACATAAATTGTGTATCAGTTGCATGAGGGATCCTGATCCTTCAGCTGCTGGAGAAGACACAGTTGAGTTGATCTAATTTAGGTATTTTCAATCTTCCTCTTAAGATGTTTTTACACTACCAAGACTGGGAAGCTGAGTTATTTTCTTCCTAGTAGTAAGAGAAAAATTTGGACTGTTCATACCACTTACACCTTTTGAAGGACTGCTCTGAGCTGCTCTAAGAGGTCCTTTGGAAAGAAACACAATGGCTGTTCAGTGCAGCCACACATTTCCTTGATGTGATGCTGGGACACTATTCACACAGCTGGGCTGGAGGGAGGTGGGGGAGCACACAGCTGTGCTGACTCAATACCGGTGCTGCAGCCCAGCTGTGACAGTCACACTTGGTTTGTAGTTTCCTCACTGCTGTCAGGGGGATATTGTCACCTGGTAGAGCAGTGTGGGTGCCTTTCCCTCCCCACGGCATCTGGAAACCTCCAGAAAGTTCCAGGATCTTCCACTCAGTCACATGGGTTTGTGGCAGTATCTTGTAACAACATGGACAGTCTCCTGAGTGTTTTATCTGCCCCACATAATGATGCTCAGTGAGGTGAGAGGCAGTTCCAAAAAAGGTTGTGTGCAGATGCTGAGTTGGGGCCCCAAATTAGTAAAGTCATTCAGGTACCATGTAGGGTTTAGGCTGGGAAACTTGCAAATAAGAACAGTTGTATCATTTCTAACTCCCACCTTTGGCTCTGTGGAAGTACACTGCACACAGTATGTGGAATTTTTGTTGGCTCCATGTTTTATACACCAGCATTGGTAAACTTGGCTCCCTGGTTGTTTAGTTTTCTTCTCTGTCAACCTCATTCCTTCAATCCGATGGGGGATTTTTTTTTTCCTAGGCAAGGTTTGTAGTGGGCAAAATGGAATGAGTTAAAAGGTGCCAAATTAAATTAGTTCACAAATTTGGAAGAAAGCCAGTCAGGAAATAGCAACTGCTTTTATAAGAAAGCATGAGAGAGGGAGGGAGACAGGGAGGATCTGTCTGCCTGTGTACATGTGCAAATGGAAACCCTGTGCCCAAAACCAAAATCAAATGATTATAAATGTTTTGGATCGATGCAGCACATTTGTGAGGGATTTCCAATACTTCTTCCTGGAAAAATTCCCCTGTTGGTTCATAGAAACAGCCATATGTGTGGCATTGGTTGGGAACTTCTGTACTGGTATTTTGGATGTTTCAAGTTTATGTTGCTACACCGATCAGTGAATGAGCTCCCATCTATACCTTATTAACTTGATGTAAGAGTGCACAGTAGAAAATAAGGGTGATGTGTTCAGCCCACTAACTGCATAGTAATGGTCTACATCACTTTAGCTCTCCTCTGAGCTTACTAATGCAGGAGCCATGAGGAAATCTTTCCAGCCACAGCTTGCCTTGACTTTACAAGTTGATCTCATTTCATCTGCTCATGTGACTTCCAGCAAAGTTAAATCTGTGGAGGCTTCCTCTCACTTCATTTCATCCTGAACTTAAAATAGTCACAAACCTTTTATATGACTTGCAGCAGAAAACAGCCGTGGTGGCTTTCAACCAATTACATCATGATTATGCTGTAATCTGTGTTTTCTCTGTGTTCAGAAATGTATTTTTTGCCACAAGTGCCTATTATAGTAGATTTATGGAAGAAAATGGGGCACACTTTCTGCTTTGTAAACTGAATATTTTATTATATTAGGGGCTTGCCAAAGTTCTCATAATGTATTTCGTGTCAGACTGTTGTGGGAAACAGTACAAAATGGAATACATTTCTTACTTTCTCATGAATACTAATCTCTGAAGAGAAGTACCGACTATATTCCACTAGTTTATTCTTGGTGCAACGCTAGACATCTATAGATTATAACTCCTGAGAAAATTTACTGCACTCCTTTAATTCTCTGTTATCAATGGCACACAATGTATTGAAATACATTGATGAAACACTAAAATTGTGGTTGGTAAATATGTCTTGGATCCTTTGCATGTACGTACCTCTACTGAAGGTCTTTAGAGTTCTTTACACTGGCTACCTTGCCTGTTTATTTATTCTATATTTATAAAATATATAATGCATTCTGCATAATATATATTAGGTATATTATACATCTTACATTAGTGTAAGGTTAGAAGTCAGGAGAAACTAAATGACTTGCGAAAGCCAGAAAACAACCATGTGGCAACATTAATGATGCAATATTAACAATAAAAATCAGAAGCTGTGACTCTCAGACCTTTATTCTAATCATTAAGCAGTAGTTTTCAATTCTACATGGGTATTTTATAAAGACTTGTTATTTTGGAGAGGAAATACATAATCAAACTGCATTGAGTCTTCTTCAGATTCCTAAATCAGGTATTTTGGTTGGAAGAACCATATAACAACAGAGAGTTGATAACATGATAAAGGCAAGTAAATGAACAGGTGGGAAATCCTTTATGTATTCAGAATGGGAATAAAGAGTAGTCAGAACAGTAGTTACCTTGCTGCTCTCTCCTTCCCATGCTCTATTCCAGCTTTCATCATCTTAATGTCTTTGGTTAGTGACTGTTAGAAAAGGAGAAGGTTGCTTTCTTTATGTGAAACTGTAAATACCTGCTGAGGCTGAGACAAGGTAAAAAGGAAAATTGACTGGTCAGACTTTGCTCATCTTTGCTCACTGTGTAACAGATGAAGTGATAGATTTCAGGTGTATTTGCAGTTAATCTCATAACTGAAAATAGGGATGGGTGAAGGTCACTCAGTTTCAGAAACTGACTTCTACACTGGCTGAGCAGTGAAGTGCAGATTGCTGAAAAGTCTCTTTGCTCTGAAAATAAAGAAGGTCCTAAAAAATTATCAGCATTTGACTGGACAGAGGAGAACTTGTCACACTCGGAGGAGAGGTCAGGGCATCTCTCACAAGAGAAATACTTCTGGAGTTCAGTATGAGACCTGACACCGTTGGGTTCACTTTAGATCTTGGCTTTCTGCTAATGTTTCCTCTCATCTTCCTCCTCAGGCACTTTTATTTTCATATGCGAGGATCACTAATAGAACTAAATGCTTTATGATTTTTCATCTCTAATTAAGCCTCTGGTCTGTCACTTTTTTTACAATGATTGCAGATAAAATCCTCTCAGGCATTATTCCAGAGCTAAGAGCTCCCATGCTTAAACAGGAAAGAGCCATAAGAGAGATATCAAACAAGACACCTTGCATGTGTTTTTGAACTGAGACTTTTTATCTACTTGGCTTTAAAACATCATTTACCAGTTCCACATAGCTGAATGACCAAGTTCTGAGCTCTTTGAGATGCTTTTCTGGTAACAGCACCTTCCCTCACTGAGATCAAAATGATAAGATAATAAATCTCTCCTACATGGCATCAATAAGAGGTTCGTTTAGTTCACAGTAAATTAAGGTTTTGTTAACAGCATCCTTTTAGCTACAGTGCCATTGTGACTCTTCAGTTGCACTCATCCAGAGGTTCTAGCTGTTTTCAGTCTTTCACCAATCTCAAAAGTGCTTCTAAAACAACCAGGAGATGTATCAGAGCACCTTGCTTCCAGAGATTCCTTGAAGGCATCCTAGTGATGAATAAAAATATGATATATCATCCATGGTGAGTTAAAATGGGCCCCTTAGTTTTTGAGGCTGGTAGATAGTTTGCATTTCATTTAAATTAATGCTTAGCCTCGTCACTTAAGTAGACAACCTTGGAAAAGCCTCCTATTATGAGCTTTATTTCAAGCTTAAGTTAATTATTCATATGATTATTTTTCTATCCTAGGTACCACCTTGCTCCATTCCATAGTCTGACAATAAATAATATACCTTTCATGCTTGTACTTTTGGACCAAGGAAAACACACTCAATAGTGAATGCATTTTGTGTATGGCAATCAAAGTTCAATAAATATAAAGAATTAATCTGGTTTTCATTTGTATAAGCACAAAAATGTATTTAAGAAAACTTAGTTTCCTTCAGAGTTTACACTCTTTAAAGTCCAACTTGGCTTTAGTGACTTTTTTTCCAACTTAAAACCTTGTTTGCCAAGATTCAAACTGAGTGAATTTTTATTGCATGGTTATAAACCATTGGGGGGGGGAGAATTGTATAATGGAAAAAAGTTGAAATAGCCTTTACTCTAGAAGTGCAAATAGCATACAGCACCCATTAGAGAGAAAAAAAAAGGTCATAGCTAATATTTTCATTGACATACTCCTATAATGCTTTAAAATGCACCCAGGCTGCATTTCACAGATGGAATCACTGGACATAGTTAAGGAGTAACGACCAATGGGGAGGGCATTTACTGACAGCTCATAGATGATGAGCTGGGGTAAAAGTTATGGTGAAACCACTAGCCCTGAGCTTCACAGATCTTTAACAGCCAGGAAATGCCAAACTCAAAGGTCATCAGCACAAACACAACTGTGAAAATCCATTAAATTCACTGATATTTTTATATCAATATTTTTAAATGTAGCTCTTACACTATTAATTGCATCTGATATGTGCTTCTGTTTATGGGACAGACATTATCCTTGCTGGATGCAGATGGCTCAGCCATGGGAGCCAAGGGAAAGGTAGGTGTGATGTTAACTGCCGTCTCCCATGGAGTTCACAGCATGGGGAAAGCAGGATGGGTGAGCTTGAGACTTCAAGAATGAAGATATGCATCAGCTGAAGACATTAAGCATGGGAAAATAAGTGTGCTACATTAACAATTAGGCTCAGCATTAATTATTATATTATTCATATTAAGTGCAGCAGGAAGATCATGCTAAAATATCTAGTCTAAAGGTCAATTTAGTTTCTCAGATTTAAGCTCAGGGCTTATTCATCTGCACCCCGTTTGTGCTTTCCTGCAAATAAAAATATTCTACTGATTCTACATCTGACACTCCTTTCATCAAACTCACCAGATGAAGGTGGTAGGTGTGAACAGAACGAAGACATTTGGGAGAAAGAGGAATATTCTTATCCTGATGATGTTCAGGGTGTGGTGCTTTGACTCTGGTGGCCAGGTGAGCATCCTGCTGCTCCGAGCTGTACAAGAGGAGCAAGAGGGGACAGAAATACCCGGGGAGATATCAGCTTTATAATAACCACCCAGAAACAGCTGGAAATTTTCAGACTCTGTTAAAAACAGTTTGGATATGCTTCCAAACTTTTTTCTTTTTGAGACTGGCAGCTGCCAAGACCTTCACTGGTTGTTACTCTGCATACTGGGATGCAGGTCTCGGTGCTTATTTATCCCAGCGAACCACAGCCTCCAGTTATTTTTCAGCATGACCTGTATGGTCAAATCTTTGGCTAGTTCAGTGATTTAAATTGAAACATCATCTGGTAGCCATAAAAAGCCCAGTCCAGTGAAAAGTGAAATGGAAGATTAGGAAAGGATTGGTAAAAAGACATGACTGGGAAAAATAATTAAAAAGTTGTTTTCACCAATAGTACCATGATTAGTCCGAGAAATTCTGTGGTATGTCTTCTTGGTTCCCTCATGGTTAAGCTTTGTGAGGCTTCTCTTCGTGAGGGAAAACACATAGTTTTGAGGAAAAGAACCAGGGTTCTCCTATGGTGGGAAACTATTTTCCTTTGGTGGAATATGACTATTGCCATCTACAAATGCATAATAATGAAGGGGAACAAATAACACTCATTATAATGCTCTTGAACCAACAATCGGAGTCTGTTTAAAAGTCAAGTGTCTAGCAGTACATGAATTAACTTGACAGAATTAGGAAAATAGTATGGAAACTGGAAAATGTACTACATAAAGCTGACTCTGTTTTGCCAATTCATACTCCAGTGCATTTGTATAATTTTTATACATAAATGAAGCATTGTGTAATCTGTGTAAATCATTTTTTAAGTACTGGGAGCTGCAGTATCTAGAGCATGAAGTGTATGGAGCCAGAGAAAAAGCTCTGAAGGAACAGTAATGTTAATGTGATGACTGAGTAGTAACTGCATAGCTTAACTGTCTGTAAAACAGAAAATTGTTAACTGCTACATGAGAAGCATAATTATTATAGTACAGCTTTTCCATAGCTTTTGAGGACACCCTCTCTCTCTCTCTATATATACATATGTCTTCAAGATTTCATGTAAATTTGTGTATGTTTTGTTTGAGAGCAAACAAAAATTTTTACTTGCTTATTTTAACATTTCTTTTCCTATTATTATTTTTCTATTATGTCACTATGAATGGGAGAGAAAAATGTTCTCAATCCATTAGTTTCATGTGACTTTTATTAACATTTGGTCTTTAATTTAGTGAAATTCCATTTGTAATATGTCTTTCCCAGAATATTATTTAAATTAATTTCTTCAGGTTTACCAGACATCATGCTTTAAATAGAAGTGTCTTAATGCTTTCCCTGAAAGACAGTGATCAGGACAACAGGAACCTTAGGTTTTATTCTTTATTTAAAGAAATTCCTTAGAGGCCTCAGCTGCTGAGTATGGTCAGAAAGCAAATATCTAAAGGCTCCATACTCAGCACCTGAGGGAAAAAAAAATCATGTCAAACTCTCTCAAGACACAATGCACAAAACCTTCTGCTTATTCAAGGGAAGTCTCCTAATTTAAAATAGTGGAGTCTTTACCTGCCATTGTCCAGCAATTCCGAGTAACTCTAATTTGTTACAAGTCTAATTTTTTTGCTCGGACATTCAAATACTATGAAAGTAAAAAATATAGATATAGGTGCAACAATATCACATAACAGGATGGATCCTCCGTACGTTTTTGTGTGAATATATCCAGAATACATTCCACATGAGAACATTGAGAAGCATAAAAATAAGTCGATATTCAGTAAATCAAACCAGTTTTGTATGTTGCAGAAAGAATGAGACCTAAAGAGTTCGAAAAAAGGATGAAATGGCTTTAAAAAGAAATGCGAGGGGATCAAAAGAAGAAATAAGTAGAGATTATTAGAACTGATAAAATTTCTATGAAAGACTAACGAGAATGGAGAGGGAATAATCAATTTATAAGGTTTACTAACCAATTATGCTGTTCAAGGGCTTTCAGATGGTCCCATATGATACCACATTTCTTTCTTTTTCCTTGGATAACTGCAGTCCACTTTTAGACTGCAATTCCTTGTGTCTGATATGAGCAGTGGTCCAGATCTGCAGTACGAAACAACAGAACAACAGTTCTTAACATGGGTAAGTAAATAGGGACACCTGAGATGAAGTTCCTTTAAATGATCTGACTTGTGAATTTTGTTCTGGTAACGTTATGGTGTTTTAGTCTCTAGTATGGGTCACCACAAGATTCCCTCTTGGGTTTCAATAACAAACTCCTTCAAAAACTTTGTCTTCCTGGAGGTCTTCACAGCACATGCAAAGAGCAACTGCTTTCCCCCAGCTTTTGGCAAACTATGAAGTACCACTATGCATTTCCAGGCCAGGGATATTTGAAACTTAGTTGTTAACAGCCTAATAAAAAGATTCTTCTTGAAAATTATAAAATATATTTCCAAATTGTAATCCATATTCCTCCATTAATCATGACTCCAAGATCATCGTTTCAGCACTCTGTCATGACCATAGAAAGCTGCCACCCTGTGATGAAGCTCTTGCTATATTTTTCCAGGGTAGATATGAACCTGGCTTTCTCACTTGCTCCTTTTTAAGATCTTCAGGAACCAGGAAACTAACGTCACCAACTGATTTAGAACTGTTTTTCACAGCAGACAGCTGCTGAAAAAGCAACAATCCATTTGCTGACACAGGTATCGGATTAATCAAAGAGTTGTCGTGGTTTTTTATCCCCTGACACAAGGCTACACAATCTCTGTCTCCAAAAATTAGTTGCGTCAAAGAACCTTTTTCTGGTTAAGCTTTTTGGTTGGAACTGGGACACAGTGGTCCTCCAGCAAGTAGGCAAGGACTTCAAAGGCAAACTTCTCGTTAGAGGTTTGGCAAGTAAAGTACTTGAAGCTTCAGCCAAGCATCCCATGTCCAGCAGTGCCCAGCATCCTACACGGAATAAAGCTGAGTGAAACTTTTGATACCTTAATGAGCTAAAGAGGCTGTAAAAAAAAAAGTAGTGCTTATAACATATACGTGGTGCCAGAGACCAAAAATAATCCACTTGTTTTTTCCCTGTTTGAAGGATAAAGAGGCAATTCATGGCAGAGGAATAAAAAAAACCCCTCAGGCTTACAAGATTTTTTTGTTTTGTTTTAAACTTTTTTATCTGCCTAATCAATTAATTACCATAAAGTAATGTTTATCTTTGTTGCACTTCAGTGGCAGCTCTGGCTCCTTATGATTTCTTTCCAAAGTAAATGTTTGAGCTTTTTCAGCTGAAATGACAGAATATACCATTTCCATTAAAAAACAAAGTCATAAAAGTCATGTAAACAGCTTTTACAGGCCCTGTAATCACCTATCTATGTTTCTATAAGCAGACCAGGAAAAAAAATTAGCTGGTGATTTCGACTGCCTCTGACACTGCAGCCTGTTGTGCGTGGGCAGGTTCCTGTGCCGCTGCCTCTGCCATCAGCAGAGTGTCAGAGGCCTGGCAGATTATGTCCCAGCTCATCCCTCTGCTCCCAAAGCCACTGCAGGGTCCCTAGCACCCGGTTGCAGCATCCTCACCTGAAGTGCTGCCCATGCAATAAGTCTGTGTCTGCTTCCATCCTAATCCAAAATTGATGGGAATGGTTTTTGTGAATTTAGCAGTGCAGTGAGATACTTGATATGAAAATTTGCATTAACATGCTGAAATGTCCACTGAGAGAACATGTTATAGAATAATAGAATGATTCTATAATGAATGAATAATATAGATTGTTATTATGAAGCCCATATATTGTTATTAGAATATATGATAATATTGATAATTATTAGAAAACCTATATAATATAGATTATATTAGAAAACCCATTGAGAAAACATATTATATAATCATATAGAAACATTCATTACATAATCAGTGAATGAATATGGAATATTTTCCCTTTGCTCTGAGATATCCTGTGCTCTGTGAAATAAATATTTATTTCTTTTCAACAGTATTTTAAATACATTTATATATTTGATTTTATTTTATACATATTTGTATATTTGATTTGCCTTGATGGAAGTGTGCCTTGAAACATGTTGTATAAGCCATGCTTCAGTGAGAAATACAAACATATACTTTCTTAAAATGCATTGATGTTATTTTGAAGTAGAGACGTTAAAAGGACTTGTCAACTGTGTCACCTCTCCTTCCCCTTCTCTTCAGGTCTGAAAACCTGAGCTTGGCACCTCCTTCAGAAGAATTAATTGTTCCTCTGCAAGGGAAGTTGGAAAAACAAATAATAATATAAATCATAATCTTTTGTTGCTCTTTTTGTGCATTTTGTATTATTTAAATTGCAAAACTGGTTTCATGTTGCTTGAATAGAAGCTCTTTCTCTGCTGAAATAATGTCTATTCTGACTTTAGCAGCTTAGTTCAGTTGATTGCTGCAGGCCTTTCCCTTATTTTCCTCTTCCATTCATAGCTAATGCCCAACTAATAGCTGTAGGAAAAAAGCTCCATTACTTTTTTTCTGTCCTTTCAGTTAAAAACATCTACTGGAATGAGTGCCACTGCTAACATTGAATATCACTTGCTAAATATTCCTGACACAAAGGGCTTTGCTCTGAGGAGTTCCCAGTGCCATTTAGGCAACTCGGGCATGTAAATCCTAAGAGGACAAAACTCTGGTGGTCTGAGTCTGTTTAAAGCCTTAGGTCAGAGTTTCCATCTATAAACATTTTCTTGTATGTTTATGTTTTTATACAGATTGATTTATTGGAGGTGAAAACCACTGTATACTAACTAACTGTATACTAACTTTTTTTAAGCTAACTGATTAATTGTTGTTGATTGTAGAACATGCTCATCAGCAATAAGTCAGATGATCAGCTCATAGCCCCACACTCTTAAGTTCATCTGCCTGATGAGCTCTTTGATTAAGTGACAGAAAAGTAGCTGTGGATTTTCCCACCTTTAAAAAATAATAAATCATAACAAATGATGAAATGTGTCCATTACATTTCTGTCTGAGTGACATCACAGACCTCTGGTATGCTCAATACATGTTTGTTTGCAGATTTTCAGGGTGAGAAGAACTTTATATTGGGAGCTGAGAGTATTTAGACACACATTAATATACATACATAATAGACACATAATATACATTATTTTTTTATCTTATATCTAAGGTTTTTTGCTTTATTTATTATCATATTATCATTATAGCGAAAATATTCTTATGTATTTAACACATATTATTAATAATATATCACAAGATAGTTTTCATACACGTACACTTAAAGAGAACCATTGTGTCCAAGGCAGTTCAGAGACATGCTTCCACAAGAACTGTGGAGTGAGCTGTATGATTTGGTACCAGCTGAGTGCTTTATTCCCAAAACAAAGGGGTTTGCACAGCTGCTGGTCAGGCACAGAAGGAAGCTGTGCATCTGCCTTATGCTCATTGCAACCCTCACATCCTTCAGTTTCTCCTGCCTCACTTGTTCTTGTGGCACAGAAATCCAGTGGGATCTTCTTGAAAGGCTGGATTTTTCAGTAGCAGCACTTTAGGAAAAGCAGTACATCTTCCACTAAAAGCACAATTTTCTTTTTCTTTTGTAAAACAAAGTTTAACAATTTTTTGTGTGTTCTTGCCTTATCATTGCTCACTACTAATGCAGCACAAGCAAGACCTTTCACCTTTCTGAGAAATCTCTCTTTCCATATCTATGACATGAACTGCTCATATTTTGCAAATTATTCAACGTGTACCAAAATAACTAACTTTTAGTCCAACTTTCCTTTTTTTCTCATAAGTCAGATTCACTCCCTTCAAATGTCCTAACTTTACAGCTATTTGGAGTAGAGAGTACCATTATTGTTGTTCAATCCTGCACATTCAAGCTAAGCTCCAAGTACATAAATGTAATGAAGTGATAATACAGGAATGAAACAGATTTCTTTGGGTGTATCTAGCAACTCAGTGTTTGCTAGTAAAAATAAAACCAGCACAAAATATTGCTTTGAAATCTAACCTAAGTCAGTAAATGGTTTTTAATTATTATCTTATTTTTTAAAAAAATTAACCATGTTGTTCCTCTTTTTTCTTTTTCTGATCCATCTGTAAGCAGACGTGTGTGTTGGCTATTTTACGATGTATGATTTGATTACAGGCACAAACAGTTTATGGCACTGCAGTCATACCTAGGAATCATCCAACACCAAAAAGCAAACAACCTCTCTGGCTTTTACTGTTACATTGTTCAGGAGAACTTTAGTTCCTGGACCTGAAGTAGCAAGCAGGCATGAAATGTGATACCGTTTAATGGTGAATTTGAAACCTTTCACAGGGGAATCCAAGAGAAAAATGACCTCGGAACAGCCAGAAATCACTGGCTGCCAACTGCTGACATCTGTACTTCTGGTGATGCTCTGAGATTCCTGACATATGAGGTTGAGTAAGCAGAGTAAATTAATAAACCAAACATCATAACTCTGGATTTCAGCTCAGTTTCCTCATATTAAAAATAGTGAACAGAAAGCTTCAGTGTGGCAACTGATTTTGAAGAGGACACATTTAGCTTTGATATTATTGCAACCCCAGTAGAGCTCTGTTGTTGAGTTGGTTAATACCTCCAGATTCAACCTTTCGTGCCATAGTGAGGAAGTGTTCCCTTGCTGACCTGATCTCACATTCTTTCACTCTGAGATTTTCACAGTCTTGAGACATCCCTTACTAACAACCCAGAATTTTGGGGGCCAAATCAAAACTTTCAGTGCAGTCAGTCCAGATCCAAATGTTACAGCTCTTTTTCTTTTTGTTCATGATTTTCATACCAGTACTCAAACAGCTATGGGGAAATCCAGTATATAACCATTATTTTCCACTTTCTGCTACAAAGTTTTTATCTTTCTACATTTGTTTTTATGGTAGGATAGTTTCTGGTTTGAATTTTGTCTAGCATAAAAACTGCCTAAAGGAGGAGACCTCAATACTAGTCTATTATTCCTTTCAGATTTTGGCTGAAACTGAAACATGGAGGAAAACCAATTGTCCTCCTTTTTCCTGTTCTGAAAGATAAGTGTGACATGAAGCACATGCCTCTCTTAAATGCTCTCGAATGTGCCTAGAATTTTAGGTCAATAAACCCAGGTCTGGAACATGGCTGAGGCAACCACTTAAGGGTTTGCCATAAGGGTCAGATTCCAGACAGAGGTTTCTTTGTTTCCCCAGAAGGGTTTATTCATACACACTACTCCTTGTTTTATGTCTCTGCTTTGATGTGCTTAGCCACCAGATCCAAAGGGGATGTAGCCGCGCTTCCCCACAGCCCTCATGTCTTCCCCATGCTCCTCATTCCTTGCAACGCAAATGTTCAAAGGATGTAGAAATGGATGTCCATGTCAAGGCTCCCTTGGCAGACCAGAGGACATCATTGCTTCTGTATTTCCAGGACTCTCAGTAACCCAGAACTTGAAGCTTCTTTGTTGTCTTTTGCACATACATGGACCTCAACAGGCACCTGAGCTTTTAGACAATTTAGAGTTGTAGCACCTGAAGACCCACACAAAGTAGCCCATGAATTCATCCAGCTAAAGCAAACTAACAATATCAGGCGGACAAGCTTCTTATATGGCTGTTTGGAGAGTAAATAACCCTGGGTGAACCAGCCCTAGAGGGATTGAAAGGAAGAAACATCCTCACACAAGGACAATTTAATAAAGGACTCCGAAATAAAATGTCTAGCATAAGGCTAAATACCAGCTTAACACCAAGACACTGAAGTAATTTTTCCAGGTGCAGAGAAGATGTACATCCAGATAAAACCGTGACCAGTGTGCTGACCTCATGGTCCTAGGACATGCAGCCCAACAGGAGAAAGGCATTCATCCAGTAGGTATACGCCATCAATGTTGGGTGCTGACAATGGGAGGGGGGTTATATGTAATGGGATCAAAGACGGAATTTAAGTTGGGAAATTACCTAAGTCTTCACATTTACAATAAGTCACAAAAACTCTTTCGGGGCAAAATTCCACAATTGCTATAAAAACTTCTGTTATGGGCATCATCGGTGCTGACCCAGAGATGAAACTCAGTATCTATTTATTGCTCCAATCTGACTCCTAATTGAGCGTTTTGAGCAGCATTTTTTTTCTCCACTGCACTGCTCTGCTGTGAGCAGGGTAGGACTCAATACCATGCTCAGTGGAAGAGAGCAAATGTGCCTAATAGCTCCTCTCCATGTACTTACTGTTTGGTGAGTGGGTAAAACATTTGTGGAGGTGGGGGAAGTCATAGTAACAGGAAAGCAGTAAATACCACGAGCAAGTGTTCTCCTCACCTGCCTTATTCCAATAATCAGTCATGTCGCTAAAGGTGGGGGGAAAAAACAAGAAATACTTAAGAACTCAGATCAGAAAATTTATCTCCTGGCCTCAGGCTCTACAAAACTGAAGATCTAGCTCCACGAAAGGCAGGAGGCATCTCCAGCAGGTCTTTGTAGGGCTTAGTAGCCAAACCTGAAATTTTAGCCTGCCAAATGCGGACTTGATTGCTTAACAGTCCTCTAAACCTCTGCAAGCCAGATGTGCTTTGGTTTTAGAAACTCATGTTCTGATTTCATCTTGCAAGTATTTGATACCTGTGTTCCTTAAATTATCCTGCCTGAGTGTGCAAATATGTACCTACATATATGGGTACATCTACCATGCTAGCCTACGTGTGAAATTCAGCAAGACTCACTGCTTTCTTTCAAAACATATTTCCCAAAGAGGTGGCAGCTGTACCCTACTAGTACTTTTTACCCTGTGGTGGAAGGTTCCCTGCTTCTACACCACAGCCATGAGGTTCGGCATAGGAAATTGTACTTTAAGAAGTACAATTATTAGTAGTGAGCAGCTATGAGAGGTTCACATTAGGGCATGCACAGCAGGTGGAATTCAGACACCCAAGGTAGCATTTCTCCTCTGTAATTTTTGAATGCTACTCAGGACCAGAAGTAAATGACACAAGAAATACAGTTTGATATGGAATAGTGAGGCAGTGGAAAGCCTCATCAGAGCAGAGGGAGATGAGCTGAAAGAATTCAGCTGTGCTTTACTTAATACTGCAATTACAGCTACCAAAAGAATGAAAACAACTTCCTATCAACAGCATCTTCTGGAACACCTGGATTAGGCATAGGCATTTCCTGTTCCTGCTGCAGAGTTAGTGGATAAAAGGAGCAAACAGAGCTTAAAAATAGGGATTAAAGCTGAATTTCTCTATCCCAGGTACTGTCTTAATATCTAAGTAAAACTCCTATTTCTTCTTACTGATTCACCTTTTTAATAAAAGGGAGATTATTCTTTTACCTTCAGGACCAAAGGTCATCTTTCAATATGTCTACTATATGAAGTAGAAGGAAACATGGTTCTGCAACTTCTGCTCTCTCTACTTAGCTTGAAACTTCCTCCTCCATGAGGAGAACGTGATGAATTGTATGGCTTTAGATGTAAAAAGACATTAAAGACTAGGAGTCCTTTTTTTGCCTTTAAAAAAGTATTATTTGGTCCCAAGTTTTCTTATATGTTTGCTTTGGCCCTGTTGTAAAGAAGGCAAATGAAATTAATTTCTGAGAGGAAATAATGTTAATTCTCCTTAGAAGAAAGGAAGTTACATACACTCCAAGAAGCTTTTTGGAAGCTAATTATCTCAGCAATAATAACAACACTCTTAATGGCCAGGTCTCACTTCTGGTCATTTAGGAGAAACCTTTAATAACACTGTTCTTTGAAGAATTTTCTGTATAATTTTATCATCACAGTTTGGATTGCCTACTGGTTATTTTCAGCTGTCCTTTGAAGAGCTCCTATCTCTCCCGTGCCATTTCCTAGAGCTGTGGAATTGCCTCATGGGGCGAACATATGAGTTTTGACGCTAGTTTAATAAACGATTACAGATAGTCAGGTACTTTTGCCAGCTGTTCTTTAAAGGTATATACAGACAAAACAAAATAAACCAACCAACCAATCAAACAAAACAAAACAAAGCAGGGCTGTTCCTGATTTTCCTTGTACCAAACATCTATTGGCATAAGTCCATCAAAATCAATCAATTCATTTCACTGACAGAGTCCAGAATAAAGACAGTAATTTCTTTCTTGCTTTTAACATTTTTCATATGAAAAGAATGCTTTTGAAAGAAATATAAAGTGACTGATTATTGGAGTTACTGACCAAAATGTCTCTGTGTGTTCATTCTTATAACTAACTTGCAAATTTAATGTTCAAAATTAATAAATTTCATTTAACCGAAGTAATACCTCTAGAATTTCTCTTTGAGTAAAGGCAGCAGCGAGGGAGCAAATATGGTATTTAATAGTCAAATAGAAAATTCCTAGAAAGTTCTCGTCCTATTCTTGGTAACGTCTGGTTTGCCCCAAGGTGTTGGCTCTTTTGGTCATTAGCATCTCAGGTCTGATTTCTGATGGTGGGCATGCAGGAATAGGGTGTTCTATATATAGAAAACCATATATAAACTTATAACCCCTTGATTTGTATCAGTTACCCTCTGAAATGGCAGTAATGGAAAATGCACAGAGATAACTGTGTGTACTCCTCTAAAACCATACCAGCACACTGAAGAAGGAAAAATTGTATTTATTCCAGGTTTTCTTGTACCTGCCCAGAACTGACTGAGTGAGCAGAAGAACCAAGTGGCATCATACTTCCCATGTAAGTCAACCTTGGGAGTAAAATCTGGGAATAAGGCATGTTGGTTTGCTCTTTGTCAGTTCACTGAGCTTCAGATAAACATGGAGGAATAAATCCCATATAAATCATTGGGAAATATCTAAATATTAAGATTTCAGCTCCCTCAGTTCTTGTACTGCTTTTTTTTCCTTTTTTTTTATTCTCCTCCTATATTTTGAAATGTATACTGAAACCGTAGACTTTTCTAATTAATCTGGGTCAATGATAGCAAACTTCTGGCTGGCAGGTCAACATTGTCACACAGCACTGTGGTACAGCAGAGGACATCATCCCCTCTGGTCCCCACCATGGTTCCTGCACCTCATTCTGGCCCTGCAGCTGGGGAGGATGAGCTCATGGGAGCAACAGCATTCATTTTATTTTAGAAGGACTTCCAAGATCAGTCTCCTTCTCAAGTGAATAATTCTATAGCTGATGCAGCCTTGTCATGGTATTTTCTGTTTATCTACAGCTGAAAAGAGGGTGTATTAAATTACTTGGTAGCAGCTAGGATAGACAGTTCCACTTTGTCTTTATTAAATCACATATCGCTGAAAGTTTAAACTATTTGAGCAAAACAGTGAATCAAAGTTCAGAGCTGTTGCTCTGGTTTCAGCTGAGTTATATCACTTTCACTGGGACTGAATTATTTGTGAAAGCAAACCCTTCAAGGCTATTATTGTGGTAAAAGGAATGGAATCCTACATTATTTTATATATGATATCTGGTTTTTTCCACTTCAAGTTCTGTTCTTTACAAAGGTCTTCAGTTTAATTGGCTTCAAAGAAGAATTTGCCTGCATTTAAGTTATCAAAACTTTATGCAGAGCAGATAGGAGTAAAACCAATTATTTATACTTTGTTTTTAATGGACCAAAATGATGAGAATATAAAAGGAAAAAGATTAGCCCAAACTCTCTAACATTTTAAGGTCTCAAAAAACCCAAGATTAGGACTTTGAAAAGCATCCAAGTAATAAATCCACAGAACAAAACCACACAGTTTTAATAAGTTTATTACAAAGAAACACAGGAGCTGATGGGCACAGATGCTAAGCTAAGTTGAAAAAACTTCAACAGCCTTTTGTGTTTGTGGACTTTTAAAAATCAAGTGGTCAGATGTAACAAGCTGATGTTGCAGTCTGATTCTCTGATGCCAAAACCCATGGAGGTGCTGGGGGAAGGGTAAAAGAAGGATGGGAAGAAAAATGCTCCCATCCTTCTGCCTGGTGTCTGCAAACAATAGACAAAGCCAATCATTTTCTCCTCTTCGGATAAAGCTAACACTGAAACTATGGAGACATAAAAATCCATCTGACTTAAGTGTTGGGAGTGAAGTTGCAGAGGACTCAGGCTTGATGGGCTACCAGGCAAGACCATGATGATCTTCCCTGACCTCAGAGAGAGGTCAAGATCTGGGTCCATGCTGCTGGAGCAGATCTTCATATGTGGGAGACCCAATGTCCATGGGGCAGAGGATGGAGAGTGCGCCTCACTGAGATGTCACTACCATTTTCAGGCACAAATCTAGATATAAATGTAAACATTCTGATCTTTACTAAGATCTTTGTCAGCAGATCTGTTCCTGGGTTTTGTTCAAAATCATAATTGCTGGTTTTAGGGGGGAGGGGTGTGACTTTTATTCCCCTATAGCCTTTCAGATTTTGCTGAAAAGCAGAAAAGGAGATGATTCTAATTCTTCTAAATACCAATAAAGCCATTTACAGATGTTGAATAAGCTATTCTTTTGCAAATCCACTTGAGAATTAATTTTGACTGATGACCTCACTAGGAAAAATAAACTCAACTTTACTCTGAAATTTCTGGATGCATCTCAGGACTGACAGAAAGTACTGTTCCAGGAATCAGCAATTTTGACATGGTAATAAATGGCAGCTAGGAATGGTTTTGAGTGTAGTGCTTACTCATAAGGCTCACCATTTGCACTCACTTCAGAATAACATTTTATGTATTTGTAATAGGCTTGGATATGGTGGATCTTTTTTTGTTTTCCCTTAAACCACAGACCTCTACAATCATTTCATGTTATGAAACAAAGGGAATAAAACTCTTTTCCATCTCTTTCTTGCATCTGTTTCTTAGTGCCTGGCAGAAGAATCTGGCCATGAGACTCATAGGTAGATAAAGGAGCTATGTTCTTTTTTTTCTGTGGTTGAAACCAACAAATGACAAAGGATTTCTTTTTATCTTTCCTCCTACTTCTCCTTCCATTTATTCCTTTCTCATGTTCACACTTATTTTCAGCAGTAACTAGATGGAAGAGCCCAGAAATGAGGGACCTATTCAGACCCAAGTGAAGCATCACTCAACGTGGCATCACATTTTCCTACAAATTTATATTTAGCCTCTGTACTTGAACATCCAGCTAAAGTTACGTGGGTAGCACAAACTGACAAAGGTGTTAAATGATTGATTGGCGCAGCGGAGAAACTTCTGTTTCATTCGTGGCCTCCACCAGCTCTACATTTTCCAGGCAGCTGGGCTGCCAATTCTCACACCTAACGGGTCAGTCCTATTTTGTCTTTCTTGAGCAAAATTCCATTGGCGTTTCCAAACTGATGCTTGCACCCAGGCATTTCCTAGCTCACTGAGCAAGGTGCTGGATGGTGAGGGATATCCACTGTGGTATAGTCTCACCAATTATTCTTGGAGGTGCTTCTCTCTACCTTTCCAGGAAATCCTGGTGCTCCCTGACTGTCACAGCCTTTTGACTGCTCGGTTTCATTTCTGTTTAATTCCTACTTTTCTTATAGCAACAGTGATGGCACGAATACATAGATTCCTTCTTCTGACATGTCACCATCTTTATGGGGATCTCCTGCATGGGTTATTTCCAGGCACTGCTGCCAGCAGAGTGTTTTGGATAACGTTTTAAAAACCAAAAGTATTTAGTGCAAATGATGGAGCAAATAAGTGCTGCATCTTATTTCTGACAGATGGAAATATAAACCCAGTACTGTGGTGAAGATGAGGAAAATAATGGCTCCAAACTAAGAGGAGGATTTTCTGTCTGCTCTGGTCCATTTAAGTTTGGAGTAGGCATGGTTCTCCACCCATGGTCCATGGGCATAGCATATGGTTGCAGATTATTAAGTTAGAATCTTTTCAGGTTGATGTTTGTGAAATTAATTTTCCATCCCTGCAGCTCAGCCATTTTGGGGTTGTGCCTGTGTATCCCATCACAGCTCTATGCTGCAGCAGCAGGGAAAGCAAGCTTCAGGATTGCTGTCTAGGCATCCACTTGACTTTGGCTCATTGATTTGGGAAGAAGAATTAGGGCTGCTCAGTCAGAGGAAGGATGCAATGGACCAGAGTGCTTGTAATTTTGTCTGTTCCAGTTCAGACTGGGAAATCTGAGATACAGAACTGTAGGGTGTGAAGACTTTAAAAAGTTTGGCAAAGTCTGGAAAAGACACAGAGGTCAACACACGACTGTACTAGGCTGCAGCCTTAAGTGGTTTTCAAGTATTGATGGAATTAAGAGGGGGGAAACCTGCTTCCAGACTTTTTTTTTATAAGGTTTGAGATCCACAGGATTCTGCTTCTCTTATCCCCAATTTCTCTTTTGTCCTGTGTATAGAGAGACAACCTTTACCTCAGATTACCAGTCCTGTACATGGTCTTTTTCATGCATAAACTCCTAGAGAGACTGTAACATCATACGGTTCATACATGCAAAAATCATTTCTAAAATGGATTTTCCAGGTGCAAACTCAATCATCTGTTCAGCCAGGTGTGAGAATCTATCAGCTGTGCACGCAGGTGTCAATGCCTGAAAAATGACCTAGTTTACTCCTCTATAAAGAGTTTGCACATGGGTCTATGTCACTTTAAGTCTGTTTTGGGCTGTGTTTTGAGGATTTAAGTGGAATTTGGATGGTGATCTCTGTGCTGAAGGCTCTCTGCACAGGGCAAACACTTCACAAAGCATATGCACAGATGGGCAAACTTGGCAGCCCCAGAGTGAAACCAGGCTGGGGGCCCAAATCGATAATCTTGCCCCAGATGTGTCTCCTCCTAAAGTGTCTAGCTCTTGTCAGGCTCGTTAGAGAGGTTTTGGCCGGTTTGCCTTTTTTTTTTTGAATGAAAACATAGCATTTCTCAGTGTATCAATGTTCCCAAACTCAAATATTTAATAAGCTCTGCTATCTAATACCTGTCTTGGCTTTGCATGAGAAACAATTGCTTGCAAAGTGTTTATCTATTCACTGAAAATGATTAAAAGAAAATACACAGTCCTTCATATACTATTTTTGGGCAACAAAATGAACTTGCTGCTATTTTAAATATTTCAGTATAATTTATATTAGCTATAATACCATCAATAAGGCTGCTTGAAAATTAAGTGTCATTCTTGGCTTGAGCCACTGGGTGTGTTGTGGGACCAAATGCCATGTGCCAGAAAAAAAATTAAAACCAAAACCACCGTCAAGTAGCTAAATTTATGGAGAGAGCAAGTAATATGGGCCTGAACAACACAGCTATTTTGGACAAACATGTCTCCAACTGGGGAAACCTTCAAGTTCCCTTCACCTTAATAGTAGCTAAGGCATGGAGGGGAGAACAGCAGCAAGTTGTAGCTGGTGGTGATGCTGTTAATTCTCCAGACAGGCAAAGCAGGGGATGGTCGTAAGCTCTGAGGAGTAAGTGGATGGGAATTTACTGACATTTATGTCCCCAAGTGTCAAAATAGTGATCATTTCTCCTTTATGGGGAGATTAAAATACCCAGCTCTGTCTTCCACTGATTTCTTCAGTGTCAGTCTCTCCCTCACCCAGGTAGTTCTTGTCTCTACATCTTCCTGAGCAAGTCAGTTTTCCTCCAACGCGAAGGACACTGAGTACACTGTGCCAGACAAGGCCTCTCTAAGGCATTAATGCTTCCTTTTCTCCACTGGAAATTCCTCCCCTGCTCCATCCCAGGAGAACATTTTGCCTCTTTCACAGCTGCATCACACTGATGGTTTCACGATCCTCCTGCGCTCTGCCAAGATGATGTGAATATTGTGGGATAAGATGATGTGAATATTGCAGGATTTGGCAGTGCTTCCTGGCTTCTGGGTCCAAGTGCAGGTCCTGGACACATCCCAGATCTGGGATGGGATGGAATCTGGATGTGCACTTGAGGCCTTTTCCTCCTACCTGTCCGTACCATAGTTTCCATGGAACTAAGTGCAGAAATGTTGGCCAAAAAGGAGCCTCAGTACACTACATTTTGGCCAGGTCTCCTGTCTAGATAAGCAGTGAACAGAATCCTGGAAAACTCTGCCACTTATATCAGTTGTTCAGACACAGACATATATATCGTATTTTTTTAGATATATTTTCCTGTGGTGTTTAGAACAGACACTACTCTTCCCAGCCGATTCCATTTGACATCTGCTTTTTTTGTTCATCCCACCTGCATGACATAAGAATATTTTGTCACTGCTTTTTCTACAGAGCAGCAAAATCCATATTTTCTTTCCATTTAATCTATTTATCTCCTGGGCATGTCCTACTGTGATATTTGTGATCTTCTCTTTTCTGAGCCCTCCTGAACAACCATCTGTTAAAATTATTTTTCCTACTTTTGTGTAGCCAGTTTGCTTTGCATTTTCAATAAATCTACCAGCTCTTTCTTCACACACTATCAAATTTCAGCTACCTCTGTTGTCTAGTATGCAATCTAGGCTGCCATTGTATAGTTGACTGCCTTCCTTGTACAGTAACCTCTTCATAATCCTCTGCAGGTGACAGACTGCTTGAAATAATTTCTGAAATCAAGTAATTCACTGATTCCCCTCTCTTTTTAGGGCATTGACAGAAAAACTTACTGATTTTGTAGTATCTCCAAAAACGGAGGCAATGAGGGCACTAGAAAGCACAGCTAAAATATTCACGTTCTCTATGGGAAAAGTGATCTGCTCTTTGAGTTGATCCACGTACACACTAAAAGTGTCTAGTCTAAAATTAAGATATAAGTCCTTTGAGAGAAAGAGAGATGTATTGCATCGTATTTGGAAGTGCAATATATTTGGTTTCCAAAGGATCATTCTAACAATCATACCTAATCACTTATAAATATCTACTGCTAATGCAGTTGTTTTCTTGCAGATTTATCCCATCAAGCCATAATTCTGGGCTTTTATTTTCTTTCCAAAATCTCAGAAACAATCTGGTTTTGTAGCTTTACAGTTATGCATGTTTTTGCTGAGTTGGTGAATCTCTTTAACTTTTTAGTATGCACAAAAGACCCATGACACCGAGATTTATGACACAAACCAATAAAAAAATACCTCTGGTGGAATGCTAAATATTCAGAGAGGTTAGGAAAATAATAGCCTCTGTCTATATGTGGCAAACCAGTATTAATAAGCTAAGATTCCCTCAAAGATAGCTATAATTTAAAAAGTAGTATTGTATTTTACCATCAGAAACAGCTTGAGAAAATTTTTTTCTCTTCTATTCACATATTTGCTATCATAAAGGCTTTCAGAATACTGCAGGGGCATTTTCAGGACTCTTCAGAAGTGGAAATAAGACAGCGTGTAAAATCTCATACCAGAGCTCTGGACTCTTGGCTTCACCAACCCACTCAGACACTCAAGAGTAATGTAAGATCTGAGCTGTGCTGTCATGATGTCACAGAGTTTTTCCACTAGCTCAAACCCCTCAAGACATTTTACTTCTCTAAAACTTTCTCTTTATTCTCTTGGTAATCTGAACGTACAGATTACCAATACCCTGCAAATAGGTTTTGTATCGAAACTCCTATTAAAGTCAGTGGGAGCCCTGTGACTAACCTGTCCATATAACACACTAAGTCTGGGGCTGGATGGCTGACTGCTTTATATTATATGTGGAGATCTTTTAAGAGCACTTTTTAAAACAAAGCAACAATATTTTGCTGGGAACATAAGGACTTCAACAGAATAGGCTTTTTCTCTCTTTTTCAATGGCCTCGCCTGGATCAAGCAGGCAACACTAGAGGGGTCTCAAGCTGCTCGCACTGCTTGAAGGACTTAATTGCCCTAAGGGACAGAAAATGGGATCCAGCTACAAAGTTTTGGGCTCCATCCCAGATACTTAGTCTATTAAGTGAGTCAGGAGGTTACGACTGAAAAGAAATAAGCCCCACAGCAGAAGTATATTTTGCAATCTGCTGTCTTTGGAAAGGTACTGGTACAGGGGCAGGCTGCTGGTGAGGGGAGATGCACTGATAGCTATTGAACCAGATGGGATGGGGGGGAGAGGAGGAAGGAAAACAAGCATTTGCCCTCATCACAGCTTGTTGATGAGGGCAAAAGTCATGTTTTTCTACACCTTTAGATACTGACTTCCCCCTCCAGACACAGTTTTGGCAAGACGTGACTTGAGGCAGTAACACTTTCCTAATGGCATAGGCTGTTGAATTTCTGTGTGACGTGGCTGAGGAGCATGGGAGGTCTAGTAGCTGAGAGCAGAGGTCTAGGAGCCACTCAGTCACTTTGTCACTTAGGGCAAGTTACTTGACCTTTCTGCATGGGCTTGAGCCATGTCAGATAAAGAAAATGGCTTGAGACTAGCATTTCATGCAATATCCGAAACCTAACCTGAAAAAAACTTCCTTCAGTTCACTGAAGAGGTCATCTGTATCGTCTTGAAATGCCACCCACATCAGCTGGGTGAAACAGTGAAAAAAACATCAGTTCTCCTTCCAAATTCCATCCTGTCTCTACACTCACGTGGAAAACTAAGTGTTTATAAAACACAAGCAGTGTTAGTGGGCATAGAGTAGGTAACTGAATTGTGACTCTGCATTTGTAATTGCTGCAATTCTTGATTAAAATCTGTTAATCTACACCCATGTAAACCTAAAACTGGATGTTGTTTCTGAAAGCACAGATCTGTGTAGATTTTTCATTTTAAATCAAATAGTTTTTTAAGCTGAAACAAGGTATATGATTAAGAAGCTTTCTTCTTTCAGTTCACTGTCATTATTAGACTACCTTAGCAAGAACCCAACTTAGTCTAAAGCAGAGTATTGGAGCATTTGAATAATTCATAGGCATAAAAATATTTCAGTTCTTGTTTCTCTTTGAGAAAATCATACAATCCTCAAATATAATTTCTACTTGCACTGCTTTCCCTCTACTCTGACTGAAAGGGTGGATATTTACACACTGGAGCTTGTAGCTGAAACTGTTTACAGGAATCAAACAGAAACCACTTGAGGCCATTGAGTAGGTAGAAATAACTCTTGTAATTTTATGGATATCTTTGTGAAAAAGGAAAGGATATTAGAAGTTTTCACATTAAATTACCAAGTGCTAATTTAGGGGGGAAAAAAAGACAAGTAAAAAGGATTAAAGAATTTCCAAAGAGAAAAGGCAAATTCATTACATCTTAAGACTGGGGAAATAGACTTCATTTCCTGAGGTCTATACTAGATACACTGCTCACTTTAAAAGTAATTTTCTCTTATTATTTATAGAGAAAGCACATTTGGTGTTCACTGCAAGGACCACAATCAAGTGATTGAGTTGATTAATGTACTTGCTGCACCCAAATCCCTTAAAATCAAAACCCCTTATACTCAAATAAGTATAAAGAGCATCCTATTTCAGTGTTTGAAACAGATTCCATATGAATATGCTTATATGCCAGCCTTACAGATTTGAGACTGTTTTTAAACATGCAGTGCTTCTCCATTGGGGTTGCAACTGGAGCAGAAAAGATCATGCTAAAACATCCAGCTTGCTATAGTGCAAATAAAGGTACTACATGTATGTCTTTTAAAAACATGAGATGTTCATGGAACTTGGCTTTAAACATTTTCCATGAGCTTGAACAGTCAGCAATTACTGTGCAATTGAAGAACAGAGGTACTGTATACCTTGCAGTTACATAAAGCACTGCCTGTTTTATTTTTTAGTAATGATCTCCATGCCTCTTTTTTGGGTTCAAACTCTTTGTAAAGATTGGAAAAATTGTGTAGGTGATGTTTTCAAATTGCTTGAAGGCTCATAAAGAATAAGTGCCTGGGGTATTTCTGCTCACAGCATGTAGGTCACTAGAGGAGGTACATGTTGGGGAGTCAATGGTTTTCATATCTAAATATTTGTTCCTTAGGCCAAGAACAGATCAAAAGATCACCTTGCACAGACTTGTAAAACACACCATTGTGCATCTGTCAAGTATTCTGTGTCAAGACCAAAGACTTTATTTATAAGACTTCAGTCTGTGCGTTAGTGTCCAGAGTACAAAACGTGACTCCACAGCAAAAGACCCCACTGGGAAGATAAGTGGAGAGCTAGAGTGATTGCCTGGAGGGTTTCCTTCCACCTTCATGCTGCAGAGAAAGCTGAAAGCCAGAAGTGTTTCCCTACCTCTGTCTGGTGGGAAAATTTCCTCAGTCCCCAGATAGGTGGGATCCAAGAAAGAGGTACTAAATGTTCAGTAGACCGAGGGGATTTCTCTCTGCTGACCAAGAACCCTGTCCTATATGCTCAGCACCTTGTCTCCTACTGCTGGCAGTTGCTGATGCTGGGGAGAGAAGAACAAATCAGGTTTATTCTTCAAGCAAAAATAATTCTGCTCAGACTCAATAGAGAGCCTTCCTAAACAGGATTCAATCACAGTTGCTGTACAAATGTGTAGCTGTTAAATGTGATAGTACATTGCAATCAAAGATATTTTTCAGAGCGAAAAGGAATGAAGGTGATAAATGGAAGGGTCTTGTCTCAGTCATAACACATATAGAGACTGAAGAAATTATCCTGAAAACTGATCAAAGCATATTTTGATGTGTTGTCTGATCTTATGTCAAAGCTCACCCACCTGCTCCATTAGGGATTCTAATGTTTAACTTTCACAGCTTTGAAGGTGTCTATGTCAAGGCTGTGTTAGTCTATCGTTAGCTGTCAGCCACTGTAGGGCTTTAATAGAGAAGTCTTAACAATCTTCAACACCAAAACTCTTGTACACACGTATTGTGCTGTTAAGGCATTTCTTGCCTTCCTTTCTTGCCTTCCTTTCATTGTGTAGAATAAGCTGGACTCCCTTGGCCACTTGTGGCTGCTCCATGCCTGGAAGTGTTCAAGGTCAGGTTAGATGGGGCTTTGAGCAACCTTGTCTAGTGGTAGATCTCCCTGCCCATGGCAGGGGGGTTGGAATCAAGGTCTCTTCCAAACCAAAAAATTCCATGATTCTCTGTTCTTCATATTCATGCGCTTTTGTCTATTCCAAAGCTGAATGAAAGGTAGGAGAAATGGGTAAGAGCATTAAGAGCATTAGTTATTTTGTCTTTTCTATGTGTACAGAGAGGAATCATCCTTTAGATCTTTGGTTTACCACCACCTTAGGCATACCTGTTTGGGAATGGCTGTATATGCATGCTTCTCCACCTCTTAAAGTGGACTTTCAGGATAATTTAATTTTTGGCCTTCAGTTCTCAATCAAAGAACTGTCAATTATACAAAATTGTTTTAAACATAGCAAAAAAACCTTGTTTATCATTTCCCATAGTCAAAGTTTGGAGTTCTGCTTTACAGGTATTTTTTAAGCTCTTTTTGTCTTAAAAACCTGTGATGAGTTTGCTTTCTCAGCAAAAAAAAAGAATGAGAGGAATTTAACATTATTGTAATTCTTTTCCTTACTCATGTAATGGAATGCAAAGTATGAAAACAAAAAAAAAAATCTGCTTCCCAGAACACTGAATAAGATTTTTAGAAATAGATTAAACAGTAGAGTTAAATATTTTGTAGCCTTTAACTGAATCAGTTGCAATTGGGTCACTGTGATAACATGCACCAAGATCTGAGTATCCACAGAGGTCAAGGCCAAAACATCACGTATGGCTTCTTTGCTCACCTTCTCTCATCATTGTGGCCCAGTGAAAGTTAAAATGACTTTTATAACAATTGGTGAGGGAGCAGCTGGGGCAGAAGTCCCATGGCATTTAGAAAAGCAGTAGTGTAGGGCATCCATCATCTAAGATGGTCAGCTTCCCATCAGCTCCTACCCTGGGGCCCCAGCACCGCCCACGACACCAACAGAAATCCCAGCCCAGGATTAGCAGCATGGCAGGAGCCCGGAGGGTGCATTGGGACAGCAAGGGAAAGCAGGAATAGTGTTTCTACTTTCAGCATTAAATTCAATACTTGGAAGATTCAGTGCTGTCAGCTGACAGAAAATAATAGATGCTGGAAAATACTTCTGCAGCCAGACGAAGTGTCTAAATGCATGTTTGTCTCCAAACTGGTGATGAATGTAGTTTAAACGAGGCAAACTTTGGGGACTGTAACCTTTTTTAGCTTGCTGTAGCTGTCCAGTTTACTGGGCTTTCTAATGACTTTAATACATTTTGACTATTAAAGTTGTGGCTTGCATGAAGAGTATAAGGTTTTTTCTGGTCTTGTGGACATACTTTTGGTTCCATGGACATCATAAATAACAATTTTTAAAAAAAGACTGATTTTCTTCAGCACTCATTAGAAAGGGAAGTAGAATTTAATAACAACTTTAAATCATCAGGAAAAACATGACTAGGTTTTTGTTTCATGTGTTTTCTGGAAACCATGCAAATATCACACATTGGTTGAAATTAGCTCCTTAAAAACACAACGTATGCAGCAACATTCCTTGGACCCAATAGCTTAATAGTGAAGAGACATGAAGGAAAAGCCCATTGAAAGTACTTTGGTGTCTGAGCAGAAGTGATGGCACACAGCTGTCACGTGAAGGATTGGCGAAGGATTCATTTTCTGCCTTAGTTATCTTGCTCCAAAAACTCCTTCCCAGGTTCAAGCACTTTCCAGAGATCCGAAGAAGGAGTCACAGAGGGGCAAATCATGAGGAAATAATAGGAAAAGGGCAAAAATAGCACAGTCAAGCCAGACATTGTACAAAAGGCTTCCAGCCCAGTGCCTCAGTGAGTTGGTGAAGCTGCCTCCCTGCCCACAATTTCTAGAAAGAGTTTGCTTTAATTTCTGTCAGTGAGGTAGTTACTGAAGCTGCAATAACAAAAGGATTACATGGATATGTGATTGGATATTGGAAAAAGGTCTTTGTAACCAAGCAGAGGAGGAGGTACTTAATCTGTTTAAAAACAAAAGCTCCTATTTTAAGGGAATCTACATCACAATCTGTGTGAAGCCCTAATTCCCCAAATCCATCTGTGCTTCCATCAGGATAGGGAATTACTGACCCTAGCAATGTCCAGATGGCAGATAAGGATGCAGAAAAGGATTGCTTATTTTATGAACTCTAGATACCTAGGGGAGGGGGTAAGCCCACCATTTCAGACTAGGGACACAGGAAATACTCTAGGACAATTAAATGCAATTAAATATCCTTCACAAGAAATCATGACAGAATGAAGCTTCTGATACCTTTTTCTCTAATGTGGCAAAAGCATGTCTGTAAAGCTGAAGGAGGGAGTCCTGCCTCACAAAGGGAAAAAGATGAATTAACAGATTATGCTGCTGGGGTTGGAGGGAGAGAAATCTCTCCTTTGTGATATTTATCTGGGAGCTGAGGATTTCTATGAAGTCTAATTCTCAGAGTCTAATTTAAATGCTTAGTCTTTCTGTATAGTTACTGTAGACACAAAAGCTTCTGCATATCACAGAATCATAGATTTCTATGATTCTATATGGGCTGAGGAGGACTTTTAGAGTGTACTGGGAACATCAGTTCCCAGTAATGGTTCTCATGAGATATGAAAAGCTTGAAAGTGAATATCCTGCAAGGTCTTTCAAGGTCCTCCATTCCATTTTTAGGAAAAAGAGCTGAAAGTCATGTACACCTGAGTCTATGGGTCTCATTTACTACAACAACACAAAGATTATATCACCTGCCAGCATTTATACGGAATAGCATATCTGCAACTGTGTGTCATGAAACACTTTGGTACATCTAGAAATTAATCTTTTCACATATGAACCTGCTTTCCTATTCTTTTAACCATTTTATTTTCCAATAATTGGAAGACTGTATGAATCACTGATGTGAATTTTGCAGTTTTGCCATTGACAAGACAGATCCAAAGCTGTTTCATCGGGCTAAAAATGATTTACTGTTCGCTGACACTGTGTTTGGAAAATAATGTTAAACAAATGTTTTCTTTTATTTTTTTGTAATTGTTTCAATGATAGAAAAGAAAAGAAATTATGCCAGTCATAATTTGTGATCTTCATGAAAGTGACTTTTGAGTAAGAGGAAGATGCAGACACACCAGGTCTTCTAAAATCAATAAAGGCACACAAAGGCTAGAAATTAAAATAAAATTTAAAAAGCTGGGGGAAAGGTAGAGTGTAAAACAAAATGTATTGTAAAGCTGTACTTTCCATTTGGTAGCCTCTGAAATGAACCCACGGTATTCTCCCAGTACAGTTTAAAATGAACCAGGCCACATTAAGTTTACAACATACATCAACACATAAAAAGGCTCTTATAAAAATATCAGGGAGTGAATAGGGGAGTACTTGTTTACCCACCAGAGAAAACCAACGCACCACAGAAATGTTAGCAGTAAAGTAATTGAAATATCTGTCATTTTATGAGGGGGAATATCAGTGATGGGATGAAGAATCCAAATGAGACAATCTCATTGCTGTGGTGATTTTACTTTTTAAATAGCATATCCAATCTTCACTTACTGTGATTTTTCCTAACATATCTGCCCTAGAACCATTACTTTAGGGATGAGTGACACTTGGTAGAAACCAGCACCCTGTATTAAGACTGGTTTTGACCAGTCAAAACAAGGCAGATTGGACCATGTAAATCTCTTCGGTGATTACAAGTTCTACTGCTACAGGATGGATGCCAAATGTTTGTTAGGACTGTGCTCTGTGAATACTTTAGGGTAGCATTTGCCTGATGGATTCCACAAAAAAAAGTCATGTGAAGCAAACAAAACTGATGCACTTTGGGCTCCATTTACTTTCACGGATAATGGTTAGTTTTGCTGGAAAGGTTTTATCTAAGTTTACTCTTTTAGCAGAAAACAGATTTTTTTTTTTTAGCTGAAGCTTTGCTTGCTTATTGAAAACAACTGTGCTGAATTTAAGCAGAAAGTCAGAGTTTAACTCCCTTGTGCTGTTTCCTACTTATTTTTCTGCAGTCACAGCTATGTGTTCAACAGCACTTCAGCTGGGATTGACAGCCCCCACAGGAGCAGACACGGGGGAAATCACAGAAGATCTTTTGAGACTCCTGTTGAGAGGAAACTATTTGGAAAGTTAGGGAACCACACGTGTTTTGTGTGCATTTTTGTATGCATTGTTTGCATATATGGAGCATGGAGCAGAAGGAATCTGTAAGGTTTCCACAGGTTTCCACAAGTGAGGAGATATCATATGTACAGGCATCACAGCGGAGCTTTTAGTAGGACCCCTTGAGTGTGGGAAATGCATCCAGAGTGATGTGCAAACAGAAATATCCCTGGGAGAGATTCACTGTTTCAAGGGAAAAATATTTCAAATGAAAAAACAAGTACGTTTTACGCAGCTAAAAGGTGTTTAAACCTTGCATTATTATTTAAATCATACTTGCATAATGCAGTGCCATCTCTCACGTTGGTGATAATGGGAAATGTTTTAAGACCAAAGTTGTAAATGCCATATGCCAGGAGAACATGACATATAGCCATTTGACAGAAGTGTTACTGGGAATAGCAGGACAAATAGGGAATAGGATTTGTGCGCTAACAGGAAGACAAAGTAATAAATCTATTTTGTTAAGTGAGCTATGAATAATTTGCTGCAGAATATAGTGGAAATTTTACCCCTTGAGTCACTAGAGCTATAAAAAGCTCTCAAATGTGTCTGAAGGGAAACAACATCACACTGGGACCAAGAGGCACCAGTAACTTTCTGGTGGTTGTCTTTCCTCAGGTCAGAGAGAGTAGTTTGGCTTGAAACTTGGAAACATTGTTTCTTTTTTTGTTTATTTTTTCCCTTGCTTATTTAGCTCCGTAGTCTCTGCTGGTAGTCTCTGAAGTAGCCGCTGGTGTGCAGTGTGCTGTTTTGGGGAGAGCCCTGTGTAACTTGTGGTCTTTGAGAGACAGTTCTCAGGTTTGGCTGGATCTATGAGATCCATCACCTCGCTTGCTGAAATGATGGGACTCCAGTTCCCCCACAAGAAAACCATGCCATGTCTGGTCTAGAGAACATTCTTTGTACTGTCTCTGGGTTTACCGGAAGATATGTTTAAAAAGGGATTTCCTTCTTTTGCTGAGCAGGTCCTTCGGGGGGAGAGAAGGAGAGTGAGAGCACTCCTGTGAGTATGGCCAGCAGGGACTGGGGCAGGTCAGTGGCTGCTCTTGTGTAATGGCAGTGCTTCCAGCTGTGCCCAGAAACCCCATTCCTGGACCATTGTACTTCTGATTCAAACAGTCTTAAACCCGACTTGGCCATGACAGAGTCAAACAACACCAACAGGGTAATAGGATGCTGGCTGGTTAAAAGCAGCATGAGTTTTGACCCCAAAATACTCAGTAAGACAACTTTGGGATTGCAGTCAAAAACTTTGTAAGAAAACATTAACTGTGTAGGACATAAAGGGGCAAGTCTCTTATTGGGCAAATAAAATAGGAAGCAAACAAGCAACAGTGGGTCATGGGCAACAGTGTTTAAACAAGTTGAAGAATTTGGAGCAATCAATTCTGAGAGACATCAAATACAAAGCAAAGGTAGAATTACAAGTATGTGACTTGTAAACAATCCTTGAAGGAGAAGAACACACAGGGAAAATATTTGCCTGTATGAGCATATTTGATGATTTGATATTTCATCTCCTGACCACCACTGAACACTGAGCTGTCAACACTGACTGTTAAACCTTGTTCCTGGGTGCTAATGAGCAGATCAGAGCCAAACATTTTATACATCACTTTAGAAATGTGTTTTCCCACATGAATTATTTTATGTTTGTGTAAAAGGATTCATTTCATTAAATAAAAGTAACACAGTTTCTTTCAAAATCCCCAGGAGAGTGCAGAACAAGGCATAATATAGATCATCAAAAGTTTCTGAAATCAGATATCTTCCTTTGCCATGGGTACAAGAAACCTTGGAACAAACACTTAGGAAATCATAAACCAGGATAATCAATGTATTATTAAGCAGTTAATGGTTCTATTTCTCCCCCAAACAGGAGGACATATAGCTCTTTCAAGTTGTTGTTTTCTTATTGTTTTTGTTACCATTAGCCTTAGGTAAAACAATGGGTATCATGTACACTAATGTCTAATCCAGATGAGTAAGATAAATATGTTCATCTTATCATTCTGAATTCATGAGTTCTCTATTTTATTGTGCATTGTTGAAGGATAACTCAGGAAAGTTTCCACTACAGGAAAACTTCTTAGTCATATAAACGTCAGTTTATTTTCAGTGGTATTTAGTTACTACTGAAATCACTCATTAGAAGTTATTCAGGAATCTGTCTCATTTTAGGAGGAAAGGAAGTGATAAGATGGTCTGTGTCTCACTGAATCCACCCTGTTCTTCTGCAGTGTATGCAAGGAGATTGCAGGGAGAAAGGATTGTGTGCGTTATGAGGAATGTGGGAACATTACAAATGGTACTACCGTTACTCCCCAAAAGTTAAACAAAAGAGTCATCTTGCTGAAACTTGCGGTCACCTCCAGAGGAACAAAGACACAGGCTGTAATTGCACAACTGGCCTATGCTGATAAAGCTACCTTTCAAACACAGGCCTGGCTATTTTTTTTCTCTACCACTGAAACCTCTGGAAAGCCCTAAATAATTGACTGTTCAGGAGCCAGCAACTGAAATAGAAGTTGGAAGTGCTGTTTGCACAGGTGGCTGGCCTACCGGGAGACTAAATGCTTACCCTCTTGCCCATATCAATTATTCTGAGACTCTGTCTGTTTAATGTCTGCCAGTTTTGATAACAACAAAATCCTTTTAGAAAACTGCTGATGCAACATTTATTGTGTTATCTTTATAGGATTTAATTTTTCTTTTTTTTCCCTTTTTTCCCCTCTTTTCCTTTTTGCTAGGCTATAGTGAGAAAAGGTACTGGAGGAACTGCCAGGAGACTAAAGTAACAAGCCAATTAAACTACCACCCCAAATTTCCAGGAGTCTGAAAGTAAACAAGCTGAGAGACCCTGTGGGGACCTAGGCTGGTTTACTTTAAAAGTATGTGTATGGGCTTCTGTACAAACAATGAAATTCAACCATTCCTCCTTGCAGTTACCAAGGGATTTACCTGTCTCTTGGAAAAGCCTGACTCAGATGAAACTTTGCCATCTGGTCCAGACACAGCAGCAACTCTCATACCACACACTAAGATCTGCTTAAAATGAAAGCTGTAACTTTTATTATTTTGTCCCTGTGCAAGGCAATGACCAGGATAAATCCTGTGAGATTCCCCAAATAAATGGATGCTGAGATCAGAGCATTCCTTAAAAGAAAGCAATATCTCATCTTTCCACAGAGATCCATCCAAGCTGCAAGTGGAAAATCCCCTTTGGAGCAGATGGAGATTTTTGGTGGCATCACCACTGGGTGTTGTCTTCAAGCCTTGACTTACAAAGACAAATATTTGTGAGATAAGCAGATCTACTTAAGAAACAAAACCAAAAAGCAACAATAAATTGCTAGATCTCCTATCTAAGGAGGAAAGCCATAAAAAACCACCCCCAAACTCTGGCTTGTGACCTCAGTGCCAAAACTGCACAGATTTTTGGTTCTGATTCCTGATTGTAAAACCCTTGGGTTGCCAATCCTGTGCAATTTGGAATCAAGCAAATGCCACCCACCAAGTGTTTGGGCTCAGCAGCAGCTCTGCTCCTTCCTCTTGTTACCTCAGTTAACCTAGACCTATTCCCTACCTAAACTGTTTGTTTAACCTAAAGAATAATAAGGATCCAGTGCTGCCAATTTGTCATGTGGGAAATGTTATTCAGTCCCTTTAAAAGAGCTCTTGGGCCAAAGTATAGGAGAAAGTGTGAAAGCCGGCAGTGAGAAACAGGAAAGCTCCAGTAAAGAAGAAATGGTGGCTGAAAACTGCTATAAAATCTATGAACATCTCAAAGGAGAAACCCAGTTGCCATTTTAAGGTAAGTCTCAGCAGTTGTCTTAACCCTGCTCGATGAAGATCTCCTGCCTTTGGATGCACCTCTGGCACAGGGCCATGGGTGAGTGACCTCAGAACCAGGGGTGCCACAGGAGACAGAAATGCTTATCAGGGCTCCTTTATGCTGAAGCCTGCACTGCTGTCATTGCAGTGGGTTGGATTCTCTTGTGCATTACTCTGGCCCCAAATGCCTGTTTACTTGGCTATGCAGGGTTGGAACTACTCTGTTATGGGATGGGGAAAGTGTATGAGCAAAGGAAATAGCTGGAAAACACAGATGAGGAATAGAGAAGCCCTGTGTAATGGAAAAAAAAGCACTTAAAATAGTTCGAGGGCGGTTGCTTTCCTCATACAATGAAGCTGAAGCAGTGATACTGGAGGTATCTGAAGCTGTTGATGTGAACCCAGCATAAAGAGATGACAAGAAATCCAGAGAGTAACTATTTTTATTAACCTAAAGTGATATTACTCAAATACAGTCAGAGTGAAAAAATCTGGGGACTGTTGTAATCCAATTAATGTATTGACAGATTTTCTTCTCCATTAACAGGAAAGTTGGAAGAGACAAAGTAGACACTCTAGAAATACATAGCACTTAGGAATTCCCAATAATTTCACGGACAGTTATTCTTTCCTAATTTTTCAGATTCAATGTTAATGAGAACCCTATGAGCTATAGAATAATAACATAGTAAAATTTGCAGTTACATACTAATGGTTAAACAGGGGAATGTTGCCTCTGCCGATGCTAATTCTGCATCCTACTTGAGTATGTGGTCTTTGCTTTTAGATAGAAAGTATGAAGGAGCTCAAATGGTAATGTTTTCACTGTAATATTTTGTTTTCCAGCCAAGTCCCTTTTCACAAGGACCTGTCCTTGAAAGGCTGTCATCAGGCTCATGCAAGGTAGGACTGAGAGCCCACCTACCAGTGACTAATCTTTTCCTTTTTAGACAGGGCTGAGTGTGTGGTTTCCAGGTCAGACAAAGTGTATCCCCCAAGGAGAAAGATTCAGCTTATGGATTTCCTGTACTTTCCTATTGTCTAGCAGTGTCTAGGAGCTAATGTCAGTACTGTGCCTAGTTATCATCAATCCACAAATTACATTTCTGTAAAGGCCAAAAAGTCCTCTCAGAGAGCACTGCTTGGTTCAAATTTCTGAAGCAAACATTCTCACTCATTCATGATCATCTGGGTAGTGATGACTTTTCTCTATGTAGATCACATTTTAAAGTTTCCAATGTTTCTTTGGGTTAGTGGGTTTTATCTGACTCAGTGGCATCTGGTAATTTCTTATCGTTGTTGTCCAACTGCTTGTAAAAGGAAAGCACATTCAGCAAGTAGGCAAAATGACCAAGAGCTAAAAGAGGAGCACCCACTTTCCTTTCAAAGTTCCCTGTCTTGGGATGTTATGGGGTAAGCTGGCATTATCAATGCATCTGGGTCATGGTAACCCCTGGTATCAATCCAGGCTAGGGATGACCAGATTGAGAGCAGCCTTGCCAAGAAGGACTTAGGGGTGCAGGTGGATGAGAGGCTGGACGTGAGCCAGCCATGTGTGCTGGCAGCACAGAAAGCCAACTGTATCCTGGGCTGCATCAAAGCAGTGTGGGCAGCAGGTCGAGGGAGGTGATTCTGCCACTCTGCTCTGCTCTGGTGAGACCCCACCTGCAGTGCTGCATCCAGCAATGGGGTCCCCAGCACTGGAAGGACATGGACCTGTTGGAGCAAGTCCAGAGGAGGCCACCAAGTTGATTAGGGGGATGAATCACCACTCCTGTGAGGAAAGGCTGAAATACCTTCTTTTGTTCAGCCTGGAGAAGAGAAGGTTTTGGGGTGGCCTAATTGCAGCCTTCCAGGACCTGAAGGGAGCCTACAAGAAACAAGCCTACTATTTACAAGGGCACGTAGTGACAGGGCAAGGGGAGATGGTTTTAAACTGAACAAAGTAGGTTTAGATTAGGTATTAGGAAAAAAATCTTTACTGTGAGAGTGGTGAGGAACTAGAACAGGTTGCCCAGAGAAGCTGTGGCTGCCCCATCCCTAGAAGTGTTTAAGGCCAGGCTGGGTGGGGCTCTGAGCAACCTGGTCTCATGGAAGCTGTCCCTGCCTGCAATATCAGGTTTGGAACTAGATGATCTCTAATGTCCCTTCCAACCCAGACCATTCTGTGATTTTATGATCAATACATCTGAGATGTTTTCTGGAGAAAATTAACTCCATGGTCTTGGAGACCTGAGACAAAGAGACAAAAGAAGAATATTATGTCCAGTTATGTTTGTGGACACAGATGCTTAGATACAAACTGGAAGACACATGCATTGCCACAGTCAATCTAAGATAATACTGTAAAGTAACAATTAATTTCTTGATGTTCAAACTGGATATATACACAAACATTGCCAGTGCCTGTTGTGTGCTTGATGGGAGTGATCCTGGAGAGTGAAAGAGAAAAAGAGCAGAGTCCTTTGTGTGTGTCTGTCTGTAAGTTAATAAACATGCATATGCAGTACAAAACAGTTGGGAAAATGTTTGCTACATATATATATGTTATATAGCGTATGTTTGAAACAGATGTTGTGGGATAATGATGTCAGCATGACAAATTGCAGGGTCACTTGATAAACTGAGCCCTCCCCTGTTAAGGGGCACCCCCTTTTGACCTCTTAACCTACAAAATATTTTTGTGCCAGGACACTTCCTGGGGCATTCAGAGTCTCTGTCTAACAACATCTGCCTTGGAAAAGTAACCAAAACATATGTATTGCCCACTCTCACACAAGGTATTTATTTAAAATAAATGTATTGCTCCAGATTGGAGTCTGCTGCAATAGTTGGCACTGGGTTTATTATAGGTTTTGGATCCAGCAAGCCATTGTTTTCAGTGCTAGGAATGTGTTGCATCCTGATCTGGTTCTCAGCTGCGTAGTTTGGGTCTCTCCGTGATTGTCCTTGCAATCTTAATCATTGTTCTAATGACAGTGCAATGGTGCTCCTAATTACTAAGTCCTGTTTGGAGAGGAGGAGGGTTCATGTCAGCTGTGTGTGTTTCTCTGAAGTCTGTTCTTATGGGTTTGTGGTGCAGGACTTCATGAAAGAGGGATGGAGAAGAAGAGCTTATAAAACGTATTTTGAGCTCTCTATGGAACACCCAAAATATGGCTTCTGTAAAATAAGTAACATATACAGAAGGTAGAGTGATCTCATTTGCTTTCAGTTTTACTGGCACTTAAGTCAGTTTGTACAAATTCCTCGTGGATGTCTACTCTTCAGAGTAACTTCATGATTTCTTCTAGTAAGTCTTTTTAGGTTGTTCTAACATTCTACGGTGTGTAAAGTACCCATTTTGAAGTTATTTTGTGACAACATAAACTCTCACCAGAAAGCTTTTTGACAGTGATGCCTAATGGTGCTAAGGAAAAAAAAACTCTGACGCAGTTAATTGAGAATGAGATAAGGAAAGGGTTTAATTTGTGCCTAGGCATAGATGTTACAAGATGCGCACAGGCCCTGCCTGAGATGTTACATTTTATAATACTGACCAATCAATCCAAGTTTTGTCCATCCCATAGCTTTTGCCCTGGTCCACCCCCTGGTCCACCCCCTGGGACTTGGGTCTGGGAGCTTTTGGGACCATTTCTTCATCATCTTCAGAGTACAGAGGGTACACGGCCACCCAGTTCTTGACTGTGTTCTATTGTTCAGGCCAAGATATGAGTATTCTCTAAACAGCATAGGCCTTGCCTTGACAAAAGACTAAACATTTTCTACTGAATTCAGGGGTAGAATTGATATGAGGAGCATGGAATGGGGTAAGAGGGTTGAGGAATGTGTAAACTACTTGTACTAAAGGGTGAGGAATAAGGGCTGCTGCTTCTAAAATCTACTTCTACTTCTTATAAAACTTATAAAGCTTACAAAATTAGAAAAATAAGAAACTAAAAAGGTCTTAAGGCATCAGTCCCCCCTTTAGAGATTAAACAAGATTCAAAGGGTCTTAAGGCATCAACAGTCTGGCTATTGAAAACTATGGGGTTCAGGTGATGATCGCAGTAAAGCCTCTAATTTACCCCTGAGTTGCACAGAACCACAAAATTCACTGCAAGGAAAACAAAACATTGAGCTGTTTTATCTTTTCATCCCTCATAGCCTTATACTCTCCCACATTACTTCCTATTGTCAGAGTTATGCAGCTCTAGTGCTGTAATAGTTAACAGTTCTAATGGCAAGGAGGGAGGGAGAGAGGGAGGGATGGATGGATGGATGGATGGACAGAAGAAGGTGTGTTTTTCTTCCCAAAACTGTCTGGTGGTCAATCCTAATTGCTTCTTAATTAGATTTGATGAGTTTTAGAAGTTGAATTTTCACCTCTGAAAGAACTATCTGGAAACTGTCTGCACTGTTAGACTTCCAAAAATAAGCACCTATCATGTATTTTTTCTCTCTCCTTTTTTTTTTTTTTTAATACTGTCCATATCTGACTATTCCTTCCTTATATTTCTTCCAGTTTTGGGTTGTGTGTTAAACATGCTCTAAATCTTGTATAACTTGGACCTGAACTCCTATGGATTAAAGTATAACACATTTACCTTCAGCTGTTCAATCTTGATATCAAAGACAGTTCTTACTTGCAATATGCTTTAATGTAAGAGGTGTCAGATTGGAATGGATAACCAATGATCCATCCACCTTTCCACATTTTTCAGTGGCAAGAAGCGAGCTCCTTTCATTTCTTCTCACATAGCCTGGTGTCAGCTCTTTGCAAGCCTGTCACAAAGGAGAAGGTTTGATTTTTGTAATTCACAGAAATACCTTTTTTTAAAATGAATTTGCACAATGTGCCCTGCACAGAAGCAGCAGTTAGGAAATGTAAGTAAGGAAATGTAAGTAAAATTCATTATACTTGTGAGTAAAATCCAAAGCCAGTCATACTACTTCTGAAAATAAATATTATGTGACATTTTATAATGCCCTCTATAATTTTGGCATTTGTCTCACACAGGATCTGGTAGATGAAACTACCTGGGGCATGTAGGCGGACCCAAAAAGCCTTTCTGACAACCTGATCACCTCTCCTCCACTACTAAACTAGTTGGAGAGGCATGTTATTGGTATGCATAACTAGCATAGCTGAGATCCTTCCTGCTGTTCCCCAATCCCTGCAAAGGCTTTATGAGTTAAGCATTGGAGCAACACTTCTTTGAAATCTCTTCTTGTATAGCATGTTGACTCTACCTAAGTGAGGCTGCTTGTAGCATCAGGAAGGTAATTAAGGACTGATTTTCAAGATGAGATATGTCATGGCAGTTGTGAAAAGTTATCTTTCATCCTGACAGAAATACATAAACAGTGACTGTCATTTTCCTTCAGCATCCATTATGTGCTTGGTTAACCTTGTTTTCACAGACACGGGGAAAATAATTCAGCTGCCTACTCATTTATGCATCCCCTAATTGCACACGCAGCTGAAGAAGCTGTCACCCAAATTGCCAAAGCTGGGTTCCCGGAGCATTTCAAAAAGCCTTTCTAATGAGCAGTTCTGATGCTGATCACATAACTAGCATGAAGACAGAAGTGTGACCATGACACTTGTGCAAACACGTTTGGCTCGGCTGCTTTTTAATTAGCGCCTGGAAGCTCAGCTTGCCAAATTCTGGGGGCTGCCTGTGAAGAGGCAGTTTTATTAAGGTCAGCATCCAGTCGTGTGTGCTGCTGAGCACTCCCTGCTTCTTGATTCCCTTCTGAAAGCTTGTAAGTCTGCAAGTTTTCTCTGTCTACATCTAGCTGAACAAAAGTGCCTTGTCAGGCAGCTGAGGAAAGTGAAAGCAGTGTGAGCAAAGCAAGAAGTTTCTCATCTCTGCCGTCCTTCCATGAAAATGGTACCTTTTAACTTGCTGGGAGTCACAGCCAATTCTTCCCTGATGTTATGTCAGCTAAAGCACTTTTGATATTTCAGCAAATAAAAATGATTTAGTGCTATTTCCTCCTCCATTATCAAAACTAAGAATATCAACCATACACTGAATATAACTTGCTTTCTAATGTACACAAAACACAGAAACCAACTGAAATTACATATAAAATTAAGCCTAAGGGTAAACTCTTTTCTATATGCGCATGTGCTATTTATAACTCCTAAATTTATTTTCTGGTAGAAAGTTTAAGGAAAGCATATGCAACATCCCCAAATTACTTACACTACAGTGCTGTTTTTAGGAAAGTTTGGTGAAGAAAAAAGGTCTGCTCTTCAATTTTTATTCTTTAAGGATGTCATAGCCAGTTGAAGAATAAGGAGTGAAACGAAAATACATTGAATCAGATGTTTTCTGAAGCCTTACTTTTTACAGTTCTTTTGACATGTCTTCTTGAGAGACTTTGAAGGACTTCAGACTTGTCACGGTGATTTGTGGATGCCAAAAAAAAGTAAGAAAACCTTAGGAATAAAATCTTGGAACAAATGTTTTTATTTCTCCACTGTGGTATGGTCAATGCGGAATAATTGATGTTTGTGAGATTCCTGAAGAACAAGGTATACATTATGGGCGATACTCACAGAGAAGGTTTCTTTTACTCTGTTTCACAGAGAATTCTATGAATAACTCACCAAGTTGAAATGATAGAGCAAACTAGACTGCTGGGAAACACAGTATAGCCAGGCTGTTGATAAAAGCAGTTAGTGAAGAAAATTATGTAAAATAATTTTTTTCTCTAAACTGAAGTAAATTGTACAAGAATTTGAGTCTGGAAACATCTGAATATGTCTTCATGTATTGTTTTACTAGCAGGCCTAGGGGTATAAATACCAAGCATAATGGGAAAAGCTCTGAAGTTTCTGTAACTAAAAGCGTTCAAAAAGTGCACTGGAACTCAAACTAAATGCAATAGCTTCAGAGAAACAAGAGTTGGCAGCATCTAAGAGACCAAATATCTCTTGGAAGATATTTTGCAAGAGTCTGGAATAGTTGGTCAGATAAAGAAGTTCACAGGAATAGAAATGCACCCCCAAAGAGAACTTGCATAAGTATGAAAAATTTGAGCACTGGCCTGTTAGGTAGAAACTGTTGAGGGCTAAATTGCTAGAGATAGATGATGGGTGACGTTTAGTCTGCAAAACTAAAATTCAGTAAGCAAGTGGGAATGGGGTGGAAAAAAAGGAAGAAGTGTTAGGTCAGTGTGCACAAACCACTAAGACCAGAACTCGCTGCATGGCACGTTCCAGCTCTAATTTTCAGCTTGTTGGCCCTTTCTTTATGCAGTGTTTCTATTATTGTGATTTGTAAGTGGAAACCAGCCAGACCCAAGGTGTTCTAAACAAAGGTTTCATAATCTTGGCACTTGGTATGTTACTTTTATAGAAGAAGGGACTAATAGAAGAGACTCTTTTAGAAAGTGAGATGTATTTTGATTTCTATTTTCTAACCTGTCTTCCTTCCCTGTTTGGCAAAGGAAGAGTCCTTTCTTGATCAAGTAATGTTTCACAAAAAGAGTTATAAAAGAGCTGAGAGAGCTGCTTTCATGAGTCTTTATCCAGCTCTCCATCTCCTCACAGCATTGCTGGCATGGGATGCATAAAGTTCTGGCACCTCATGGAGAACAGTGGTGCAGGAAGTGGCAAACAAAGGGGAAATGGAGCTTTGAAAGCTCTGCAAGTTTGGCATCATTTTGAAAGCCTCGGTGTTGAGCAGCTACATCATCTGTAGGATCTTGCCTTCTTAAGTTTACTGGGAATTCATGATAGAAAAAGAAACAAACTACTATAGGAGGCACTTTGTCAGAAAGACTTCATCCTTCTATGACAAACTTTTTTGTATGAGCATAATCTATTAAACTGCACATAATCTGACCACTGTGATCTTAAATTAAAACATTTTCCCTTTTCTCCCCTTATAAATACATTTTTGGCCTTTTTTTGCCTCCCTTTAAGGAATGAATGAGTTCATGAACTTTATTGATAAACAACACTGCCCCTATCTGGACTTTTGTTTTCCTTTCAAGAGTTTTGCTGAGACATCTGTAGTTGAATCTTCATGATTTTTGGACATATACTATTCAAACTATTCCTTTTTTCCTAGCTCCTAATATGGCAAAGCCGTTCCTACTCAGTCATGCTCATAAACATTTGCATAAAATGAATTGTGTACTTAAATAGGGGCCTCCGACATATCCTGTTTGATATAGCAGACCTCATAAAAACAAAGACAAGACAAATACAATGTGTGCCTATCTCGGAGTGAAGCGCTTCTCTCCTTCACTCACACAAGCATCACAGTCTGGCAGAGAGCAGAACATTTGAGTGCTGCCTGCTTTTGAACCAGTCATGACAGAGGAGGAATTCTTTTATAATGCAATTAAGTAGTAAGTGTGAGAAAGCCATATTGGTAAAATATAAATGGTTTCTGAACAGTCCAAAGCATTTTTGGCTCTGGTTCTAGCTCTGAAAGGCTATATGCAGATTCTGAAAGTTCTCTGCCTGTAGTGCAAACTCCATCAAAGTCAAAAGTGTGAAGAGTCACTGAGAAGGTTTAAATTTTTTTTATTAACAAGCAAGCAGGAAATGTCTGGAAAATGGAAGGGACCTACAACATTGCCTTTTTTTTTTCTTGCACATGGGTGCAGAAGCACTTAGGCCAGGTCAATGTACTTTCCATTAAACTCTTAGTTAAAGTGTAAACACGTCTTAGGGTAAAAACTACAATTCATGTCTCTGGTCTCTCTAGTGAGTGTGCTGTGAGGCCATATTAAGTCTTATTCTCTTTTCTGACTCTGAAAAGCTGTCTTTCTTATGATGAAAAATTGCTCAATAGAAAGGTTAAGAAACCCCAGCAGCCAATTTATTTGTATCAGCAATAGCATCTGGAGGTCTGATATAAGCTTGGACAGCATCAGCCAGAGGATCTTCAACATGCTGCAGCCTTTGCATTGAAAGGTACCCACATTCATCCAAATCTATCTTCTCATCCATTGCTGAAGTGGCTGCAGGTCAAATAGGCTGGGAATCTTGGATAGAAATTGATTTATTACATTGAGTACCTCCCTGCAGTCCGATCCAGTCCAGATACCAGTATTAGGGGAAGCTGCTCAGATGTGTTCTTGCTCCTTTTTGGCCAGCTGTCACAGCTGGTTCCTGTGCATGTCCTGTGAAGTACCACACTCTCCATCTTCTCAGTGATGAGTTGCCAGGGCCAAACTTCAGGTTAACCCTTTTCAGGGAATATGGACCTACGCACACAGGAAAGGCAAACTCTGCATGGCTTAGCTAAGGGTGAATTGCGTAAAGTCTGTGTTGGTGGAAAGAATTGAGCCTGGATTTCTGGCAATCAGCTTATATTGCTGGACCATCCTGCATGTATACACACAGACATAAAGGATGATCTTAGGAAAATTTATGGTTTATAGCAAAGAAAAAAATATGTCAAATTGTATTTCTTGTATAATGTGCAACAGTGAACACAAAGCAAATACTGAATTCCCTTCATTAAAGATTAACTATGTAAATATGATCTATCACAAAGATTCAGTGAAGACAGTAGTACTTTAAGGGAGAACTGAACCATTTAGGTCAGGGGATTTTTCTACCATTATTTTTTAAAGGAGAAAAACAATAGCAAGGTGGCCAGCCAGAAAGCCTAGGGGAATCATTCACGTTCAAGGTGTTAGTACTAAAAGGCACAATGGGAAGCAGATGTGCAGAAAAACAAAATAAAACTGCAGGCAGGGAGGAGTACCTCAGGCTATGACTGTTCCTACTGTTTCTGGTTAATGAGAACTCCACAAGGAATTACTGATTAAATTTCAGCTCACAGGCAACATGTTAGCTTATCTTTTCTAAATTATGCATTAGAAGTGTATGTAGCAAATGTAGGTTTTTGTGTGGTTCAACAGCTAACAAGGAGGAGGAGACTTTTGATATTAAAAATATTCAGTCTGCAGATGGCATGTCCAGAAAAGAGCAAAATGCTGTGTGGCAACATATTTCATGACATGAGTTGGTAGTTCAATATAGCTCAGGGTCTTTCCCTGTGCTTGTAAGGTCAACTGCTAGGGCTGAATTAGGGTTACCCTAACTAATTTCTCTGTCTATGTCTAAACATTACAGCAAATATGGCAGGTTCTAGATCAAGATACACTGAAATTGTCATCAGACCTGAAACAAATACTTTGAGTGAGATTTCAGGTCATTCCCAAGCTTATATGAAACAGCGATTGTTGCAGAAATAAGGCTAAATCCTTGACTTTTAGACTGAAGAATGAAGGTTAAACCCAGGTTTGTAAGCTATTTTAGAGGCCATTTCTATATTCAGATAACAAAAAAATTTAGATTGCAAGGATATTATAGGAAATGTAACCCAGAGATTTTCCATAATTTCTGCTCCTCTCACTGGTGTGATCCAAAAAAAGGAGAATGTAGAAGAGTCAAAGAAAATAAGTCTAGTGATATTAAATGGTCTCCTGAATGCAAAAGATGCCGTTAGGAACATTAAAGTAAATTTATGTACAGCTCCTGTGTGTCAGGGCTCAAATTTTTCCAAAAACTTTATTGTTCGACCGGATGTGTCAGAAACTAAACTGAGTGCAATTCAATGCCAAGAAACTGATGGTAAAGAGCATCTAGCACTATATATCACTGAGAAATCATTCCAGAGGGGATAAAGATATGCAATGATTGGAAACAAAAAAGTAAGTTTCCCTATAAAATGGGCTTAAGAAGCACTTTTCTGTTATTTCTTAGAAAAATTCATCTTAGTAAAAGATTATGGGCTCTCAGTATGAATGAATATAAAGAAGAAAAAGGGGCATATTACATAGCTTTTTATACCAAGAAACATGTCACAGCAGTAGCATAGTTTTGGGCACAGACCTGGGCAGGCAATCCTGGCAGATAAGAGTATTTATCTCCAGGTTTTTGTCAATTAGTGAAGTCCCATACTGATGCATGTATCAGAATTTTTTATTTTTTTTTCCCATGTGAGGACAGATTTTAGAGCATGTTTAAGAGATTTCCATGTCAGGATTATTCTGACATTTGTTCCACATGAGATGGAAAAGGGCCAAGATGGAAAAGCTGGAGGGAAGAAACATCCTTCCAGGAGGGAAGCATTTGAGGCGTTACAGAGGCTTCCCTCTCAGTGTTTTGCTTTGTTCCCTCAACATAAGAAGGATAGGGGGCACTCATCCTGTTTGTCACTCTAATTAAATATTTGTTGCCTGGGTACTGTGCCACTCAAATAGTCCTTTGGGTGTTTTTTCATATGTGCACTGGGCTGGGGGGGCAGCTGGCTACTCTCATCCCCTCCTACACATTCCACAACCTCTAGGCATGTAAGTGGTTTATATAATTCTGTATGTGCAATATAGAATCAGCTTTGGCACGAGCAAATAGACTTTTAGTTTGTCTGCAGCATCATACAGATATATGTATATGTGTGTGTAAATTTGGAAATATAAATTTATATTGACAGTTTATGAAGCTGTCTAAGGTGATTGCAAAGTCCTCATTAGTTCTCACTGATCACAGAATCACAGAATGGTTTGGGTTGGAAGAGACCATTAAAGGTCATCTAGTCCAACCTCACTGAAATGAGCAGGGACATCTTTGACTAGACCAGATTGCTCAGGACTTCTTGATTCTTACATAGGTCCTTTCATGCCGAACAAGCTGCAAATATTTTCTCAGGATCACTGAATACATGTCTGCTGTGGAGAAAGGTTGTGGAGAGCTGTAACTGAACAATCTAATTCAGAGACCACAATGTCACACTGGAGATAATTATCATTTCTAATATATTACTAATGTATTACAGCAGGACAAGGTTGATTACAATATGAAAAAAAGCTTTTCTGGTGGTTTTTTTTTGTGGTGGTTTGAATTATGTTTATTTAGAAGAGAAAGGATCCTAAGTGACTTTTCCATTGCCAAAAGTTAGACATTATAGTCCACAAATAAATGTCTAGACAGCCAAATTTTTGTAAAGTTTTCAAAACTCAGACAATAAAGTGCTTCCTCTCCATAGGTGACTTATGAGGAACTGAATCGGGATTGTGATGTTGCTTGTAGTTTAGTTTTAAAGATCTCTCCTGAAAACCAAAGTGAACTCCAAAGGACAAAGTTCCCAAGCCAGCTGTTGCTCCCTGTGGATGTTGTTCTATACAGTTCAGTTGGTTGTACTGAGTGGGGTGATATTTATTTCTCCCTTTGCTTCAACTGACTAAATGAATTAGGGTTTAAATTGTATATTTGCTCTAGAATTTCATCTAATTCCACTCTCATTGCAGCACAACATAAAATAAAATAAAATAGTAAACTCAATATTTCCAAGTCCGTAGCTTGTTGACATTGAACCTCACACAGTCCTTACATCGTCTGCTTGGGACGACATGGCGCTATTAGATCAACAATACCAGCTGTTTTTTTAATTCTCTTGGGAGCCAAAATTTAAATAAAGCTAAATATTAGGTCTGTGCTTAGATCTGTTCTATAAATATTGTCATTAATTTAGAAGACGTTTGTTTTGAGGTTTTTTTACGTTTAATTTTTATCGTTGATCTTTACAATCTTGCATTTGTCATTGTTTTTAAGGTACTCATAATAAGTGTTTTGTTTAGCATACTTTTGTAGTGCAATTTTTCTGCCATGATTAGATGTTTTTAGTATGCTTTGGGGTTTGTTTGCTTTGTCTCTGTAGTAATTTTAATTACAGGCCCACATACTATATGTCACTGTGTATGTCAGAAAGAATAGGGGGCTGAGACTCTGAAGGATTTGGAATCACTTTCCTTTTTGTGGGTGTCTTGGTGATGGTTTTTGACCCCCAAAACAGTCACTTATATCTGTGATCTGAAGTGTTACAAGCTCTCAAATGGGTAGCAAGAATAATGAAATTGTTTGGGTTGCAAAGGACCTAAAAGATCATTTAGTTTCAATCCCCCTGCCGTAGGCGGAGATATCTGCCAATAGACCAATCTGGCAAAGTCCAACCTGTCCTTAAACACTTCCAGGGATGGGGCATCCACAGCTTCTCTGGGCAAACTGCCAGTGTTTCACCACCCTCACAGTAAAGAATTTCTTCCTAATATCTATCTAAACCTACTCTGTTTCATTTTAGAGCCATTACCCCTGTCCTGTCACTACATGCCCTTGCAAAAAGTCCATCTACAACTCTCCTGTAGCCCCTTCAGGTACTGGAAGGTGCTCTAAAGTCTCCCTGGAACCTTCTCTTCTCCAGGCTGGATAACCCCAACTCTCTCAGCCATGGTATGTTTTCTCTCAGTAGTAAGGCATAGTAGTTCAGTATGACAACCTGTGAGGGAAGAAAAAAGGTATGATGCATAAGTATAATGGTTATTTGCTAAAGGTAAATGCGTTTTATGTATGAAGATGCCAAGGGTTAAATAGCATTTACTACCGGCAGACAAGACATTCTCATAGCGCAGCTGCTAACGTATCCCGCGTTATTTGTCCTTTAACACGGAGCTCACGTATCCTACATGGATTGGCCCCGCACACTCACTGTATTTCTATCACAGAACGATATCAGGCCTCCCAGGTCTCACAGAAACCATAGCAGAGCCTTCCTGCCATTGTGCACCAGGAAGGGCCGGCCGAGCGCCTGCAATTTCCCTCCTTCGGTTCTGGGATGCAGTATTTTTAAACAGCCGCAGTAACAGGAATAGAAAGTTGCTCATCTGTAGCACAGGAACAACTGCAGAGCGATGGGGACAGTGGATCCCCAGCGGAGCATCCCCAAGCCTGGGGTCCCAGAGGGCTGGTACCAACACTTGCTTCACTCGTGTTACAATCCAACTTTCTTATTTCACTAAAAGTGGAAAATTAGGCCCACCTTTATGACAGAGAGCTCTTCCAGAGTGAACACCTGAGGCCAAATGCATTAACACCCTTCTGTGTGAAAATCAGAAGCAAAATTAATTATTTGGCCCTTGCATCCCTTCACATGTCCTTTGGTCCAGGACATGTGAAGGGATGAAGCTTTGGCTTCACATGCCACAGTGAGCTACTATTCCCCAAAGCTCAAATACTGTCTGTCTGTGCTGTTTCCTGGAAGATTAAGTTATCATTTTAGGCTAGAAGGTTGTAATTTGCAGGACTTCACCAGAGATAACTGGGTTTTGTTTGTTTTTGAATCAAATGGGAACATGAGTAAGATTTAACCGCAGAAAAAGTATTAGGGAAGGATGAAAGGCAGTAGCTTGAGAAGAGCTGGTGATATTCTAAGCTCAATATTCCTGTCATTTATACCACTGTAAATCCCCAGAAATTGTACTCATATTTTCTATCAAATGCAGAGAGACACACCAAAAAAATATGAAACTGTGAGGGAAAATACTGTCAGGGACAGCACACCAAAAATAGATATAAAGGGCTTTATACAGAAGAAAAAAGTTTAGAAATAAAACCTGTGTATTGGATGATCTGAAATATAAAGTGCCTCAGTTTATACCCATTTATCAAAAGAAGGACACTCAGTATAACCCTCATACCTGTGAGACTCATTTGGAAATAGCGATATGTTTCACTATATAAAGCAAATATGGAAGAACTTGATTTCAGACTTTGCAGCAAATAAGAAAAATCAAGGATTTTCTGCTAGTGATTTAACTGGCTGCCAAATAATTCTTGAATATGTGCAGCATTTCACAATCCAATTAGCAAAATGAGCTTATCAAGTTTATTTTTGCTTGTTTTATTAAAAATAGAATTGAGAATAAATGGGGGGGTTATTGCATTTTGTTATATAAAATCATGAAAATCATGAATAAAATAACTGGAGGAGATTTTGAACACATCCTATTACAGAAAAATGTAATTGTCCACTGATGCTCAGTGTCAGGCAACATTTCTTCATGTACATATGATTTGGTGCCACTTTTCATGAGTGTTTGAAGTATAAAAAGGAATAAAATAATGACTAAACAGTTTTGACCAGACTGCTCTGCAGAGGTATGTGTTAGAGGGAAACTTTACCATCCCTCTCCATGTAGAGGGTGGTGAAAGCCTTTCTGCCCAGGCAGGTCTCTGGGCAGGAGCTGCATGTTCCTGTCTCGCCACCTACAGCAGTGTGGGCATTATAGAACATAAATATCTAATACTTGTTACTCGGTCAGGCTACTTGGGGTAAAAGCATTTCACGTCCTGAACCTTTTGTTTCTCAAGCTCTTTCAGTCACAGCCTATTGTTTGTCGCATTTGTAGAAAGAGGTTCCAAAGGGCTTTGGCAAAGATTCCTAGAAACACTATTTTCAGGTTTTAACAATCTCCTCTAGGAACACCATTGTCTCCCTGATCTGCCTAGAGCGGGTTTTTGAGGCTCCAGCTTTACAGTCTTGTTTATGTGATGCTTAAGTTTTGGAAAAAGAAGCAGAAAATATCTGTCTAATAAACATCATCCAAGATTTAAAGACAACTCAGATTAGACATTGCAATTAAATCCTTAGCCTGAAAAATCCATGCTAAGCCTCTGAGCAGTATCAGCAACAACAGGAAAAAGCTTTTCCTCTGTACTTCCCACACGTTAACTTGGGAAAGGCTTTTACTGGTGAAGTTGAAGTGGGATTTAACACTGCAGGCTGGAGCAAAAAGGGTACTGTGAAGGTAGGCTGATAAATCAATTTATCTCAGCTGAGGATTTGGTTCCTGATACATTGTTAGTTTAAGAGAGACATATTAAAATAATAAAAGTCAGTGAATTAACAGTCTTCACAGCAAACTAAGTAGTTTTGGTTACAGAAAGTTCAATCCTCATAAGAAATTCTCTTCAAACATTTGGACATCGTCTCTGTCTGCTGTGTCTTTTTGAGTTTCCTCTTTCTAATTCTGAGCAAATTGCTGCATGGAGCTACTTCCATGTGTCAGAGCCAGTGCTGAGCAGCAGCTGTAGTCAGGATACACAAGCTGATACAACCAGGGAAGAAGCAAGCTAATGTCAAAAGGATGCTCTTTCCTGGCTGTTTGTACAAAAAATGCTTCCCTCCCTCTCACCTGCCCCAAAATAGTAAAATTTAACCAAATAAGTGTCTTTTCTTATAGAAATAACCTCCTTTCTGTGACATGAGTAGTCTGCAAGTTAGTGCGGGGAAAGCAAGGTGGTCTATTAGACAGTCAACACTGGAAGCATTAGCAGGGAGCAGCCCTGGGTATTGCAGTGTTCTGTTGTGGCTGTCTGAAAGCTGCCTTCAAACCGATGGTTGTATCCTCTCCTGAGCAAGATTTGTCCAAGGGGGAAAAAAGGGTATCTCCAATTCCTTTTAATTGTCATTAACACAGATATGTAGGTCTTGGGATAAAAAGTTTTTCATCAGTGTTTGGAAGTAACAGAAATTGAGTACAGATATACTGGGAAAGTAAGGGGATATGCTCATAATCAGAATTCTTCTCCCATTATTTCCACCTTTTTACACTTATACATAATGGTTGGGTTCTGCTTTTGAAATGGAAATAAAGATCTGTGGGTGAAATTAATGATATTTTTGTAAAAAAAAAAAAAAGTAGCTAATTTTAGAACAAAAATCATTGGTGTCCCATTTCACTCTATTATTTTCAGCAGCTCATCAGTTTTAATGAAAACATCCTTGATGGATAGGAGAAACTTTCTGGCAGCTAAAACTGGAGGAAGCTGACAGTGAATATATTAGTTGGAAAGAATCATATGTTCTGTAGCTAGCGACCACATATTTTAAATTTGTGTTATATCAGAGCTGGTAAAATTGTCGAGCTGTTCTACTGAGTGTATTGAAGTCGATTCTTGAAAGCTGTTGACCAGACAGATACATTATGTTTATTGTTACTCTAACTTAAATCCATCTGTCCTGACCCACAGAAAGGAAACTTAAATGTGGCCTGTATTTAAAACAGGAAAACTATGTGTATGTATGTATTTATATGTATATATTATGCAGAAAAAATGTAGGGGATTATGACTGCTAAATTCAGGTATTGCAGTGGCTTATGGAGCTACAGTATTGCAGACATTTAAGAGAGCCTGTGTGAGAATTATTTTTATGCATATTTCTGAAGTCCACTAAAATAATAGTCATAACTATTTTTTAGTGGGTTTTCTCAGAAGACACGACTTGTCATACCCCTTACATGTTTTTTTACTGAATGACACATGAACCTTGTGTAGAGTATCTCCTGCTCACATCTAATTTTTTTTTCCACAAAAAGTAATTTATTCAGAATTAATGTAAGCTTTGAGTTTTAGTTATGGCTAATGAACGGAGGGGGAAGAAACCAAGTTGCTTTTCCATGATTTCTTCATACATTTAAATTTTTACAGAAAATCAAAACATTGTCTTGTCAGATACAGTTAAAGTCAGTATCAGTTTCTCCTGGAAACAGAAAGATTTGTTACAGATTTCCTTGCAGTTTGCTACTTTGCAGTGGTTTTCATATGTAAACAGAGGACATATGATACTCAGACTTAACTGTGACTCATGAAAGCAGAAGTACCATCCCTTTGTCTTCCATAAACAAAACTGTTTGTGTAGCACGATGAGCCAGTTGACTGAGTTCTCATTATTGGCAGAGGACTACTACTGGAAGAGCTGGTTAGAAAAAATCTGTACCATGTAATGATAGATGTTATTTTTCAACTAATGAAAAAGCTAGTAAAAGCTGAAGATCGCTATTTTTCCAACCCAGCCTTAAACCCTACGCCAGTGGCAATAGAGAAACCAGCCATCCCCACAGAATCCCTTGGCCCATGTTATTAATCAGGGCCATAATATCTAAATAAACCTGCATTTGAATAGCTGCCAGGTACACCGAGACCATCTCTATGGTAGTATCAGTCCAGCACCAGGATTGCAAGTGCCAGACGGGAATGTAGCAGACAGGGAGCAGTCAGGGAGGTGTGATGGCTGCCCCGGCTCTCTGGAGGACACTGAGTGCATTCAGTATGCTACAGAGCCAAGGGATTAATCTTGAGATTTATTGTTTTTGCAGTGACGAGTGAATGCAGTAGGGAAATGATGAGCAGAAAAAAACCCAGAGCAATTAAAGTCATAGGACTGTATGTTCATGAAATACGACCACAACTGTCCAGCCTACACCTTCCCCCAAATAAATAAAACTGACTTCCAAGTAAGAGATGGGAGCCAAGAAGTTGTGGAGGGGGTAAAAAAAAAAAGCAAACATCTCTTCCATCTGGGCATGGGATTTATATCCATAATCTCTGAGGAAACCAAATAAGAGAAGGATGCGTTTTTCATCCTGCTCCCGCCCTGAGAGCTGTAATTGTGGCAGAGGTTCCTACCCACTTTCACGTGGGAACAGAGACGAGTTCCACCAAAGAGTGAGGAGCCTTTTCTTCTGTATTCCATGGAGACTAGAAAAGATGGAACTAGTAAATCCCCATGAGGTTTCTTTATTTCTGTTGGAATGTGAGAAATGGAGCTTTTAGGTATTGTGAAATCTCAGCTTCTTCTACCCAATGAACTTAGGAGAATTTATTGCAAGAAGAGATGATATTGAGGTTCAGGTTTATTTGTATTCAAAGATCTGGTTTTGAACTTGGCAGAACAAATTTTTGCAGGGTTTGGCTGTTCTTGCAGAACCTAATCCAAAGCCCATTGAAGTCAGGACAAATCTCTCCCTAGACTCCAGTGAATTCTAGGTCAGACCCCTACAGTAACATTGATTCCGATGGTTGCAGAGGTTGAGATTTTATTACTGTAATCAACATAAAATATGCCTGGCTTTCATTTTAGATACTTCCCTCTTTCTTTTGCATAGCATTCAAGAAATAATAATATTTACTTTTCACAGAGAAAATACTTATTTATCACTATACAAAATTATGAAGTATAATTATTGTTATATGAAGTTATGGGGAATTCCATGAAAAACTGTACTCAAAGTTCTGTCCATATTTCTTTTTTTAATTTCCTCGCATCTTCTGATGTTTATTCCATTTTTACAAGACATGCAGCTTTTAATTCCTTTTCCAGACGAATAGTTTCTCCCAGAAAGGAAAATAACATGAGCAGAGACTACAACGGATTTCATCCAGGTTGGAGTCCTAATTCTGCACGTAATTCTGGCTGTAGTTATTAATATTACTGATATTACATTAATATCGATGAATATTACACTCAATGCATGGCTATCTTGATAACATTGAATATAAATTAGAATCCACTAAGTCATTTTGAGGCCATTTTAGAGTTTACACCATGGCAAAAACCATAAGCAGATGGTCCTTCCTTTATAGAATAGTCCCCTTCTGTAACACCAACAGGTTTTTTTCTGCCCCATAGTAGTTACTGTTTACAGACACATTTGTTTTTAAGGAGCTTTGTGAAGCTCTAAGAACTTACAGTTTAACTTTCAAAAATTTTTATTTAACCCGATGTCAAAAAAAGCCAAAACCTTTTTTGTCTGATTAGTCTTTTTTTTCTTCTTCTTTTGCACCTTTATTACTTTAAATTCCTGTATTTGACAGTCAATTATCAATCTAGAATTCCACTATGAGATCATTCTTTTTTTTTAATTGGAATACAAAATCAAACATTTTCTGCATTTGGGGTTAAAATCTGCTAGGCCACATTCAAATCCCTGCAGTTTCTACTCAGGTGACTCCAGTAAGCAGGGCCTTAACATTTTGAGGTTTGCAATTTCAAAACCGAAATCATTAAACAGGGAATTTTGGGTGGAGAGAGAGGTTGTGGAAATTGCATATGTTCTTTGCTGTTATAGTCCCAAAATCTTTACAACACAAATAATAGGTAGAAATATTCTGTATCTGGAATGACAAATTTGTGTAGGTGAAATTGCCATGTTACTAATATTTTTGGTAAGAAAATTGACGTGATTTTATACACAGTAGATTACTTTCAAATGGAAGAGAGACAGAGGATTAAGTGTTCAAGGGGTTCAAGGAGTGAGGGATGGTGCTGTTATAAATTCAAATCACCGAGCTCTTGATTTATTCAGGAATTTTCAAGAGTATGGCAATATATATTTCTAATTTCCACTGAGGATAAATTTGGTGAAAGGAAAGAGAAATTATTTGCTAAAATATAAGCTGGAATGAGGCAGTGGATGCCAATGTTAACACTCTTAAAGAAGAGTTGTTTCCTGAATTAGACTACGGAGCAAGGAGGATTTTCAGCAGTGAATTGCCAGGGCTGCTGACAGACAGCCCCCTTACAGGAGGGCTGGTGGGTTTGATTAAAACCTGGTGATGAGAACTTTCACTGCCAGCCCTACCAGAGCCCCTGCCCACCCTCCCGAGTAGCCTCCTGACTGAGGAGACAGCAACTTCCACAAAAAGCTGTGGCTTCTCCTCTCTCCCTTCTGGATCTTCATAGGATTAGGGAAAAGAAATTATGAATTACAGCTGCATCAACATGAAAAATGGCAGTTGCTTTGATGGTAGGTGTTCAGTTAGCTCAGAGCTTTACATTTCAAGCAAAAAAAAAGGCACCTGAGTTATAGACAGGCCATATAGCTGAATTATCAACATTATCCTCAGCTCCAAATATAATAATCTGATTATGAATAGCACTTTTTAGCAGAGAAGCTGAAGTGGTTTGAAGATATTAGCAAATTCCCTCCTTCACTTATAGAGACAGGAAGCATTATTATTGCATTTGGGATTTGGGGGAGTGTGAGATACCAAGGAGTTAGTTTGTTCAAGATGGCAGGGGGAATCGCTGGCAGGGCGAAATAAAGCCACGAGGACTGTGCGTGTGCTGTTGAACCCCTGCTGCTTATTCTTTCCTAGTCTTTCACAGCATGTCTTTGATTAAAAATAAATAGTTTCTCACACATCAGACTGCAATAAGGGTCATGTGAGGTATGGGGTGACCCTTGCTGACCAGAAAATGAGTGCTATGTATGACCCGGACTGTGCAATATATTCAATTTACAACTTTGTAAAGTGAGTACAAAATGAGCACAAGGCACCGTGACCACAGTATTTTCTCTTATTACTCAGTGAGGTGGAAGACAAGGTCAATCTCTTTTAGAATTGCAGTTGGTTTTTAGAAATTGTTTTATTTTTATTGCTGCTGTGAGGTATACCAATAAAGCCAACCTAAGCACATAGGAATTTCAATTCTGTATCTACATTAAAATCTTTACATTTAAAGTCTCACTCATAAGGAACAGAAAGCCTACACTGTGGTGAACTTTCTAGAATGTTGCAGGATACTACTAGGCTTCTCTCGGACCTGGTCACATAAATGCTCTGTGATTGATGTATGTAAAGTAAAGAAAATAGCTGGTGCCAGGGCTGGGTTCAACCTGCCTTAGTTTTGGGAGAAAGACTAGGAAAACAGAAATCCAGGGTGGGAACAGCCCGTTGCTGTCAGCGTTTAAGCTACAGAGGTGATGGCCATCCCCTGTGCCAAAGCCTCATGTCCACAACTTGACATTTCTTTTAAAAATTTCTAAACACACAAGGACATTGGTCTAAATATCTTGCTCACCTATAGTTTCTTATGGCATCCATCAGTGAGCGGAGGGTCTGAAGCAGAAGTCTGGTGACGATTGACTGAAGGAGCTGGGGGTACTCTGCCTGGAGAAAAGAAGGCTCAGGGGAGACCTCGTCACTCTCTGCATCTACCTGAAAGGAGGTTGTAGCCAGGTGGGGATTGGTCTCTTCTCCCGGGTAAGAAGTGGCAAGACGAGAAGAAATGGCCTCAGGTTGTACCGGGGAGGTTTAGATTGGATATTAGGAAGAATTTCTTCACTGGAGGTGCGGTCAGGCATTGGAACAGGGAAGTGGTGGAGTGGCCATCCCTGGAAGTGTTCACCATGCTAGGGACGTGGTTTAGTGGTGGGCTGGGCAGTGCTGGGCTAGTGGTTGGACTCTGATCTTCGGGGTCTTTTCAAACCTCTCCAATTCTGTTCTATGAGCCTATGAACAAACGTTAATTACCACATGGATATGTGTATATGTGTGTGTGTGTGTATATTTAAGTGCAGATATATATGTATGTGTGTATATATATATATGTGTATAGGAGCTGGAGGTGTTTACCTGAGGAAGTGAAGGCTCAGGCGAGATATTGTCACTCTCTACAACTCCCTGAAAGGAGGTTGCAGGCAGGTGAGGATTGGTCTCTTTTCCCTGGTAACAAGTGACAGGAAGAGAGGACATAGTCTCAAGCTGTGCCAGGCAGGGTTTAGGTTGGATATTAGCAGGAAATTCTTCATGGAAGGGGTGATTGGACTGGAATGGACCATCCAGTTGGAATGGACTGCCCAGGGAGGTGGTGGAGTCACCATCCCTGGAGGTGTTTAAGGAAAGACTGGACATGGCACTTAGTACCACGGTCTAGTTGACATGGTGGTGTTTTGTCATAGGTTGTACTCAATGATGTCAGAGGTCTTTTCCAACTAATTAATTCTGTGATTCTGTGATTTTGTGAAATATGTGTATGCACACAGACGTGTATAAAGATTTTCTACAGCCTTCCAAGACCAAACTTAGGGTCTGTTGGCTTTACCTGCATCAAAATTTAACAAACAAAAGGCTTTGCAAGAATGTTGCCTTCATAAAAGTTGTGTGTTAAATGAAATTTAGCTAGTTAATTTTATTTCCATTTACAAGGCAGAGAAGGGTGGTGGCAAGTAGTGTTTTATTGATGGAAAAATTAAAACAGTTTGGGAAAATACGAATTTCCAGACTTAGAGAATCTGTTTACAGACTATGGGGAATATAAAATAACATGCATTTATTGAAAAGGTCTTGATGAAGTCTTCTTGAAAGCCTCTGCATTTAAGAATCAGAGTCTTTTGTGATTTGACCTCCCAACATCAACTTGTTTTTGCAGAGGGAAAGAAATGTTAAATGCTATGACTGCTAGGCTGGGAACTTAGTTCAGCTAACATCAGGTTTATGACCCAGGATGGAGGTAAATGGCCAAACCTGATCAACACCCCATTAATCCAAGGATGATCAAGTAACATTGCATTTGGCAAAGCCACAAATAACCATGTAATAACATTGTAATTCTATGGTAATTTCTTACACATGGTTATTGATGCCCTGTAAAATAATGTGTTACCAATAATCCCATATTACCTCTCTGCTCTTAAATATAAGGTCACTGACAGACCATGACTGTTTAATGTACTCTCAGTCTCAAACAGAAATCTTATACAATGGTTATAAAAATGAACCTCAGTGCGTGACCCTCTTTGCTCTTCTTTAATTATTTTTTCCTCAGAACATGTCACATATGCATCACTGGGGTATTAGATTTAATTTATATTTAGCATTTCCTTTCCACTTTTCATCTACCTACTTAAAATTAGGGCTTTTGACAAGGATCTGGATTTTGTAGGTTGTTCATGCTTTCAAGGATAGAGACCAAGGACCTTGTTATGAGGCAAATGGCTCCTGCACTGGAATTCAAACCTCTCCAAGACCAATTAAATACCACGACACTGTGCCATGCACCTACAGCTTACTTTGAGCGCCAGTTACTGGTGAATTGTTAAGAAAAACTGGATGCTCCCATTCAAACCTCCTACTGTGAAGATACTTAGAAACCCACTGAGTGCCAGAAAGACTTGTCAGAACAGGGAAAGCAGTCATAGAGATTCGCCTGTGAAATAAACTAATGTTGTGCTAGGTTTGTGTCTCTCAACCCTGGATCTTATTGGACTTAACTGTAATTTTTAATATAAATTTTTCTCTTTTACCTGTGTGCAGAGAAACTTGCATTCCTCCGTAAGTTACTGTTTTTCCATGAAAGGAATGGGTCTTTGTAGTAGATCTCAATCATACTCTACATTTTTTTATCATAGAATCATGGAATTGTTTGGGTTGGAAGGAACCTTAAAGATCATCCCTTTCCATCCCCTCTGCCATGTGCAGGCACACCTTCTGCTAGACCAGGTTTTTGGTCTAGTGGAAGGTGTTTGCCACATTTTTTCCCCATTACTCTTGTTAGAAAAGACTAAAAAAAAATATTAATTCTAACTTGAATCTTTGGTCTTAAATAGTCTTAAAATTACAAAACATTTTTATCTAAATTGACTCTGTATTTCAGGACTAACCCTCTTGTCTTGGTAAACCAGACATTGGAAAATATGTATCTGGAGTCAAATTTGCATTTGGCAGTTTATATGTAGCTCTAATTAGGACTATCAAATGAATTAGCAATATGGCCACAGAAAGCTCGATCTTGTGCTTTTAAAATGGGTGGGGAGTTTTGCCATTGACTGCAAGGAAATCAGGATCAGGCACCCAGGCAAGAAACATGCTTTGTTCCCACAGCTGTACAGGTCTGACAACATGCTGGGCACCTTAGAGCATCTCTTGCTGCTCAGCATGGCCTGGGCTTCCACCTTTCACAACCTGAGGCAAAAAAATTTTTGCACACTTTAAAATCCCATTTTCTCCTTTTGCTTATGTATGGTTCTGAGATTGTGAGGCTTAGTTTTAAGTCTGTAGTTCCTCAAGGGTTGGTATGTTTTGTACAGTGGGGTAGCAAAATTTAATGGCAGTTATCACTCCTAGGCAGAGGAGATGTGTAACTGGGGTTTTATAACAGTCCCCAAGAACCTCTTGATGACAAGACTGGGTCAGCCTTTATAGAAAAACAAATAACAAAAAAAATTCTACAAGCTGGAAGAGGAATCCCAAAAATAGTAACTGTCCTCTACGCAAAAAAGAAAGCAGAGAACCCAGCAGTGAAGCAACTTCACCAACTTCATATTCCCTTTGCCTGACTGGAATTAGCATCTGACTAGGTTTCCTTTCACCAACTGTGATTGTCAGGTAAACAGAGCAAGGGCCTAGCAGAGTTCCTCTGGCCCATAAACCCACTGGAAGCCACATTTACTGGGCTGTGCTGGGTGCTAATGAATGAGAGCAGTGTCTGTCTCTGTCTTGACACAAAGTTCTTCAAATTACACTCCTGACTTTAATTAGTTTTTAGGAAACTATTTATGTGTCCTGTATACAGCTGTGGAGCACAAGGAATTGTGCGGTTTCTGTGACCTTTTGTTGCTCCTTGCAGTGTTTTCTCTGATACTGCTTTTCAGCCATTCCTCTCACCCCATCATGTTATCACAAGCATTATTCACATTCCTTAAAGACACAGCTTGGGATGCAAACATTATTTATATGTTTTTCAAGATCTTCTGTATCTTCTGCTCCCATACGAAAATAATAAAACTACTTTCCAGTGTTGCTGACTGGGATGTAGATGGAGTTGTCCATGGCAGGGAAACTCCTAATGATCTTCAGAGGTGTGAGCAGCATTCATTCCTCCCACAGACCCTTACCAGGCAGCTTTTGACTTGGGCATTGGTAGACCAGAGGATATTCACACATCCTGTATGCTCTGCTTCTAAAATGTGCTACTGCAGTCACTGGATGAGGTCGTTCTAGTAACCACAGCTACAGTAGAAATTAAGGGTGAACCTCAAAGTTCTAATCTGTATTTGATCTGCAATGTACACCAACAAGGAGCACAACAAAGCAGGTGCAAATTCTGGTCTCTTGCAAGCAGATTCTCCCCCTCTGTATAAAAGTATTGTATAAAAACAATATTCTTGTGAAGTTAAATCATGAAGATGTGATTCCTCTAACTTTCAAAAAATTGTTCTTTATTTACTGAGTCAAGAAGAATATTTTAAACTTAGTGTAATTTGTGTTTTCTTTCAAGGGATTGGATAAAGAGAGATTCTGTATGGCTCAAGATTGCATGTCAAGCTTTTGAACACGCAGTGAAGATGCAAAGTTAAAAATCTACTTTTCGTGCTAATTGTCAGGCTTACAGAATCATTTGGATTTGCTAAGTCCATTTGCATGTCTGATAGTCAGTAGGATCATTTACTGGCAAGATTATTACTGGCAGCAGCACTTGCTGTGTTTTCTGCAGCTTCCATCCCTTTTCCCTAATAATCCATGCTCCTGTCACTGAAAAGTAGCCTTTTCCCAGATAGAATTATAGCTGCTCTTCTCTCATAAAATGCATAGTACGTATTCTGTTTGATGATTATCTGAAAATTGAAAAATATGCTTTTTCAAGATTGTGTTTAATGAGGAGAGAAAATGACCATAAATCATTTTTATGTTTATGTTCATAAGCCACCTTGCACTCTGAAGGGTATACCTGGGCATAAGGATGTAGAAAAGGTTCTTAGCCCCATATGATTTAGCATTAACTTCCAGACACTTGCAGGCAGTGAAGTGCTAATTTCAAGCCTTTTGATTTGGCACAATTCACTTCAAGAAGCAGAGGCGTGCGTAGAAAGAAAAAGCACCAGCCCCCTTGGAAGGGACGGCGTTCCAGCACCAACAAAGCTTCATTGTTCTCCTGCCCAGAGAGGCTGGAAGCAGTGGTGACCCCAAAGCAGTCCCTTTGGAAAGAGAAAACTGCTTTGCAATAATAATTATTCCTGGAGTTCAAAAGACTAAGCCTTCCCCTGAAAGAAATCAAATGATTAAAAACTCGCACAACAGCTGGCTGGAGTTGAATGAAGACGTCAGTTAAACAGATAAGGAAGAAAGAAATGGTGCCTTCAAATGCTTCAAAGGAACAGCTATGTATAAATCTGTCTGTGGTTTGTAAAAATAGATCAACAGTGCTATGATCGGCACAATTAATATTTCTCTTTTGTGTGCCATTCCTGCCTTAAATGCCTTCAATTACTTGAAAAACTACGGATTTCTCTGAATGAATAAATCCTTCTGTTACCTTTTCAAAGTGTCTGAAAGCTTGATCTGAAACATTACTTGATCCTCTCTGCCCTTCTCAGCCAAGTCAGCTATTATTCACAGATAGATCAGTGCGTTGTGCTTACTTTAAGAACACCAAGAACAGGCTCATCCACTGTCTTCCCTCAGGAGAAGGGACAACTTATTTACTCAGTTATATAACAGACCTTCCCTCCTGCAGTTATAGGGATGTTTCACACTCCATTTTGTGGGTACAAAACTTGGCGAAAAAACTCAGGATACAGTTGAAACTTAAAATAAAGGATAGTTTTCTAAACACAATTAGAAACAAACAAACAAACCAAACAACAAAACAACAGCAAAAGGCTGGTTTTTATATTCTTTTTCCTTAAAACACTACCCTGAATGTGTGAAGAATGTATTTCCAGTAATAATTAAAATTGATCTTGTACTTCTTACCACCCCTTGGACCTCTGAGTGTGGCAGTTACTACACAGAATCCATTGAGTCATCAATACTTATACACTCGGGACAAAGCTCTGCATGAGAAGAGGAAAAAGGAACTTTTGAGACTACTCAGACAAAGTGTTCCACATATTAACACCTTTTCCCTTATCTGTGTGGGTTTTGCCTGTGTCACAGAATGGGGTTAACAGCAACCTCCCCACGCCCAAGACTGTACAAGTCACTCAAGGGTGAGTGATTTCTGTATTAGAGCATTTCCAAGTGTAAAGCTCAGGGAAACATGAATGGTATATGATATCCAAAAGAAACTGGGTCCTCAGTTCAAGGAAGGTTCACCTCAAGGGAGATGTATTTTTGGAAAGGCTTTGAGTAGTCTCACATTTGCAGTTCAAGTAAAAGGAAGGGCTTTGCATTAAATAAATATATGGACTCGTTGTAAGATTCTCTGCAGCCCTGACGTCTCAAATAAGAAACCAACCTGCAAATCATACACCCAGTTACCAGCTGGCACATGGGAAATGATCCTGTCATCTAATTCAATCCAGTTGAGATTCTGCATCTTAATTTAATTTTTTTCTTAGTGCATTTTCACAGACGAATTATCTTGAAGATGTAGTCCCCTAAAAAAACTCTAAAAAATTATAGGTTAAAGCTCAGGACCTTTGGGAGTCATGATCTCTCCAAGTCTCACCAACACAACTGTTATCACTGTCCTTGGTCATCCTGAATTGCTCATGGGGTTTTTTTGGTGTTACCCTAGCATCGCTAATGAGCAGGTTTCTCTTAAAAGATCACTTAAAAGGCAAAGATGTGGGTTGGAGCAGCAGAGCCAAGTCCCTTTCCTGAGTTCAATCCTGCAGTGCATAATATATCTGTGAAGCACTGAGTTTGTGAGGTTGATAGCAAACAGGTATCCTTAAAAAGGTCATGTCTTCACAGAACTAAAGTCTGAATTTCTTTTTCTTTATTTTTTTTCCAAATGTACTATGAGTACCACATGATTTTCTGGGCTGGCACCTGTATTCAGGGCTTTAACTCTCACTGTCATTGTCATCACTTAACACACAATATCTTTCTTGGATTATGTTCTTCTGCTCCCTGCTGGGAAAATGACTTTTTGAATTTCATTCATGTTGTCATTGATCTTGGGAAGTATCTGTTCCTGAAAGGAAATGTGGGCTGAAGAAAATGTGATGGAGATTCAAATTTCATAGCCATTAAATAATAAATTAGGTAAAATAGGTGGTCTTTTCTCATTTTTCACCTTCTTCTTTTGTACACTTTTTTAAAGGATGCTAAATACCAGAAGTACTTTGTGCTCTCGAGCCTTACTAGCACAGCATGACTTAGCTAGGAGATTCCTAAAACAGTGCTGCAATGTTGTCTGTACTGATACTCAAGCAAATTCTGCATGTGGATGGTCTTCAACTGATGTGGAAAATAAAGTCCATGTGAATGGCAAAGGTGGATGTATGGAAAATAAATTTGTCTGGGAAATGAAGGGAATAGAGTTCAGTTTCGTATCTGTTATCAACTGGAAATACTATTGGAATATCTGACTATTAAGTGCTGCTGTCTTAAGAAAACTAATACACTGGCTTAGAGTAAATGGGGGTGATGGAATAGTAATTCTTGATTGGGTTCATGCTACTACATGTGTATGCAGGATAGCATTTATATTTTTGTGTGCATGGCACATTCCTAAACTGTAGTTGCTAGACTTTCCAAGTTTCTCTAGCTGCCAAATCCCTCACTGTGACTCTAGCAGTGTTTTGCATTAGCTGTACTGAACAGTAAATATTATAAAGAAAATAAGAGCAGTGAGTATTCTGCTAATGCATTTAAACCACTAACCCCCTGAAGTTACTTCTGACCAGTTTATATGGCCTCACATTTCAAGACCATTTATGAAATAACCCAATCTATCTTTTATTGTTGTAGTCGTTACTCTTAGTCCACCAGACACTGCAAACTGTGATAGCCTTTTTATCTTCCTGTACTGTACTTGCGGTATTGAAAATGTTAACATCTACCCTTTGTTATTTGTTTAGTGCATTGAATATTGAAGCTGTAGTTGCAACACTGAAACCTCCAAAACATAATACAAAAGAGAAAAAAATGTTTCCTGTTCTGTTGAATAAAATAAGAACAACAGAAATCTGTTGATATAGTCACCACTGAAAGAATACACTGCATAAAAGGAAACTGAGCAAAATGAATGGGCACCAATGCTTGGCAACATCCCAGGCTTTAAAATGAAACAGTAACGTAATTTTCTTTAGAGAGGATGGAGAGACAAAACTGAAGTTATTCTTCCTGTAATTAAGAACACTGCACTTGCATGCTCTTAAAGACTTCTGAGGTCCCGTAAGAATGAATATTTCTTGTAACACCTTTTATTTCTTTGAGAAGACAGTATGTACAGTAATAGTTTATTGGAATGTTTCTATTTTTATTTTATTTAGGGATGAGTTTTTAATCCTCAAATTAGTTATAGTGGCACGAATCATTGTCCAGAACTTGGAATAATGCTACCTCAGCTGCAAATAAGGCAAATCAAGAGGTACTGAAAGGAAAACTGCTGTCTAAAAAATATACAGAATGTAAGATTTCTTCAGAATTCCTAATAACACTAAGAAAAGGTCAAAAGACTATGATACCAAACACCAAATGCCTCCTTATGATCATGTATGACAAAAGTCATGGTGAGTATTGGGGATTGTTAAACTCAACTATATGTGTGTGAGTCATGGAAGAGCTACTGGTTAAGATCAGGCAACAAATTTATTAGGTTTTGAATTAAGGACTAAATTTGCTCACTAAAAATGACTCTTTTCTGTGCTCTTTAAATCAGCTCTTTACAGAGATCAGGAAGTATTCTGTGGATATACAAAATGAGCTTGGAAAAACTATTTTGGATTAGGAAGATTGATTTGGTAACGACTGGGCTTGCTGAGGATCAGAGAAGTGGCTTTAGTAATGAAGAGGGGCTTGGAGATTGGAGAAGGAATACAGAGCAGTAAAGGTATACTCAAAGGAGGAAGAAAAATGAGAAAAATTAGACCTACACAATGGGAAGAGAGTTCCCTCTATGGTCCTGTGTGAAATGCCTGTCTGAGCATGCACAGAATTTTCCTTTCAATTATGTGGACTCCACCTTACCAGAGAGCTGCAGAGAACATGCTGTGAGAGCTCACAGCTCAGGAGGGGTCTGCAGTTCTCATGCTTGAAACAGAAAGTCAGATTGGAAGAGACAATTTGCCAAGAACAAGAAAGAACATTGTTCTTACTCACCTCCTAGGCACCTCACGGAAGTTCTAATTCATCTTTTGGAGCGTTTTGTAACAGAAAGAGACTGTAACAGAGTTTACTATTTCTCTGTTTCTAAAACACTCTTTCTGGAATGTAATTGTTGTCCCACAAAAGAAAAACACAAACAAAACAACCTACAACTTTTCCCAGTTGACTGCGATACAGAAACATGTGGAAGCCAAATCTTCCAGTGTTCAGGAGGCAGAAAGCAAGAGTTCTTTATTTGTTGTACTGTATTGGGAACTACAAATCTTAGCAAATATATAGAAAGGCAGAGTGTCCATGAGGCTGCACACTTATTTTCCTCTACTGTGAATTTGTTGCTCTTGTCTGAAATTACATTTCTTTCCTGCTGGGTTGAAACAGCAAGGAATGGAACTGAACTTCATCAGCTGAAGTGAGAAATGGTTTGCAGTTCAGCTGGGAATTGGCAATCCTCAGTTTAATACTCTCTTTCAAGGTATTCTAAGTTTAGGAGAGCTGCTTACTTCATATTTATGTAACGCTCTGCTAGCACTATACTGTTTCACCAAATCAAGCCAGTTAAGTGTTCTGTTTGTACGCTGAGGATGTCAGGTTCTACAAAAGAATATATAAATAATTTTCATCATCCAGGCATGGAGAACTGCAGTGGTGGGTCTCTTCCTTGCTTACTTTTTTTTTTTTTTTTTTAATGTGAGCTCTGTGTTGAACAAGTGTATCATTTACTTTAAATTAAATGCTGTGCTGCCCCACTCAAGGTATGTGCCAAGTAACTGTAGGCAAAGTGTATGGTCAAATTGCTGCACTTTGTCAGCTCAAACTCTCTCTCTATTAAAACAATGTTACATCTTTAATTTATTACCATATTTCTGTGCTCTGGGAAAGCTCCCGTGAAAGCTGGTGTCGATTTCCAGGCTCAATTCCTGCGGTCCCTGGATGCTGCAAAGGAGTTTGCTTTATAAGGTGAACTAAAGCAATGCTGTGAACATCTCAAGGTTTTCTTTAATCTGCTTGAGTGTTAAGAAAGGGTTGCTATAAGCTTTTCCCTGCCATTTATGTCCCAGATTCCCTCGTGTAATGTGATGCACTTCTTCCTGGGGAGATTCTCTTCTGAAACTGATGTCCACTTGTGCCAGGTACAGCACCACTGTTTTCTGCCACCTGCATAGGATTTAGACTGGATTAATCAGACTGTCAATTCTTTATCTGGAATGAATACCAGGATGGTAGTGAGACCTTACATGCCAATATCTGCTGATAAAGGTATAACATTTGAAAAGTAAAAGGCAAGGTTAAAGACTGTAGCAGAGCCTGACTAAAAAATAAAGCTTCTGAAACACATTACAAATATTTGTGGTTTGCAGAGTAGCAAGAAAAAGACAGAACTGCCATTTAAGAAAACATTTATAATGCAACTGGATGACTCTGTGACACATTAAACATATTCAAAACATCATTACCTGGCCAGAATTAAGTAAAGATGAGGAAATCTTATGCATATACTCAAGTGTTATGCTTTCTGGGAAGTTCAAGTGTTAACTCAGATATTATTTAAGGTGACTCTGATATGCAAATGTCATGTGGCAAGTGACAGAGTAGATTTTTAAATTATGAAGTTAAAACTAGATGAAACTTTCTAAACTGACACACCAGCTTTATTTCATGTCCTTTTCAGTTATTTTTGCAATACCCACAGCTACACTAGATAATACTTTTGTTTGGGGGGGGGGGCAAAGCTGGTTTGCTTTTTTTTGTAGATTTTTCATATTTTGATTTCTTGGCTCAAGTGCTGAAGTTCATTTGACTTCATAAATTTCTTTCCGGTGTAGTTAGTGGTCATGAGTTTTTTACAGCTTGGAGCACTACATCAAAATGAATGCAGCTAAATTATCTTATGGCATTGACCAGCCAAGTCTGCCTTTTGCCATTATGCTCAGAGGGGCAGCAGTGCATGTGTGTGCAAACGCTGGCGATGTCAGAGTGTGTAACTGAGGGGAGCTGTGGTGATCTATTTTTGCAGAGGGCAAAGTCAGAGGTATCATTCCAGAGTGCTGGAATATGATCCTGCAGCTTCATGTTCTGGCTTGTGATACAAAATGGCAATCACCAATAAGTTTAGGTCCTTTTTTCTGCCTAATTTTCTTGTGAAACATTACACAAAGTGGATGGGTTAATGCTTCCATTCATATGCATAGGGCAGGATTTAAATATGAAGTTGGGAGAGTTTGGCTGCAGATGTTCTTTCCACATACCGGACACAACTCCCTTTTCCCCTCTATGCAAAATCAAGGTCCTTTATGCTCTGTTCCATTTCTTTACATGTTCATCTTTCACCAAAAGTCAGATAGTTTCAGGTTTGAGCACAGTCCTCAAATCAAAGCTACATTTAGTCTCTGGGAAGCAGAAAGATATTCCCGCAGTTTCACAGCCTAGCAGAAAATTCACAGACAGCAGGACTTTTCCACTGGTGAGGAGAGTCAATAAACTTTAATGTACCTATTAAATTATGTCATCAATAAAAGGTTAGGAGAAATCTTAATAAGGTTCGGTGTTGCTCGGAAATTTTCTGTTTGGCTCATTGGAGATGAGCCAAAGACGTATATATCTCCCCTGTAGCCAACTGTGAAAAACTACTAAAGAAAAACCCTGACTTCTCTATTTCATGTTTATTCCATAAGAAAATCCTAAAGAGACTCTATGGGGGGGTCTAGGAATCTGTATAGACCTTCTCTCAAAATGAAAATGAAAGGTGGGAAGATTATACAAGAACATACCACACCTGGGTAAGCACTTGAGGGACATTTTGAGAGTCTGAAATGGACATACAAAATACACAAAAACATTTTCCTCACCTACAGCAAATTTCTAGAAATGGTTCGTGAAATCTAAAATGAATTGTGAAACTCATAAAGCAGGGACCAAGCCCACACATGATATGAAGAAGCTCTTTCCAGCATCCTCACTATACATGAGGGTTTACTCTGTTCTAAATCATACGCAAATTACTGACAAGAGTCCTAATAATTTCAAGAAGAGCCTAAAATATTTTGAGACTACAAACAGAGGCTGAAATTCAGGGGTTGGTTATTAAACAAATAGGTTAGTTGGGAGATCCGAAAGGGAAGATGTAAAAAATTCACATTCTTAGTGAAACTGGAAGCCATTCCATAATGTTTGGGGGTTTTTTCACGGCTAATTTGAACTCATTGGAATACCACCCAGCAAAAAAAAAGTTCCCTAAATGGGTTTGGTATGTGTTAGACATGCAACAGTTTTGAGTGCTGAAGGTATGTGATACAAGACTCATCACTCTGTGTATATCTTTGTGTTCCAGCTCCTCAGTGTATGACAGGAATGTTTCCAGTAGTATTGAATTTGCTTTTCCCCAGCATGGCCTATAAAGATTTGCAAATATAACAAATGGTTGCTTTTATAACAAATATTTTGGCTTGTACCCTGTGTAATCTGTGAAACACCACAGCACAGTGATTTCCCTCAAGTCCACACAGCACAACAATAAATCAGTTAAAATCTAATGCACTCTCTGCAAAGAAGGAATGTGCCATATTAGTCTTGAGACTTAAACTGAATATAGAGTAAAACTCACAAAAGTCTTCAGATATCTTAAGCTGTATTTCTATTGCTTTCATTGAGCTTTGTTTTCCAGACTCTGGTAGCTCTAAAGCAGTGATGATGGTATAGAAGAGAAGGAAACCCCTGCTGTATCATTTTGCTGTAAGCTGTATTTGAAGGGTTTGTTAAATCTGAGTTCTTTTAGAAGAACCTGTCCTTTTGTTACTTTTCCTTTTGAAGAGCATGGGATAACTGGATGCCTTGTCTATGATAGTAAGATTTTTCAATTAAATACTGTTATTTCAGCAGTTCAACATTATTTCCTACTTAACAGAGAAGACAAAGACCTCTGCATTGAGTGTTTGACTGACTTGAATTTCTAGTTCTAACTTTTCTCTGATTCAAGAAGTGCTGCAGTTACCAGTCTCTCTAGTCCAAAAATTTTTAAAGTCAGTTTACTGCTAGGTTTGAATAGTCATACGGAAGTGCCAGCTCAGTCAGAGTTATGATTTTGCTAAGAAGAAATACTGGCTAATCCCATTTATTTCAGCATGACTTTTTCTCTCTCACATACTAAATCTTGCTATTAGTATCCCCAGACAGGATCAGGATTTCACAGAAACACAGAAAGTTTAAGGCTGGAAAAGACCTCTGAGATCATCAAGTCCAATTGATAACACAACACTACCACATTCACCGCTATACTCCATCCTCAAGTGCCACATCGACATGTTTTTTGAACAATATACGTGTTTAGAGTGTTTGTGAATGCTCCCATAGCACTAGAAGAGGTACATGTGCCACTGCAGAAGGCTGCACTTGATCCTACATGTCATAGTCTGCTTTCTACACTCTTCCCTTGCTCAAATGCTTCCTCTAGGTAGGGGAAGGGTATATTTTTAGAGGTGACCTTCTTCTTTCAAAGGGAAGGGCCTTCTGAGACCACATAGGATTGCTGTTGAGATGCCTAATTGGAAGTGATTTGGTCTTGCTAATTACTTGCTTGGGTGTTTTGTTTTCAGCTGTCTGTCCCCAGTGTTTAACAGCCGCCTTCATCAGGGCATTGTTTTTGCAACTCCCTCAAATTCCCTTTTAAGTGATGTCTAAACTTCAAACTGTTTTCCTTGCAGGAAGGTCTACAGAGATTTACTGGAATCATGGGAACCACAACTAGTCAGCAGGCGAGAGGAAAAGGCCCCATTATTGGCTCTGTCAGGAAAACTCTGCTCGTAATTAAACCCTGCTTAAGATTTATGAATCCAGTGCAGTGGGCTTGATTGAGCTGCTTATCAGTTTAGGGGAACCTCATTATTTCAATTTTGAAGTAAAATCTGTTTCAGAACAGAGACAACTCAGCAGGACCTCTTATTGAAATATTTGGTCTGCTTAATAACGGGTGGCTACTTGTTAATTATTGGGGTGGGGAAGCAGGGCTCATTATTGGGATGAGTAGTCACGTCATCCCAATATTTTTCACATCAGTTCTTTGAAAAAGTCAAGTAAGACGTGAGTAATAACAGAAAAGTTCATGTAAGCTCTGAACTTTCAAGTGTAATAAGGATTTTTTTCACTTCAGAGTAAGAACAATTTTTAATTTTTTTTAAAAGAACTAAAAGTTCTGTTTCCTTTTAAATCATAGAAGGGCATTAACACTCCTACCAGCTATACCAACAACAACAAAAAAGTAGCAATTGGTTTACATTTGGAATCAATCTATAGACCCCTAAAAAAATTTCTCTGGTCACTTCTTAAAGCAAATACAAGCAAAAGATTTAGCCAATTTGAAAACACTGTCAGATTTAGTTAAAAAAAAAAAAAAAGAGGAAAAGTGAACATCATTGGAGCAAATCCCTGGTGTTCCTTGAGAGCCTCGTTAAGGTTTTGCAGCCAAATTGAAAGGAGTATTGGGATGATTTCCTAACACTACTGGAACTGTGGCATCCCCTAGATACTTGTTAAATAGAGTGATTTCCTTTCATCCTCTTGTAACTATATTATCTAGTTACCAGCCCTTGTACACAGTCAAAAGTGGAATTATTTCTATTTAAAAATACAGAGTGGTCCAGTATATTTTATTGTTTCTTAGTTGTATGTTACTCCACTCCACTGGAATGAACGAAATTGCTCAGTACAGTAAGGTGGCGATCACTGCATTTCATGAAGAATCTCTTCCCCTTCACTCAGCTAATTGTTGTTCTTGCCATATTTGAGAATACCAGTTTTGTTCCTTTTCAAACTTTTTAAAAGGATGCCTTTCCCCAGGTTTCCATTTTTTCACAGAAAGGTAACTCCATATCTTTGCTGTTATTAACACCAGTATCACAAGTCGAACACCACTTTATAAGTGCTTCAGCTGTTTTTTTTGCCCCTCCCCCCTCTTTTTTTTTAACAGGAATGAATTGAAGTATAAACATTTCCTGCAAAAGTACATATAATAGAGGTTAGCTTGCCAAGTGGTTTCATTTTCCTCTTTGGCTGTGACCCTCAGAAAATTTTTAAAGAGTAATGTAAAAATAAATGAATAGATTTTCTTCATTACTATTTTCCTTCTCTGCAAGAATATGTGCCTGAGGGACACAGGGGTATAGAACAGATTAATAGGGAAATTTTAGTGAGAGCCCCTTGTTAAATATTGGCAGTACATCACTGTACTGAAGAAAAATGAAAGTTGGTGCCCATGGAGCTCTGCCTGATAAGTGATTGCAAGACGCCTTAAAGGCTGCAATTTATCTTCAAGAAATGCAATAATTAGATCTGTGTAAGCTTGGGCTGTCTCTCTTCAGTAAAGAGGCAGATATGATTTCATTATTCTATTCCTGTGAGGTCATTAGTGAACCTGGAAATCTATTCAGCCCGCCTGTGTTAACTTGGCTTCCAAGAAAGAGAAAGAAGGATAAATCTATTCCTAACAGTGTCAGAGAATAACTGAAGCCCTACTGTTTATTTGAACACAACTTAGAAAGAAAAAAGAAAGTTCCTTGGTAGTGCCGTGTTGTCATGAATCTCAGCAAAGTATTGTGCTGCCCACACATTCACACTGGGTCTCTCTGCCTTCCCAAGTCTGAATTCCTCTTCTACTCGCAAAAATAACTTACAGCAACTTCAGTGATATTAACACATGCATGCCTCTTAACTCCTGGGCACCATCAACACCTACACTGGCCAGGTATTTCTAAAGCATAAATGAATAGTTACCCAATATTTTCCAAATATCTTTTTTTTTAATTTTTCCCAATAAGAAAAGCTTTTACTGAGAGAAAACTCTTCCCATGGGGGAAGTGGTATAAAAACACACCGATTTGGGGGAAGGGGGAGTTAAGTATACATTTACATGTAAAAGGTTATCATCTATCACCATCTCAAAGTGTTAGCTCCTGTTTCAGTGAAACAAGGTGTTACATGAGGCTTAAATCATTCCACCAGCCACAAAGAGGAAAATCAGTAGGTGTATTTGTGATCTATCCAAACTACTTCTCATTTATTGCACATGGGTAGCACAGCCACAGAGCAGCCAAGGAATGATCCTTGTGGATCCCTTCCAAATCAGGTTATTCTATGATTCCCAGGAACACAGACAGGGAGACACAGAGCTGAAGCTCCAGGGTACAGCTCCTATCCATATATTACAAGTATTGCCCAGAGAAACTGTGGATGCCCCATCCCTGAAAGTATTCAAGGTCAACTGGATGGGGCTTGGAGCAACCTGGTCTAGTGGAAGGTGTCCCTGTCCACAGCAGGGGGCTTTGGAACCAGATGATCTTTAAGGTCCCTTCAAACCCAAACCATTCTGTGATTCTATGGTTCAATGAATTCTGCATACATGACTCAGCAAGTTGTCTTTTTTGTATTATACTATTACCAAGCATTGAAGGAGTCTTTTGCAATACCCAGAAATACCTGCTAGCAGATAACAGGAGGCAGGAGCGTAATTGAGGACTGAAACATCTCAGGTGAAATTCATTATGTACTTACAGGAGCACCTGTATTTCAGGGTCACCAAATCCAGCTCTCCTGATTTCAAACTGAAACTGGCAGCAGAGAAAAGAGTGTGTTTCCATTGAAGGTACCAGGAGGGGAAATAAGAGGAAGAACTGCAGAGTGGGGCCCAAACCAAGAACATCAGAGCAATAGTAATGAAAAAAGCACTTAAAAAATATAAAAGGAAGAGCAGGAGGACAGCAGAAGAATCACATTGGGATTATCATAGCTAAATCTGGAGTTCTGTCCCTTCTGTGTTTTTCCTGGAGGCTGTACAGACAGTGAATAGGTAAGCAGAGCATTAATTCAGCCTAAAAAATCCATTTGTCAACTGTGAGCTGCAGATATCCTTTCTATTGTTTTTTCAGCTTCAATTCTCAAACGTGTTGAAAGTTACTTTTAAAGTACATCTCAGATTTCTCCTTTCCCTGCTCTCTACCTATATGCTTCAAAGTATTTGCTAAATATATATTTATTTGCATGTATACACAAACAGAAATTATAGCTCTGAATACAATTAAGTAGTAATTACATTGCTAAGGGGAAATGTTTCCTTTCATCATCCCTTTCTCCATGCAAGTGCTGCACGGGCTTTGCTTGACAGCTGCACCACAAGTGGAAACAGCCAGAGTAACCATTTAGGTATCATCATGAGGTTGTGAAATAAGTCTACCAAGTGCCTTGTTCTTTAAAAAAGTCACTGTGATGGCACTGCTTAGGGCAGCATTGCTGGGTAAGTGGGTTTGGGCATGCCATTAGAATTGGCTCAGAAATGAGCAGAGGACAGTATGCAGAGCAGTGTTTGCTGAGATTCCCTGTTTCCTGGTTTTGATTAGGCAGCACAAGCTGAAACCCAGCAACACTGCCTGTTTTCTGCCTAGGAGCTTGCTCTTGTGTGGATGTCGATGCCAGTTTTCCAGCCTCCTTTCTGGAATCTTATTTAAATCAGATGTCTGTACTGTAGGTCCTACAGCTTGCTTCTACGGGGGGAGGGATAAACAAACAGCACAGAGTGAATGTACACTATCAGCTTTGGAAGGGTTGAAATTGGGAAGGAAGTGGGAGACAGCCAGAGCAAGGATTTTTGGGGAGGGCCTGGATGTGAAATCCCACTGCAGCAGCTGAAGGGGCTTATGCCCCAAAGAGGTTGCCCCCTATCCCTACATGGGGTTTGTCAGGACCATCCCCAGGGGCAGGGATGTGCTCAGGGCCTGGATGATAACAGACCAGAGTGGCCTATGCAAACTTTGTTGATAAACTCTTGTGTTTCCTTTAAGCACATAAGCTCTTTCTATGGAGATAAACATGCAATGCTGCTGGCAGCAGTGAGAATAGCGCTAATGAAGGTGTAGAACAGCGCTGTTGGTCCGTGTCAAAGAGCTCACTGTGTCAACCCCGATGCTGGAGCAGATAGGCTGAAACGCTGTGTTTTTGCACTAACCAGCAGATTTTGTGTTATGACTGGCCACTGAACAACAAAGTGATCCAACTGTACATTTCCTTTAATCATCACAAGTGCTTACTTTGTATTAAACTGAAATGACTGTAGGACTAGATCACAGCAGAGAAATGATAAGTCTTGTCACAAACCCTGTTCGCCCTGGCAGGACGCAGGTTCTGTGGTTTGGACTATAGCACATCTGTGCCCTTCGCTACACTACAGGCATCACAGATGCCCATTTCTGATTCGAGTTTGGCTCTCTCCCACCTGCCTTGGAACCTGTTTAGTTTTCTCTTTAGAGACCAAAAAGTGTGCCCTGCTAAATTTTTCCAGGGGCAAAGTGGGGGCTAAAGGAGATACCATGGCAAGATGGTCTAATCCTCTGTTTCTCTGTTTTTGCCAACTGCGAATCTCTTTGAGAGGCTGGTGTCTGTCTCAGAGCACATGGTGGTACATGTCCCTTGCTGTCCTCAGGTCCTGCCAGCTGCTGGAGGTCCAGCCTCAGCTCTGCAGATCCCTCCTATGTGCCTTGGTTTTCTTCATGGGAAAAGAAAGGCATAGGCAAAGAAGAAATATTTGTGCACATATCTCATCCTGATGTAGATTCAGAGCCCAGCTGGGCTTAGTGGAACTGCTTCCAGCCAGTATGTTTTTGACATGGCCTGTGTATGAAGCCACCAAAGACAATTTCTTAAGTGACAAAATTGTTTCTGGGAAAATAAACTGTGTGGTATTCTTGATATTTTCTAGTTTTTTATCTCTTTTAACAAAAAGCTTTCAGGAGGCTTATGACTTCTTGATATTTTTATCAGGGGATTTAGTACTGTCCTTCGAGTTATTTTGGTTTACAGGGTAGAGAACAATGGGAGAATGATAATATCGATTGCTTCCTCATATTGTTTTTATTTATTTTTTTCCTCCTGTGTTTTGGGAAATAGTTGGGTTTTACATGAGGCAGCACACTGAATAGTCATCTGTTTTCCTGGGTCAGTTAATGCCAGACAAATTACTCTGGGAAACAATTCTCTTCTGATCTTCATTTTTATGGATACTTGTATTAGTCGCTCATGTGGATTATGTGGAGTCGTATCATAAACATATTTTCACCCTGTACTTTTCACCACATATTTTGTGAAGTGCAGTAAAAGGACAGCATATTTTTGTATAGTTCTTTGTTTACATGATAAACTGGTAATACAAAGTTAGATTAAGGCTTGATGTGAATTTACCACAGATTGCAATATAGGCTCTATTGAATTTATCATAGAATCATAGAATCAGTCGGGTTGGAAAGGACCTCTGAGGTCATCGAGTTCAACCTTTGATCCGACAATGCTGTGGTAACCAGACAATTGCAATAAGTGCCACCTCCAGTCTCATCGGAAAAACCTCCAGGGAGGGAGAATTCACCACTTGCCTGGTCAGCCCATTCCAATGCCTCATTACTCTCTCTGTAAATAATTTCTTCCTAGTATCTAACCTAAACCTCCCCTGACAGAGCTTAAGACCATGCCCTCTTGTCTTACAGAGAGCTGCCTGGGAGAAGAGACCAACCCCCACCTGGCTACAACCTCCTTTCAGGGAGTTGTAGAGAGTGAGGAGGTCTCCCCTGAGCCTCCTCTTCTCCAGGCTAAACAATCCCAGCTCCCTCAGCCTCTCCTCATAGCACTTGTGCTCCAGTCCCTTCACCAGCCT